>NC_057802.1:358906402-359232770 GCF_018294505.1 Triticum aestivum | reverse complement strand
GATCATCCTCTCGTTCCCAGGTGGCTTCGTCCTCGGTATGGTGGCTCCACTGAACTTTCCAAAACTTGTTAACCTTGCTGCGCGTAACCCGGCTGGCAAACTCGAGAATCTTGAGAGGTTTCTCCTCATAGGTCAAATCACTATCCAGCTGAATTGCTTCCAGGGGCACTGTATCTCTCAGAGGAATATCGGCCATCTCAGCATGACACTTCTTCAACTGGGAAACATGAAACACATCATGAACTCCTGACAGTCCTTCGGGTAACTCCAACTTGTACGCAACCTCTCCCATGCGCTCCAAAACTCGGTATGGTCCTACAAATCTCGGGGCTAACTTTCCCTTAACTGCAAAACGTTTAACTCCTCGCAGAGGTGACACACGAAGATATGCTCGGTCTCTGATTTCATAGACTACCTCCTTGCATTTTGAATCTGCATAACTCTTCTGCCTGGACTGAGCTACCTTCAGTCTATCCCGAATCAGCTTAACCTTCTCTTCTGACTCTTTGATCAAATCTGGTCCAAACAACTGACGGTCTCCAACTTCATCCCACATCAACGGTGTTCTGCACCTTCTTCCATACAGGGCTTCGAACGGTGCCATCTTCAAACTGGCCTGGTAGCTATTGTTGTATGAAAACTCCGCGTATGGCAAGTTATCATCCCAACTAGATCCATAGTCTAGCGCACAAGCTCTCAACATGTCTTCCAGAATCTGATTGACTCTCTCAGTCTGTCCATCTGTCTGTGGATGAAAAGCTGTACTGAGCTCTAGTCTGGTTCCCAAAGTCTGGTGCAGCTGGTGCCAAAACTTTGAAGTAAACTGTGTTCCTCTATCTGATACGATGGTCCTCAGAACTCCATGCAGACATACGATCCTGGTCATGTATATCTTGGCCAACTTCGCACTTGTATAAGTGGTTTTCACTGGGATAAAGTGAGCTACTTTGGTTAGACGATCCACTACTACCCAAATAGAATCATATCCCGATCGGGTCCTGGGTAATCCGGTGATAAAATCCATGCCAAGCTTATCCTACTTCCATTCGGGTATAGGCATAGGCTGCAGTAATCCTGCTGACTTCTGATGTTCTGCCTTCACTCTCTGACATACATCACATACGGCTACATACTCAGCAATATCCTTCTTCATACCAGTCCACCAGAAACGCTCCTTCAAATCCAAATACATCTTGGTGTTTCCGGGGTGTATCGAGTATGGCGAGTAATGAGCTTCCTGTACTATCAACTTCCTGATTTCTGCATTATTGGGCACATAAAGACGGTCCTCGAACCACAAGGTGTCGTGCTCATCCTCACGAAATCCTTTGGCCTTTCCTTTGCTCATTCTCTCCTTTATCTCGGCAATTTCCTTGTCATCCCTCTGAGCTTCTTGAATCTTTCCCAATAATGTTGATTGAACCTCCAATGCTGCGACAAAACCTGTAGGGACGATCTCCAAACGAAGTTCCCTGAGATCTTCTGCTAACTCCTTTGGCAATCCTCCGCTTATGAGGGTGTTGAGATAACTCTTCCGGCTCAAAGCATCTGCTACGACATTGGCCTTTCCTGGATGATAGTGCAACTTCATATCATAATCCTTTATGAGCTCCAACCATCTCCTCTGCCTGAGGTTCAGCTCCTTCTGAGTAAAAATGTACTTCAAACTCTTGTGATCCGTGTACACATCACAACGGTTTCCAATGAGATAATGTCTCCAAGTCTTGAGCGCATGCACCACAGCTGCTAACTCCAAATCATGGGTGGCATAGTTCAACTCATGCGGTCGAAGTTGTCGTGAAGCATACGAAACAACTCTTCCGTCTTGCATAAGTACTCCTCCAAGTCCTAAGCGAGAGGCGTCGCAACACACTTGAAAATCCTTGCGTATATCTGGCAGAATCAGCACTGGGGTTGTAGTCAAACGTTTCTTCAACTCCTGGAAACTTGCTTCGCATTCTTCAGTCCAATGGAACTTAGTATCTTTCTTCAACAATGCCGTCATAGGCTTTGCAATTTTGGAAAAATTCTCAATAAATCTCCGGTAGTATCCCGCGAGTCCCAGAAAACTGCGCATCTCTCCAACTGAGGTGGGTGCCAACCACTCAGTGACAGACTGAACCTTGGTAGGGTCCACGGCTATACCTTCACCTGATATAACATGTCCAATAAATCCAACTTCCTTCAACCAAAACTCACATTTGTTGAACTTGGCATATAACTGATGTTCCCTGAGTTTCTCGAGAACTAAACGCAAATGTTCCTTGTGCTCCTCTTCGTTCTTCGAGTATACCAAGATATCATCAATGAACACCACTACAAACTTATCCAAGAACTCCATGAATACCTTGTTCATCATGCTCATAAAATAGGCAGGGGCGTTAGTCAATCAAAATGACATAACAGTATACTCGTATAGCCCATACCTTGTGGTAAAAGCTGTCTTACGTATATCCTTTTCCCTAATCTTCAGCTGGTGATATCCTGATCACAGATCGATCTTCGAAAGTACTTTAGCTCCTTGCAGCTGGTCAAACAGATCATTGATCATTGGCAATGGGTACTTGTTCTTGATCGTCACTTCATTCAGCGCACAATAATCAACAACCATTCTCAACGATCCATCCTTCTGCTCAACCAAGAGCACTGGGGCTCCCCGTGGTGATGAACTTCGTCGGATGTAACCTTTCTCCAGTAACTCCTTAATCTGCTTCTTGATCTCTTCCAGATCATTCGCGGGCATCCGGTATGGTCTCTTTGATATAGGCCCGGTGCCTGGCAACAGCTCTATCAAAAACTCGATGTCTCGATCTGGCGGCATGCCTGGTAGTTCCTCTGGAAATACATCCGGATAATCCTTCACAACAGGCACTTCCTCCTGAACAACTCCTTAGAGGGAATTTGCTTGGGTTCTCCTTGGCGCATGCCTGGATACATACTTGATCCTTTTTCCCTCCGGGGTGGTAAGCAGTATTTACTTACTGGCACAATCGATGTTTCCTCCATACATCGACAGCCAATCCATACCTAGTATCACATCCAACCCTTGCGACTCCAGAATTATCAAGTCAGAGGGGAAAACATGACTACCTATGGTTAAGGGCATCTGAAAACATCCACTGCTTGCCATATACTCAGCTCCGGGTGAGGTTACTAGCATAGGTGTCCTAAGAACTTTAGTGGGCAACTTATACTTATCCACATATCCCCTTGATATGTATGAATGCGATGCACCAGTATCAAAAAGAACGATTGTAGTAAATGACTTAACCAAAAACTTACCGATAACTGCATCCGGCTGCTCTTCAACCTCCTCCACGCTCACGTGGTTCACTTGTCCCCTATTGAAAGGGTTGGGCTTCTTCCCAGAGCTTCCATTGCCATTCCCATTCTTCGCCTCAGGGCACTCAGTGGCATAGTGCCCAGTCTTCCCGCACTTGAAACAAGTAATGTGACTTAGGTCCTTCTTGGCGGGTGTGGCTAGATTGGAGCGGTTCTGATTACTGCTTGCTCCATTCCCATTCCCATTCTTGGGACCATTGTGGTTATGGGAACTTCCTCCATTGTGAGTGTGGCCTCCATGGGTATGGGTATATCCTCCCGAGTTCGGGGTAAAACGAGGCTTCTGCTGTGCTCCTGAATTGTACTTTCCTTGCCCATACTTCCTCTTGCGGCTCTCAATCTGCTGCTGCTTCCCTTCAATCATTAGAGCCTTGTCTACCAACTCCTGGTAGTTGTTAAATGTTGCCACCATCAACTGCATACTCATCTCATCGTTCAACCCTTCCATAAACTTCTCCTGCTTCGCGGCATCTGTGGCCACATCATCAGGGGCATAACGAGATAGCTTACTAAACTCATCTACATACTGAGCCACAGTATGATTTCCCTGGCGCAAGTTGCGAAACTCGCGCTTCTTCATGCTCATAGCTCCAGTTGAGACATGGGCTGTGCGGAATGCTTGCTGAAACTGCTCCCAAGTGACATTGGCTATTGGGAATGTGGTTGTATAATTCTCCCACCATGAGGCTGCTGGTCCATCCAATTGATGTGTGGCAAAACGCACCTTCTCAGCATCTGTGCAACCTGCGGTGGTCAACTCCCTTCACTACAAAAAAAAGACACATCCGTGACATTTTGGGCCGAACGAAATTTTTTTCTGTCATACATATGACACTTCTATGACGATAATTGTGACAAAACCCGGTATCATCATAGATGTGGTGGGCTCCTACTTCTATGACAAAAAATCATGACAGAAAATGGGCTTTTCGTCCTGGGCGGGCCGGAGACGCAGCTGCATGACATTCTTTGGGCCGTCCATGACAGAAAAAAGCGTGGTAGAAGCGAGGGGGAGGAAAATTTCGGGGAGTTCCCGGTTACGGTGGGAGGTCGGGGGCTGAGCGATGCGCGTTTCTCTCGTACACGTACGCGCGTGTGTGTGAGGCATTGGCTCTAACTGAACCCGAGCGAGGCGTTGGGCTCTAACTGAACCCGAGCGATTGCACTGCAGGCTACGCGTTACTGAACCCGAGAGATCGATCGATGGCTGTTAACTGAACCCGATCGAGCGATTCCTTCGCTACTGCTGCTAACTGAAGCCGATTGATTGGATGAACAGTGAGCGTTGCGGGGGGGTTGGATGAACAGTGAGCGGTGGCGTTGCCTCTGGATGAACATGACCCCGTGGTGTGGTGGAGGGCTGGATGAACAGTAGACGATGGAGGGGTGGTTGAACAGGACCCCGTGGTGTGGAGGGCTGGATGAACAGTAGACGGTGGAGGGGTGCCCATGGAGGGGTGGTTGAACAGTAGCCGGTGGAGTAGCGCGCAGTGGAGGGTGGATGAACAGGAGCCCGTGGAGGCTGAAGGAGGTCGACGGTAGCCCGTGGAGGCTAGAGGAGGTCGACGGTGGAGATGAACAGTATCCCGTGGAGTCCCGTTTTGCGGTACGCCACACCCCTCCTGATGAACAGGACCCCCGTTTCGACCGTAGGAGGTCTGTTTCGTCCGTTTTGCGGTACGCCACACCCCTCCCGATCAACAGGACCCCCGTTTCGACCGTAGGAGGTCCGTTTCGTCCGTTTTGTGGTACGCCACACCCCTCCAGATCAACAGGACCCCCGGTTCGACCGTAGGATGTCCGTTTCCTCCGTTTTGTGGTACGCCAGATCCCTCCTGATCAACAGGTCCCCGTTCCGAACGTAGGAGGTCTGTTTTCTCCGTTGTGCGGTACGCCAGGCCTCGTTTCCATCGCCTGTTCCGTCCAAGCCCTCCCGATGAACACGACCACGCATTCCGTTCCGACCCAGCCGATTGGCTCCCACGCGTTCCGTTGCCTCCCGATGAACACGACGCATTCCGTTGCCTCCCCATGAACACGACGCATTCCGTTGCCTCCCCATGAACACGACGACGACGCTGTTTCTCCGTTCTGACCCAGCCATGTACACGAGCCCTAGCCGTACGTATGCGCGAGTAGGCGTTCGAGACCCCGCCCATATGTACACATACGTGGCCGTATTTTCTTTCTTGCACCCTAGCCGCTGTACGTACATGTACATGCTACGTGCGCGCCTCTACTACGACACGTACGCGCCTCTACTACGACACGTGCGTGCCTCTACATCCACTAGTATATATGTACATACACATTCGCGACCAGAATGACAACGCTACGTACGCTTCGACCAGGTGGGTCCCGACTGTTAGGCACTTCCTTGCCTGCGAAGATGTAGCTGGTGGGTCCCAGCAGTCAGGGGGGCGAATCATTTTTTTTTGCCCGGACGCACTTCCTTGCGTGCGAAGATGTAGCTGGTGGGTCCCAGCAGTCAGGGGGAAATGTTTTTTTCACGAAATACAGTGGCTCGTCCGGTGGGTCCCAGCTGTCAGGTGGAGGAATCATTATTTTCCGCGTAATAAGGAGGCACTTCCTTGTTGTGGCCATGGACCCAGCTGTCAGCCTCTCCACGTACAGTCCACGTCCGATGGAAGTCGTTCCTTGACCACGTTGACCACGCCGCGCCGAGAGCACCAGGGCGGTGGACGACGGCGAGGCCTAGGAAGGGGACAACGGGGAGCCGGGGAAGACGCGGCAGTGGAAGCCCGCGCGGAGAGGAGTACGAGGGTTCACTGGTTCGGCTGCTGTGTGAGTCTGCCGTCGCCGCAGGGCCTGGCCAGCGGTAGGAATAGTAGGGGGCGATGAGGCCTCCGCGGCAGCACAGCCGGCCATGGGAGGTAGGAGCATGCGGCACGACCGGCGCTGCTTTGGGCGGCTGGAGCAAGAAGACCAGAGGTTGAAGAAGCACTACGGCCGTTGGATGGACATCGTACAGTCACTGGAGCTAGAATCGTTCATATTGACTAAAGTTGACAAAGGCCCCCGTCCCAGTCAACTTAGTAGGCCCACAAGTCAGCCTCCCACCATGGTGGGTCCCAGCTAGCAAGGGGACTATTCATTTTTTTATGCGTAATAAGGAGGCACTTCAGGTGGGTCCGAGCTGACAGCGGGGGGGACGTTTTTTCATGAAATACGCTGGCCCGTCCGATGGGTCCCAGCAGTCAGGGGGGATACGTTTTTTTCGCGAAATAAGGTGGCCCGTCCGGTGGGTCCCTGCTGTCAGGTGGAGGAATAATTATTTTGCGCGTAATAAGGAGGCACTTCCTTGCGGCCGCCTGGACCCAGTTGTCAGCCTCTCCACGTACAATACTCTTCTGATGGAAGTCGGTCGTTGACCACGTTGACCACGCCGCGCTGAGAGCACCAGGGCGGTGTTCTGGACGACGGCGAGGCCTAGGAAGGGGACGACGCGGAGCCGGGGAAGACGCAGCAGTGGAAGCCCGCGCGGAGAGGAGTACGAGGGTTCACTGGTTCGGCTGCGGTGTGAGGCTGCCGTCGCCATAGAATAACAGGGGGTGTGGGTGAGTAGAGGGATGGCCTGGCCAGCGGTGGGAGTAGTACGGGGTAGTGAGGCCTCCGCGGCATCACAGCCGGACACGGGAGGCAGGAGCACGCGACACGACCGGCGCTGCTTTGGGCGGCTGGAGCAAGAAGACCAGAGGTTGAAGAAGCACTACGGCCGTTGGATGGACATCGTACGATCACTGCAACTAGAATCGTTTATATTGACTAAGTTGACAAAGCCCTTGGTACGCGTCAACTTAGTAGGCCCACAGCTCGGATTTGGCAGAGAACATATAGCCCATTTGCGATTTGTAAGAATGTACAGCCCCTTTTTTAATTCTAATGGAATTTACTACAGCCCATTTACAGTTTGTTAAAAGTACCGCCCAACTTCTAGCTAGGACAACGATTAATAATTTCAAACAACCGCTCAAAACAGAATTCAAAAAAAAATTCCCACATTTTGATGGGATCCGAAATATTTTTATCCGAAATTTCTAGTCAGGTTAAATATAATTTCAAATAAAGTTGTATTACGTTAAAATCCAACGAAATATTGCGCGTGCAACAAGTAATGAAATTAAAATTTTCAAATTCCAAAAATAATATATTTTTCAAACTAATTACGTGTTTGGTGCATAGTAACTATCCAGTTATTATAATTACATCCCATTTATTATTTCTTAATGTCCATTTTCTTGTGAAGCCTAATGCATACGTCCTAGGAAAGTTTGCAGCCCAGCGGGGCGGAGAATAACAAGTTGACCCGGATAGTGTGTACAACTGTCGGCCCAGTTGCATTGCTGATGTTGAAAAAAAGGTCTGTGTAGTACAGTACAACCTAACATGGTTACTCTGCCCACATTCAGCGACGCCGGAAAGGCCCAATCAAGGCTTCTGTACAACTTTTTGAAGTCACTGAGCTTAATTAATAACTTAAGAAAAAAGTTAGATTACAGTGGAACCTAATTAAAAGCTGTCACGAGCAAATAAATAATTCAACGGGTCCCACTTGTGCATGTGCGCGCGCATGTGTGTGTATGTGTGTGTGTGTGAGAGAGAGAGAGATAGAGAGAGAGACCCATCGGTCGATGCTCGTAAATACATCTTTCAGCCATATGCATTGCTGATGCTCAGTAAAAACTTATATAGTTGACACAATCATATAGAATATCATAGCACACTGAACTTGCATACAAAAATTTCACGCAGGCGGCACAATCAGGATGGAAGCAGTGGATCGCTACGGAAAGGGCTATGTTGAAACCAACGAAGTCGTACATAATGGTTCATCGTCTTTATCAATGACGGGGAAATATCTTGAATGTTGTGCAAAGAAAACAGACAGACAACACAATAAGTTCTGCTAGCACATTAAGTTGATGTACAGCCCTT
Organism: Triticum aestivum; assembly: GCF_018294505.1. Classification (NCBI taxonomy): domain Eukaryota; kingdom Viridiplantae; phylum Streptophyta; class Magnoliopsida; order Poales; family Poaceae; genus Triticum; species Triticum aestivum. Next base: position 359,224,472 of record NC_057802.1, on the reverse strand, counting down.
TCTAAAAAAAGTTCAGGTACAAAATTAGAATAGGTCACAATCAAATGTACTGGCATATCAGTGCTTCACACCCATAGCTCGGATTTAACTAGTATCTGACAAGATTCAGTTGCTACCTCAAATTAGGGCACATCCAGGCAGCCAGCCCTGCCTCTTCTCCCAAAGAAGCAGTGGCCTCCGCCGCGCGATGGAGTAGGCCCTGTGCCATCCATCGTTCCGAGCAACACGGGGAAAGTCTGACGTTGACTCCTGTAATGGACGTCGTCGACGGACCCTGGCACCAGCGGCGGCGGCAGGACTTCGATTGATGGATTGACCACTCCTTCGACATGCACAAACACTCGATACAGGTACATCCCTAACATGGTCCACGACGGCCTTGGTGGCGACGAATAGTACAACCCCGGTTCCTGCACCGGTATCTCAACACCAATCACCTTCGGTATGGTGGACGGCTTCTTCATCCATGTCATAACCGTCAGAGCCCAGCTGTCTGGAGGAACAAACATACTTACGAGCTCACCTCCAAGGTCGTTGATAAGCTCGTTCATGGACTCGCTGTTCCAAGCACGTCGAGGCATGCCGTGGAAGGTAAGCTTTGTTAAAAACTCAAGCTCAGAGGGCACCTATGACACCCAAAAATGTTATTTGGTTTTATCAAATTCTTTATTTGATTTGAAGGAGGTTATTTAAATTTTTTTTAAAGGACTTTCCTTCTCAAAAAATTTCTCTGATGACAAGTATTTTTATTTGGGTTCATCCAAGACTTGATCTTTGGTCTTGGGGGTTTTTCATCTTGTGTTGGCTCAACACAAATGTTTTTCTTTGGGAAAGTTTTTGAAAATCCTTTCTTTTAAAAATAGCCCTATGGCTTATGGGGTGATCCTTCCCCTTTCAAAATTTATCTCTTGCCATGACCTAAGTTGAAATCCCCTCCCAAAAGCCATCTTCCCACTTTGTGTCAAGTCAAGCTTCAAATCCAGCAAGTTTAACTCCCCCTTGAATTTATTTCCAATTATTTTTAATCAAAAATCTTTTCTGTCTCCTATTTTGGCCCTTAGAGATTTACAAAGGAACCACTAGAATTCCTTTGAGTTTTGATTTCAAACAAGTTTCCCTGGCTAGTCCTTAGAACCCTCAACCAAGATCCAGGAAGATCCACTGGTCCACAGTTCAAAATTTTCAAAATGTGCTTGCTGCAAGTTTGGACCATATCTGCCAATTTTGGTGAAATTCATTTGTTTTCTGCTCCTAAAAATCTGAGAAAAATCAGGCAGCCTCTAGATGCATCAAGAGGTCACCTCACCAAGTCCCAGCTCCAGAAAAATTTTCCTCATGCCCAAATCATATCGTCGAACACCTGGCATGCACTGTTCCTGTCAAAGTTCAGAGTTTCAGAAAACAGTTTCAGGTGTCAGTGTCGTTTTCTTCAGAACCTCATGTCGATCTCGCCAGTAACTCTAGTGGCGCCTTGCTCCCAGTTCCTCCTTCTTATCCACCGCACCACACGGTCGCCTGGAAGGTTGCGGGCGTCGGCGGCGAGCTGGCAGAGGTGCATCGCCCCGTGAGCGGCGGCAACAGCACTCGCTGCGGCTGCCAGAGAGGCGCAGCAAGGGACGGCGCCGTCCAGCACCGCCCAAACCACCAGAGGCCACCGCGTGGCCATCCCCTTACTTGTGCGCGCTGCAGAGCCATCGTCATGAACTGGAAGGCACAGAGCACGCTCCCTGCCGCCGACGTGCCCGTACGGCCGTTCCGTCGAGGGCCGGAGTGTCACCCAAGTCCGACCGAGATTTTAACTAAGAAACGGAACCAGTGGACCGTCACGTTGATGCCCAATCACCTAAACCCCCAGCCCGACCGCTGCCTCGCCGTAATTGCCCGCCGGAGTTACCCGTTCAGGGCAACCGCCTCGGGTCGACTATAAAAGGAGGCCCCGAGCTCGATCTCGACCACGCACCATCACTCCACCCCACCAGAACCACGCCCAGCCACTGGAGAGACCTCGGGGAGGCCTTCTTCCCCGACTCCGGCCGCCCCGACCCGCTTCGGGATCCGGCAAGATTCGCTCAAGTGCGTGCACCCCCGCCTCTCAACTCATGCCAGTAGCCTCCTAGTGCATCCACCTCTCTAACCCGCGCCCTAATTTGAAGTTTGCAGCTCCCCCCGGAGAGTTTCATCCTCGCCGGAACCACCGTCCGCCGGAGATAAGGCCGTCGTCGACGTGGTGCTCGCCGACGGCCAAGTCCACCACCCACCGACGCGGAAGGATACAGTGAACCCGTAGGTACCCCCCAATCCCCCTACCTCGCCGTGGATCAACGCCGGCGACCACCGCAGCCCACGGGCGCCGGCGAGCTCTGTTCGAAGTTTGAACCTGACGGGTGGGACCCCCCCGTCAGTCTCTCTCTCTCTTATTCGAACCATTTTCTGAAGGCGCCTTCGGGCAGAGTGTGTTTTCCTTCTGGGCTGGCGTATTTCCTACCGAAACGTTTTCTGCTTTTTCAAACTAGCCCCTGGGTCTTTTCTGTTTCATCACAGATTAGTCCTTGGACTAAAACCCTTATATCTTTTAAACAAAAGATGCTTTTTGATTGATTCTTTTTCTGTCAGCCTTATATTTTTGTCTAGTTTTTTATAGTATTTATTTGGAAAAAATTTGAAATAATTTTTATACACACACGTTATTTACGTTAGTATGCGGTTTCTTTATACCGTTGATACCGGAGGAGGTGACGGAACCGCGAACTTCGCCGAGCTAGACTCCGACTACTCCGAACCAGGCAAGCATGTTTGAACCTTTGATATGATGAGTGTTTTGCATAGTTGCTTGAACAGTTTGTGCATGGCATGTTTATGTGGGCATCAGTGGTGTTATATTCATGCAAGGCAACTACCAGTATGCTTCGAAACTTGAAGTGATCTTTTGATGGGAGATAACCTGATCATGTGGTGACATGAGGGGTGGTAAGATGGTATTGTTGAAGCATGCCAGTCTTATGTCAACCATTAAACTCCGGCGTTAACATGGACCGAGCCACGTTACCGTCCGTCCCCTTTTCGTGCTGCCACATGTTTTCTGCAAAGAATACGGTTTAGTAAGTTGCAAACCCTCTTCCTTGTACACACCATATAGAGAGGCCGTGATGAGGGTTCCATGGCCCTGGATTAAAGCCAGTCATCCGGTCAGGGGGCATGGGTGTTTCCGGTTGGGACCGAGAGGGGGGCACCCCTTAGAGCGCGCGATATAAATTTGATCCCATGCTACGCGAGGTTGTAGCCTCCACGTCTCAAGGTTTTTCTGGAACGTTGCCTAGGGTGATGCCTGGCAGCGGAATGTGGAATGGGTGTGTACTGGTTAGATGTGTTTCTCCTAAAATACCGTAAACGGAACTAGTCCTTTGTGACTACTGAAATCCGTTGGCTGTGGTTAAGAGTACAAACTCTGCAGAGTCAAAACCTTCCGAGCAATCGTGTCCATGGTCAAGGACCTTGGTCAACATATCCATATCAGTATCCATATCAGTCTCAGCGTCAGTCCTTGTGTCAGTCTCAGTGAAAATCCCCGGTGAACAAGCTTGAGTGGTAAACCAGGTTGAATGTTATTCCTGTGGATGGATTAACCATTTTATTATTACGTACCTGAGTATTTCCTTGAGATGATTTAAATTCATGAGCTACTTGAATTTCGAGTAATGAAATATAAGCCCTTTACGTGATGTCGCTCAGACGTCCGACTGTGGCACTCTTGTTATTTACTTTGGATACAAGCCCTTTACGCGATGTCGCTCAGACGTCCGACTATGGCACTCTTGTTATTTACTTTGGATATAAGCCCTTTATGTGATGTCGCTCAGACGTCCGACTGTGGCACTCTTGTTATTTACTTTTGATATAAGCCCTTTATGTGATGTCGCTCAGACGTCCGACTGTGGCACTCTTGTTATTTACTTTTGATATAAGCCCTTTATGTGATGTCGCTCAGACGTCTGACTGTGGCACGTACTGTCGTTTATATTCCAATATAATCCCTTTATGTGGTGTCGCCCTGACGCCCGACTGCGGCATTGTTAATTTATTTTTACCCTTTCGAGGCGTCATTTCAGACACTCGATTGGCCTTCAGTATTTCATTGGGATTTCGGGAGGACTACCGCCTGACTCCCTTTTTACTTGTCATGCAGTGCAAATTTCATTATCGGAGTGCGCATTACTAATCTGCTCATGTGCATCATGTTTGCATTTGTTATATCTTATGTCCAAACTGTCTTGCAAGTACTTCCATAGTACTCACCTGGCTTGTTGATTTGGCCAGATGTTGATGAAGGCGATCTTATGGATGAAGAGTTCGATAGCGAGTCCGACGCCTAGAGGAGTCCCAGTCAGTCCCGTGCGATCCGGGAATTGGTCACTTGTATTATACGCTTCCGCTACCCGGAATAAGAACCCTCGAGCCTCGCTCCGACGCTCGATGAGTTGTAAGATTTAGGAGACATGTCACCCACTTCACTGTGACATATCCACCACTTTTATTATGAGTCAGTAGTTATGCCACCATATCCCTTGTGTCATATCCGCCTTTCTGTATAATATCGGCGTGCTTGTAATAAATTGTTGAGCCACCTCAGCTCAACCCTGTATCATATTTAGTACTTCTGGATTTCTGTATCAAGGATTTGTCTACCAGTAAGAAGGATTCTTCTATACTGGTCCGTTAAAGGGGTCGGTTTCTCAATAAATGTTTTATTGGAAAACCGGTCGTGACAGCACTGAGCCCCATCCTGGGTGCCACCGATCAAAGCTCACCAGCGCGCCATCACAGAACAAACGTCGGGAAGATTCGAACACACGACTGCAGTCGAAAGTTGTCCAGAACCTGACGAAGAAATCAGCCGGTGGCGGATAGACTTCGACGAGCAAGTCACTTATTTGGATGTCGTGCGCAATGCCAAGAGCTTTGACAAGGTCGTCTGGCGAGACGGGAGGCCGGTCGCCGTTGATGGTTACCATCAGCACTTTGCCGGCAAACTGGTCGTCAAGCGCCGCCATGCCACTATTGAGCGACAGCACGCAGCGACCGAAGGCAGGACGGACCTCAGGATCTCCGGCTCGGAGATCTGCGTTGACCGGTGACATGATAGTGCGCTTGAGTACAGGGAGTACAGGAGGGGGATTTGGGGGAACTGGAGTAGGAATCGAGATTCCAGAGGTGGGGGAGGGGCGGGAGACTGGGGATGAAAAGGTAGCATGAATTTCGAGCACGCGCCAATATGCTCTCGGCGTGCAAGCGCACGAAAACACCGGTGGCGCCCACATGTCGGCCTAAGAGTCCTTATTCTTTCTTTTTTGGAGAGCCCGGACTTTTTTCAGGATCTTTTGAGAGCCCGTCCTGAGAGTCATAATTGACTTGTTTGGCATTGCGTTACTACTCGGCCCATATTCAACTACACCTCACTGGCCCAAACAAGTGTACATCATCGAAAAGACACTGAGCTCAAATTATATAACTTGAAAAAAGGAGATATACTCTGAACACTGGAGAATGGTGATGCCCTCATTTAGCCCACCAGTAGTTCGAGACAATAAACAGCTCGAAACAACGATATATACAACATTCAAACACTGACTAGTGACTACTACTGACATAAACAGCAAGACATGATAGTTCATAAGAAGTCTTGCTACACCACCAAAACGCACCCATCTGCAGCGCTCAGACTCTCGTGATCCAGACGAGAATGACATTCTAAACAGAAGCAACTATTACATAGTAAGAGTGACATAGACGAGGATGACCAAATGACAAGGAATATGCATAACAAAAGAAAGAACTACCCATCCAGAACCAGCAGCAAAGACAACAAAGTCATTCGAAGAGATGATCCAACACCATCATAATTTGCAGCCCCGCTTCAGCGACCAGTGATCCGGAGACACCAGTACTCCACCCTTTCGATGCAACAGCCCAATTACCTATCAACCTGAAGGCTTGAACCACATCACTGCCTGTCGTAATTGAGACATCCAAGGATCAAAGTTAATCCGGATGCCTTTGTCATTCTCACCTTCTTTTGGCTGCAGGCTGTATCGTTGACAATCAGGGGAGTTTGCTCCCGAACTCCTAGGGCTCGCCGTGTAGACACAGTTTTCCATAGCAAACAGAGCCTCTCTGCCATCAAGGTCCTTGCCAACGGTGATCTCCTGGTTAATCGGATAATTGAGTCCGAGAAACAGAGAGTGTGAACCAAGGCTGTTTACCCGCCTCCAACTAAAAAATCCTAAAGGCCCCAACAAGCTGGTATCCTGCTCATAGACGTAACAGCCACTGTCCGGATACTCACGTATTACACGGTGCTTGTATACAGTGGGGTTTTTGCAATATAACTTTTCCGGCTCATGTGTCCGAATGATCATCAGTCTTTTGCCGTCGTCTGATCGAGCGAGGAACCAGTTGTGCTTCCCTGTTTTTGGCAAAGGTGGTGTGATTACAAAGGGCAGTAACTGTAGGGACACTGCATCATATCAAAAAGGACAGGCATTGTTAATGTAAGATCAGCATTGTTCAGAGTATGAGTAGGATAATGCAAGAAACAGCATTGATATGTCCCTGTTGGAACTGGGAGGAAAATACAGGGAAATGTATACTGGGTTCGAAAATATAGAAGTGCCATGCATGGTTATACTCATGTTATCTCGCAATCGATTCTTCACAGGAAACTACCATGTCATGCATGTTATGTACTCCCTCCGTTCCCAAATATTTGTCTTTCTAGGCATTTCAAATAGACACAACATACGGATGTATGTAGACATATTTTAGAGTGTAGATTCACTCATTTTGCTCCGTATGTAGTCACTTGTTAAAATCTCTAGAAAGACAAATATTTGGGAACGGAGGGAGTAATCATGTTCTGTCCTCACAAACAAATTCTTCAAGGTAACTAACAGACCATGCATTGTTATATACTCGTGTTCTGTGGGCAAAATTTTTGTGAGGATATTATTCTAGCCATTGATTGCTGAAGGGCGAATATAGGTATGTACACATGGTAAGCATTGCAGGATTTCACTACTTCCAAATATAGAGTTCTCCATATGCACATTTACTTCCCTAATGTATGGTTAGATGAAACCAACAGTGTGGTGCATGTTTCTACATCATGAAAATGAGGAAACTAACATGGCCATTGATACACACTCATATTTAGTAGTAGTATATAGATTACTGTAAAATAAGGATAATATCCATATATTCCTAACCGTTTGATTATTCAGGGTACAAATTGGCTGTAATGACATGGTCACAATCGCATGAATTAACTCATTCCAAATATAGCTGATTTACGGCGTCTCTAATACATTGCCATAGTTCTACTCAAATTCTGCTCAAACAGGGATATGCCAATCATCACAAAAAGTTCAAACAGTGTCATGGCGTCATCATTAACATGAGACGGAAACAACTTACACGCGCCGTCCCAGCAATACGTGGTGCCATCTGCTTTGTCGATCGCGTAGATGATGCCATTGTGTTCAATAGCATCACAGAAGTGTGTATCAGCTTTGACGATGATCCACTGCGAGCCGAGTTGTCTCCAGCTAAAGAAGGCACCGGCGTAAAGATAGGCGAGTCCGCGGTCGAACAAGGCAATTAGCTTGAAGTCTGCGTAATTCGCATGTCGTGTGGGCACTTGGCAGATTACAATCTTCTGCAAAACAAGGTCCGTCCAACTGACGTAGTAATCTAGATGACTTGGACCGCGATGGTAATACTCTATATAATCCAACGGAGGAAGGATAATCTCATGGGAGGTCTGGAAGTTCACGAGCACCAACTTTTTACCGTCTTCTCTGAAGGCAGCCATCCAGTGGGAGTTCATGCCGACCCAGTACATACCTGCCAAGAAGTTTCGGGCGATGGTGATCGGATCGATGTCGAGGGAAATGATGTACGGCGACCCACTACATACCTGCAAAGAAGTTTCGGCTAATGGAGATCGGATTGAAGTCGAGGGGCATCATGCACGCCTCCGTATCATGGTGAGCCAATCTCGCAAGACCAGATAGCAGCAAGCAGGGTGTCTTGAAAAGCTTAGGCCTCGCTTCGACGATGGCCGTGTGCATGTCCCTCGAGCATGCAGCCAGCCGCAGGGCGCTCAACATATCCATACACGAACAACAGAGGTCGAGGATGTCACTGGGGAGATTGCTCCAATCGCGGCTCATATGGATGCTGCGCGGTTCGCGTTCGGCCATGGTGGAGTTTGGAAGGGGGCTTGATTTACGGGGGAGAAGGATGTCGGTGCTGGAGCGGCTAGCGAGGGAATAGTGGTACTGGGGGAGGCGAGTGAGGCGACGGTACACGGGGGCACAGTGAGATGGAGACGGAGACGGAGACGGAGAAGGAGATGGAGATGGAGTGGTGCTATGGGAGCGGAGAGGGAGACGAGGCGAGGCGCCAATGTGCTGTACAGCGGCGGTGACAGACTGCACAGTGCACAGGGTGAGGCTGACTTTGGTAACCCGAACACGCCGCCTGGACTAGTGTCAGGCGCAGGGTGTTGTCACTTCACTGTGAGGACCGGATGAATAGTATTTTGACCATCAAGTGTACTCCCTCCGTCTAGGTGAGTAAGTCATCTTAGGTTGTGCGCCGTGACCAAGGAGGAGGGGAAAACGAGAGACCTTAATGTTTATTTGCTAATTAATAGCATTGCATGCAATGAACTAACCACTGCATGTTGTGTTTGGTAGTCTCAAGTCATTAAAAGCTTGCACACCCCTCATCTCTTATTGGTTGATATGTCAAGAAACAAGAAACGAGATAGAAATTAATGCACCGCGCCTAAGTGTTTTGGGATTATTTGGTTTTCGTAAGATGACTTACACACCTAGACGGAGGGAGTACCACAGTTGTACTACTACTACTAGTAGGAACATGAGTACTCCAGTATTGTATAGCGGAAATAGGTCTCCCGTGCTAGCATGCCTGTTCACTTCATCGTTCAGGTATCATCCATATTGCGAGCAGAACCAAATTCTCGTGCATGCCCAATCAACGCCCTGCCGCGATGCATGCAGTGGTCGTTCTGGTGCATCAAGGACGGCATGCAGATCGTTCCACACTTGAGAAGAGGAAAAATGGAAAGGTAGAACGCGGCAGCAGAGGAAGAGAACGCTGGCTAACGAGGCTGGGAGGGGATCGAGCAGGAAGTTAATGCTCCACGCCTAAAGGTTTTGGGAAAACCTGATTTTCATAAGGTGACTTATACTCACCTAAACGGAGGGAGTATTCCTTAACCAGAGAATGTTGTGTCTCCCACTCACGCGCTCAAAAAAAACTACGACACATTTTTTATCTGTTTGCATAGGTCCCACCTATCAGGAAGGATGGGCACGTACACGAACAGGTACGACTCATCAGTCTACCCGCATAGCCTTTTCGTTTAGTCTACCTAGCCGTCTAATCAACTGCCTGCACGCCACTTCTCCCATTTACTTCTCCATCGGGAACCGATTCTCCTCGGCTTCTTCACCTCCCCTTCGTCTTCATTTGCATCCAAACCCCACTGCGTTCACATTGTTTTAACCTCTTTAAATAATCATCTACTACTTCAGTTAGACTAGCCATCTAATCCTAATTCTCCAAACCATAGCCCTCCGTTCCAGCGGTTCCAAATGGCGAAAGAGATCGAGATGCAGGTTTTTAGCGTCCAACATGTCCTCGTCGAAGGCTCGATGCGCATAGTTGCCACCGTCACCGTCCACCCAAGGGTTGTTCGGCAGTGGATCAACAATGTATCCAACTCCCTCGAAAAGGTAGAGACGAGGGTCATCGGTCTCGACGCAGAGTACACGGAGCGTGCCCCTGGGAAGATCCAGCGCGCCGCCGTCCTTCAGCTGTGCCTCGAAGATGATGTTTTGGTGTACCACATCATACACTCGCCCTCCATACCAGGTGAGCTTCACGATTTCTTGTCTCGGGAGGACGTATACTTCTGTGGGGCAGCCATCGAAGGGGACAAACAGAAGCTGGAGCCGTACAACCTTGATTTGAAAAGCATCGCTGACCTACAAACCAGAATCAAAATTCCTGTAGAAGATTGTGATAAACAGACACCATCCCTATTCGACGTAGCAAATTTTGTGCTCGGTACAAATCTTCAGAAGGGTGACGAGACGGTGGCATTAAGGTCGTCTGGATGGGAGAATTATCCCTTGACGTACGAGCGGATAAAATATGCTGCCCTCGATGCCCGTGTGAGTTTCGAGATAGCTGCAAGGTCCAAAGAGCTTGTTGCGAAGCCGTCTCCCACAGAGAATGAGAACAAGAAGAAGAAGAAGAAGAAGAAGAAGAAGAAGAAGAAAAGGCTGCACCAGCAGGAGGGCATTATGGATGGATGAACTATTTCATCTCTTGTAAAAAAAATTATTCCCTCTCGGTGTATATTGATATAGATGGACTATTTCGATGGTGTGCATGTCTTTGGAACAGAGTAGTAGCGTGGGTCCGCTTGACTATAAGGAACTATTTATCCGCATATATAGCTTTCTCTGCTACTCCTTCCAGTGATCGGTATGCAGTGCATGTGTCCGTAGACATGACAGCTTGTCCATGGAAGTTCAACTACGGCGACCATCACGTTTCATCTCGCGATTCCCACGACGCCTCTCCAACCCACGGCACCACGCCCCCCGACGTGCGCCTCACCCCTCTCGGCCGCACCGCCCCTCTGCCTTTGTGTGCATGACATGTGGGCCACCTAAAATGCGGCGAGCATCAAGTTTCTACCACAGCCACCCGCGATTCCCACGACGCCGCTCGAACCCATGAAACCACACGTCCCCCGACCTGCGGCTCACCCCTCTTGGCCCCACTGCCCCTCTGCCTACGGGAGCATTACATGTGGACCAGTCACCTATCGGGTCCACATGTTATTGACTCAAAGGTAGGTGTAGTAAGGCGCTGAAGCTCAGTCCCGACGGCCCTGAGAGGGAAATGTAACTCCTGCGCCAGGGCTTGTGGTGCTCCCGCAGCACGAACTCGTGCCAAACTCGAGATTTGTTTCTTTACTATACATGCACGCAACGATTTAATGGACATTGTAATCTCAACATGTGATGGGGAGCTCTAAATTTGAATTTGAAACTTATAAAACGAAAAGATTCAAAACAAATAAACTGGGAGAGAGGGAGTATATCGTAGGATGTGTCCCATACAAAATAAGTCCCCTGGTTTGTCACCGCGAAGATGCGGTTAGAAAGGAGCACAGCGTCTTCCTACTCGTACGGCAACAAATCGGCCGCAGACAGCATGGTCCGCCTTTGACCGCCATGTGCAAGGTTCGTGCTATCTTATTCAATCTCACCGTGGTTCCATCGTACCAATTCATGCGGTGGCCCGTTGCATGGCTGATCCCAATGTTGGACAAAGGTTCTACGGGAACGGTGTCACCGTTGTAAATGTTGTGCAAATTGATGTTGGTACCCTCCCGTACATATGCAAGCCAATCTCCACTCGCACCGAGCCTAACCTGTGAAACAGTGGGCAGGGGGAGAATTAGGAAATGGACACGGAAGTAGTCTTTAGAATGCATTTACTACGTGATCAAACTCATCTTACCTGCTCATCGGAGGAAATCCGAGTGCCCCTCAACGTCGGCATCTCAAGGGGCGTCAACTTGCAACTACGGCCACGCCGCGCTGGAGAGACCCCCAAGGAAACATCCTCGTGCGTTCCACGGAACATCAAGATGCATTTGTATGAGTAGTTTATCTTGTGAGAGAAAAGGATGAACGAGGGAAGGCCTCTAGAGATAGAGATGGACACTACTACTACCAATGTGCTGGCCCGTGCGTTGCAATGGATCCAAAGTAGTAGAATAATACTTGTTCACGTGCTTGAAATATAAACACTCTAGTTTTGATATACATGTGTCAGCAGACATGACAGCTTGTCCATGGAAGTTGAACCACGGCGACCATCACGTTTCTTGTTTCTACCACTGCCACACCCACACGCGATTCCCACGACGCCGCTCCAACCCACGGCACGACGTCCCCCGACGTGGACATGGATCCTCTGACGTGGCTATCACTGCCTTGCCCTGCCTTTCCTTCGCTGACAGGTGGGACCCACGCTTATGGGTCCCACATGTCAGTGACAGAATGGTAGGATTGTTCGCGTCAGGGGATCCTCATCCCCCCGACGTGCCCCTCATCCCTCTCGGCCCCACCGCTCCTCTGCCTTTGTGTGCATGACATGCGGGCCAGCTGAACTGCGGCGACCATCAACTTTCTACCACAGACACACCCGATTGGACGCGGTTTGCCTGCTCCGCTGCTGTGCTCCGATCCGTACTCCCGCACCATCGAATTTTCATCCAGCGGCTGTGACACATTTCGTCCCGGGCATCAATCCTCAGCTGGAGTACTTATGTACTACAGGTAGTACCCGCCGGTGTGGCCATCTACGCCTCGTAACGCCCCGACGCCCAGCTGTGGCACCCTCGCCACGGCCACGCCACCACCGGCCGGTTCATCTCGAACGAGTGAGTCGCGAACCACGCCACCACCATGAGAATGACATGTGGGCCAGCCGCATTTAAGGTCCGCATGTCATTGACTCATAGGCCGGGCACTAAGCCACTGAAGTTCGGTCCCGTGGGCCCCGAGAGGGAAATGTAACTCCTGCGGCAGGCCTTGTGGTGCTCCCGCAGTACGAGCTCGTGCCAAAACTGGAATTTGTTTCTTACTACTACCAACTAGTACTAGTAAGGTACACGTGCATTGCACGCATGAGATTCTGGTGGTTTGTGCATTATGCTTCTACATGTGGAGCTTTCTGGATTCTAACATGTGGCAAAATCTGGTGGAATGTAAGGTTAGGCAAGTTTGATTAACTTAGGTGAGTGTTTGGTTCAAGCCACACCTTAGGCAAGCCACACTAAGGCCCCACATGACATACACACAAAAATGTGGCAAGATTCCCTTAGGCTTGCCAACTTGTGGCTCTCATTTTGAAGAACTAATAACTTTGCCTAAGCTTAGTTGTGGCAAAGTTAGTCATGAATTAAGTTCAACCATGGAGTCTTCTAGATTATACATGTGGCAGAATCTGGTGGATGATATCCAACGGCCAGTAGTGCTCGGATTTGCCATCTTTGTACCGTCGGATTGGCTTCATCCAACGACCAACTTTCAAAGTTTTTCACACACTATATAGGGGGTATAGATATAGATGTGCCGGTCCGTTGCAATGGATCCAAAGTATATCTATTTAGTGGAGTGCACTCTAAACACATTATCTATTTATTTTTCTCTAACCTTCCGTAGCCATGCAACCAAGCCACATAAGCTTCATGGGTGCCCCCCACATCATATTATTCATACTACGTTGATTGAAAAAAAGATAAATCACCCAAAACAAGATCTTCCCGTTTTTTGTTCCTACGATGTTGTGCCGTGCACGTACCTACTAGTTGTATAGTGGTAGTACTAGTAATATAGTATTAGGAGTACAAACTTGGTACTAGTAGGAGTAGTACTAGTACGGAATGCTCCTACTCTATCAACGAGCCCCGTCTGACACCAAATTTCTTGGCTTCCGTGCTACAGCTAGATCTTCCCCTCGTTTCTGTTTTCCAACCCGGCGGCGGGCGGGGTGTCGGTTTGCTCAACGGCGGTCCCACATGAAAGTGAAAATGCTAGGCAACACGCCTTCCCTAAGCTATGTGTCGTGCCGGACGGGCCGTGTTGTACTCCCGATTCCCGGGCGTGTGGGGGTGCGACGCGAACGCGGCAGGCCTTTTCCTTTTACCAGCAATGTGCCCGTGCGTTGCGACGGATCCAAAGTAGTAGAATAGTAGTATTTGTTCACAAACTTGAAAGAAATCACTATTGTTTTGATATACTCCTAATATATTACTCCCTCCGTACCTAAATATTTGTCTTTTTGAGATTTCAAATGGACTATCACATACGGATTATATAGACATATTCTAGTGTTTCTAGCAAGATGCCCGCGCGTTGCACGAAGTTGATGGAAAAGGTAAGCACAACTTATAAATTGACGGATGGAGTACTAGTTACAGTGATGCATATAATTAAGCAAAGGGATCGCACATGTCGGTATTGACTGGAACGAGAATGCAACAGCACAATAAGAATTAAGGCCACGATGATGCGATCGCAGTGGTGGTTACAGAAGGCAAGAAGAAAGATGGATCCACGAACGTACGACCTCCTCCTCCTCAACTTAGTGCGCGGGCCACCGACCGGCGGCTAAGGAGCGGCGGCTTTTGTGGCGAGGTCGAGGTGCTTCTCAGCAAAGGCATCCAAGGCTTCCAGCCGGTTGAGGAAGGCCAACGTCGTAGCGTCCTCACTGGCCTTGTAGATACCTATGTACACGATTTGCTCGTACACGTGGATGTGTAGGTCGACGAATTCTTGCAGGGCGAGGCGCCTCGCGGCGAGCGCGACCTCCAGGTGGACATTCTTCGTGGCGTCGGCGGGCAGTCGCAGGGCCACCAGTGCTTGAAAGAGGTTCCGGCCATGGAGGCCGATTAGGGTGGCAGGCAATGAGGAGCCGGGCGCGCGGGCTGGAGGAGTACGGCGATGTCGTCCGCGAGCTTCTTGAGGACGGTGAACTTGTTGCTGGTGGCAACGATCATCTGGTCCAACTGAGAGTCGTAGTTGGCGTCGACGGCGGCCATCCACCAGCCGGTCTCCAACACCGTCTGGAGACGATCCTCGGCGCCATGCCGCAGGCCGGCGTCGTGGACCATCTGGCGCAGCCGCTGGCCGCTCACGCGCATCGCCGCCATGGGTCTGGAGTGAGCTCTTTTGCGCTTAGTGTAGGTGCTTAGGCAAATGCTTAGGTGCGTACGATGTGGTAGATGCATTGGAATGGAGGGGCGCCTTTATATGAGGGCAATGAGGGCAAACTGCGTTGCATTCACATCGTGCAGCCTCTTTTCCCGGACCTCCTCCCATTACTTCCCTCATGCATTAATTGAAGGAGGATGCATTGGCCGTTCAACATATCGGGAACCGCTACTCCCTCCCTCGTCTGCATTAAAGCCGTATCGGGAACTGCGCCGCCCGCTGTCAAATCGAATACTCCCTCCGTCTAGGTGAGTATTAAGTCATCTTACGAAAACCAAATAGTAAACACATAGGCGTGGTGCATTAACTCTCACGTTGTTTCTTATTTTTTGACATAAATAGAGGAATCAACCAAGAAGAGATGTGGGGCTTGTATGCTTTTAATGACTTGAGACTATCAAACATGACATGCAGTGGTCAGTTCGTTGCACAAGAACAAATACAACCCACGTCAGCACACACGCATCTTATATAGCATCACATCCAATGGCTATAAAAGATGAATGAGACCAAATTATATCTCATCTAGATGAGTTCTAGCAAAACTGTATTAATAATACTTAGTACTCCTGCGCCATGTATCATATATTAGTATCATGTAGTACTTTATTTATTGCCATGTATGACACATAGTACTCAACTCTCTCTCTCTTTCTTCATTTAATTCTATGACACCTCATCAAAATTGCTAAGGCTAGTACCATTACAACCAGCCTTAGCAAATACTAAACATTAAGTTCTCTCGTTTTCCTCTCCACCTTGGTCACCTAGACGGAGGGAGTATACTGCGCGGGCTTTTCCTGCGCGGTAGGCGGGGCAGTTCCGCCTAGTCGGTTCGACAGAGACGCGAGAAGACGAGGGAGTAGGCTGCTGCAAACGTAGGGCTGTGTGATTTGACAGCGAGTTACTGCTGGACAGGTGGGGCCCCGTGATTTGACTTGCCATTATCATTTTAACTGCGGCGCTACGACCGGCGTGAGTCTCCCGATTCCTGACCACCTCCATACAGGTGCCTCTCCCAATGCTCCACCATGTAGTAGAGGCTGGCTCTTGCATGAGAGCCCACTTCTCCACTTTTTCCTTGCCTCTCTTTCCTCCACATATGCAAAAATGCCATGTAAAGCGCACTATTGTACTTACTTGCTCCTACAGGTGCTTAAGCTTGCCACATAGGCATAAAGTCTGATGTGGCAAGTTAATCAAGAAGAGAGAGACTAGTTTGGTGACCCAAGGAAGAAACGGTGCTAAGCGCGTGTACCTAGGTGAAAAGACAATTTTGAGTCTATAGCTAATTAAATGAAGCAAACTTAGCAACACCATTTCATTGGAAGAGGTCACTCCTTGGCAAATGCAATAAATACTAGTACTCCATGTGTCCCATAATATAAGAACGTTTTTGGCACTACACTAGTGTCAAAAACATTCTTATATTATGGGACGGAGGGAGTACGAAGAAAGAGATAGAGAGAAGTAAAAAAATACACTTATAGCCAACCTTATAGCCAAAACCTTGTTGTAGTATGAGTGACTAAGTGATGACTATGTATGACATGCCAACATCAGATAGCCTAACGCACCGTGTTAAATCTCCAAGGGCGCGACCGCACGAGCGACGCGACGGTCGTGGTAGGCGCGACCACGATACGGGCTGCTGGCAGCCCTTGGATCTGAGATCAAACGGTCGCATGCTAAGTTGCTGAAAATTTGCAGAATAACCCTCCAGGATAGGATATTCACCCATAGGTCTAGAATCACGCCATGCAACCGTTCGATCTCAGATCCAAGGGCTCTCGGAAGCCCGTATCATGGGAGAATGGAAAGCCACTACCCTGCCGTTCGCACGCTGGCAGTTCGCTCCTACTCGTCCCCGCACGTCCTTTAATACTACGGCGGTTCGCTCCTAGTCGTCCCGTCCATTCACATTACGGCAGTTCCACTAATCCTAACCCTCCTCCCAAATCCATGGCGTCCCAAATCTCCCCGATCGGTGGTGAGTACAAGGTTAGAACCATCACCGGCGATGAGTTCGACGTCATCTACACCCGTTCTTCCGCGACGGTGAAAGGATGCCTTTCTCGCTTCAGACGCATGTTCGAAGACTCAGATGATGAGTGGGTCGCTGGGCTAGATGTTGAGTACACCACAGTCTTGGGACGAGAGAAGGATCTAAAGGACGAAGAGAGGAAGAAGCCCGCCGTGATCCAGGTTTGCGTGCATGACTTATGCTTGGTCTACCACATATGCCATGCCGACGTTGAGTGCCAGGATTTTAAGGACTTCCTCGAGAGCAACCTAGTCAAATTTGTTACTGTAGACTTTGGTAACGACAAAGAAGTCCTGCGTCGGATAGGCCTCGTTGTAGGCAACACCTTCGACCTCGAGAAGAATCGGCTGGTGTCCTCTCGTCAGCCTTCAATGCTGACACTGGCAGGAACCATGGTTCATCCTTCATACGGTAAACTGGAGAAACCTCCATACACGTTTCATCGTCATGCATGGCAGCGGAATGTACTAGATATAGACCACATCCACTACGCTGCAATGGATGACTACCTTTGCTTCAATATCTACAAGGGTTGGATGAAGAGCAACAGCCAAGTGTGCGGTTCAAGCAAAGAAGTATCGGCCAAGAGGAAGAGGGACAAGGACGAAGTCGAGGATGTGGACAAGGACTCCGAGTAAGGTGGCAGTGTCGTTGCTCATGGTGGTTCTAATGCAGTGTCTACCGGAATAGTTGCAAAGTTTAATTTCAGGTGTGCTTAATTTAATTTGAGAGGTGTGTTGTGCTGAGCCCCCAGCAGAACTATGTTATGTTTCTTCTTGTTACTTTAACTCTTCAGTACGTACATACTAGTATTTCTTACATTTCATCTTTTAGTTGGTATAGTACTACCACTCGTTTCTTCACATTATATACGTACAATATATATCGCCAACATCATATAGCCAGCAGTTTAGTTGTCAAAGAATTTCAGGGTGCTTAGTTTTGTCAAAGAATTCCAGGGTGCTTAGTTTTATTTGAGGGGTGGGTTGTGCACTTGTGTTGGACACCATTATTGTGACAAGCCTTTTTAATAGTACTATATGCATAATTTGGCGACGAGCGCTCTCTATATGTACCACCTTTTTTTCAATTTCAAGTTTTGCTCCATGGCGCAATCCATCGATACTACTACTGTACAAAAGTGGAGTATATACATTTTTTTAAAGGCTAGAGGGTGGGGCAGTCTAGCTCGGTCGGTTTCACGAGAGGCGAGGGCCTTTGTGATTTCACGAGAGGCGAGGGCCTCCGGATACGGGCGAGGCCGCTCGGTGCTTCACCAACCTCGCTTGGCCGGACGGAGCCAGTTGCCGCCCCAAGCAGGCGCGTGGTTCAGCAACTCGCTGCTCCAGTTCAGCTCGATGAGGAGTGGCGAGTTGCTCCACGCCGGCACGGCGGCTAGCACGCCGGTACGGGCGCCGTCGCTGCCGCGTCGTACCGCGCCACCAGTGTCTGCGGTGGCCGCGCCTCTCGTGTCTGTGGGCGCGCCTCCCGTGCCTGCGGCAGCACCATGCAGGCAGAGACAGAAGCCGGGTGCATGGAGAGCGACGAGTCGGTGGCCAGCTTCTCCGTGTCCACCGCCATCATCGAGGAGAAGTAGAACACAGGAGGCCGCCGCCACTTGGGACCCATGAAGGCCACCGCCGAGGCGACGACCGCGGGTTCAGGTGGTTTCTTTGCTGCTTCGTCTCTTCCGAGGACCTTCGTCGACCCCGCAAGTGTCTGACGGACATGAGGAAGACAAAGGGATCCGCGGGCGACCATTTAGAACTAAAATAAGTCTAGATACATCCATTTCTAGGACAAGTATTTCCGGACGGAGGGAGTATTAATTATACAAGAGAGCCGGATTGGCACCTCTTAGTTCATGTAAATGTAATGAAATACATCATGTTTATATGAAGATCCGGTTTTTTTATACGAAATCCTTCATGCTTATATGAAATCAGTCCGTGTTTGCACGAATTTCATCTGGTTGGTTAGAGTTGTAAAAATGTATGCCGCTGGCGTTTGATGTCGTCCTCCGCTTAAGGAAGCGGGAGGAAATTCGCCGGCTGCCGTTGGAGATGCTCTTTATGCTGGAAATAATAGAGTGACATCCAATCCATTTTTGTTAATTGCCTGTATGATTGTCCCTTTATAAAAAGTTAATTGCATGTACAGTGTACACGTGACTTGCAGGGTGGCTACAGCTTCGTACAGAAAGTTAAAAAGAAATAAGTCCATCCTTAATCTTGTATTCTAAGTACTCTGTGGGTTCCACTGTCAGTACAGTAGCGAAAGAAGTATATATTAAATAAGTAGAGTAATATATAATATAAAAATATAAAGTTAAAAGACAGAATTCAAACTCATGTCATCGCGTTGCGAGCATCCGGCGCTAACCAGCCCGGCACATTTTTGTTGTAGACAATGCTGGAGATATATCTCCATGTCTACTCTTATATATACTCCATTCGTTCCTAAATATTTGTCTTTTTCAGATTTCAAATGGACTACCACATACGGATGTGTATGTAGACATATTTTAGAGTGTAGGTTCACTCATTTTGCTCCGTATGTCTTTTCAGGAAGGGGTCAGATTTGTCCTTGATTTATTTATGAGGTATCCAGATGGCACTGCACCGCCAAGAAAAGAGGGTAACATCAAGATTATGGACTACTTTTTTGAGTATGTTGGTAAGGTCCGGTCATAGTCACTTGTTGAAATCTCTAAAAAGACAAATACTCCCTCCGTCCGGAAATACTTGTCATCAAAATGGATAAAAGGAAATGTATCTAGACGTATTTTAGTTTTAGATACATCTCTTTTTATCCATTTTGATGACAAGTATTTTCGGACGGAGGGAGTAGAAAACAGAGTTGGTGATGATGGTGTGCGTGCCATCCTGCAATATAGGCCGTCGGATTTATATCTAACGGATAGGAAAGAAACTATGGCAATTTTGCAAAAATATACCCACACGTCTCTCCACGTTCGCAAATAAGGCCTTCCCTCGTTCAACCTTTTCTCTCACAAGAAAACTACTCATACAAATGCATCTTGATGTTCCGTGCAACGCATGGGCAGCTAGCTAATTTCTTTTAAAATAGTTGCTGCGATAATTGGGTTGAAGTGATATATTTTATGTCTGCCCCGAATGATTTCAGATTCACTAGTAGTAACAAAGAAAAGGTTGCCTTGTTAATTAACAGAAAACAGGGTGAAAACTATCACATGAGGCCGGTAAAAACGAGGCACACTGGGTTCAGCGTCATCGTCACTACAGTTGTGCGCGCGCGAGAAGTCTACATATCGAGGGGGCTACCGAGCGAGGCACCGAGACACAATGTTTGAGAGAGAAACCAATTGACAGATTATGATCAGATCAAGTTGTCACCCTTCTGCTGTCATTGTTGGGGGGAGGGAGAGAAAGACGTATCGAGAGTGTGCGCGGTAGGCACAGAGGCACAACTAGCGTGTGTGTGTGTGTGTGTATGTTTGAGAGAGAAGCCAGTCGATAGATTAGTATCAAGATCGAGGTGTCACCCTACTCCTTCGGTGTTGGGAGTGTGGGTGTGTTTGTGTGTGGGGGGGCAGTGACACTCACATATCTCTACTCTTATAAAAAACATAGTTGGTGATGATGGTGTTCCTGCCATCCTGCAATATAGGCCATCCGATTTATATCCGATGGACAGGAAGGAAACTATGGCAATTTTGCAAAAAGATAACCACACCCCTCTCCGCATTTGCAAATAAGGCATTCCCTCGTTCATCCTTTTCTCCCACAAGATAAACTTCTCATACAAATGCATCTTGATGTTCCGTGCAACGCATGGGCATCTTGCTAGTAGGGAGAAGGAGTTTGTGTGACACATATCTAGCTATATTAAGGGATAGGTAGATAGCATATGTGTGAGAGACATTATTATACTTTGAGACATTAGTGGCTGTGGGTGGGCGGAATTAAAGGGGTGGGCGTGTTAGACATAGAGAGCGTGTGTGTTTCTATGTGAGAGACTTGTAGGACGGGGTAGAAAGACAAATTTAACCCTGACGGAGGGAGAGAAATACACGAAGTGCGCATGTGTGATTCCGATGCCCACAGGGAAATGAGATATGTATCCGTGTGAGAGAGATTGCACAATTCATTCACGTATCACTATCTAGCGATCGTGGACGTGCATCGCTTGAACATAAGTCAATATCTACTTCGTATCGTGGCAAAAGGTACAATATCGATTCAACGCTATAAATATTGGACACTCACATATCACATTTTTTTCTATTTAAATAAACCTTTTCAGTTGTGCATGCCAAAGTTACAGTGATGTTTCTTCAAACAACCAATGTAGCTATCATGTATATGCACCATTGTTACTCTTGCATTCAAATTCATTAGTCTTGGATGATTTAAGTTTCTATTTTGAAGTAATATATGTAATATTCATATATGAATTCAACGGGTACGCAATTTATGAAATGGAGGCTATGTAATCATATGAGGTAACACTTTTAAGTAGCTGACTACAATATCCATTTCTTTTTGTGCGCCTCTACACTAACACGTCAATGCATTATGTTTAAAGTAAATAACCAATGGCACTAAATTATCTATTTACACGAGAAATACATAGGCTGAGCGTTTGATCCCTTTTTTGTGAACACGCCACTACACCCATACGATTGGCCGCGCCAGTGTGAACGTCCAAGTTATCGGCGCATCATCCCGAGTTATTGTCTTTTTTTCTGGGGTGGACTTCACACCAGTTATTAACTGCTGACGCGTGCCCCGTGTACACAGTCTAGCATGACCTTCCCGCTAGGACAGTCCAAAATTAGTTGAAACTGGATACAAACGATCCCGTGGGCGGCAAAATCTCCCGCCTCCTTCTAAAATTTCCGCCACCTTAGTCTTTAGCATGCGAAATCCCCCTTTTGTCCCTTGTGCACGGAGACCAACAGTTACAATACCGCCCTCATCTACATGATAGGTCGGGGCTGCTTTGGTAACTTCCGGTTCCCTCACTACACGGCACCCCCGTTTCCTCTCCCCCTCCCGCAAAAACGACTAACTCCACAGCACCAGAGCATCTTACATCACGCCGTCCGTACTTCATCGCCCTTTCTCCCCTCCCCTCTCGAAACCCTAGACTGCTCATCCACCGGCGTACCATAGCCCATTCACTGCCAGCGGCGTCCACCTCGCCGGATCTGCTTCTGCGGCCGCATCTACCCCTCCCACCTCCCCTAGAAACAAGTAGAGTGCTCATCCACCACTGTACCACAGCCCATTCAGTGTCGGCCTTGTCCACGGCGCCGGATCTGCTTCGCCGCTACTCTCGTCAACCGCCACGCATCTGCAGCGGCTCATTCGTACTCCCCATCGGAGACGCTTCGTCCACACCCCCCGGAGCCGCCCCACCGACGCCCCCGTCGACGGCCTCTGATCCTCTTCGCCGACACCTTCCTCAACCCTACCGGAGCCGCTTCGCCGACACCTTTCTCAACCCTACCGAAGCCACTTCGCCGACACCATCGTCAACCCTACCGGAGTAGCTTCGCCTATACCATTCCCAACCCTACCGGGGCCGCTTTGCCAACTCACAAGTCCACGGCCTCAGATCCGCTTCCTCGCACCCTCATCCAACCTACCGGAGCAGCTTCTGACGCCCCGTCCACGGCCGCAGATCCACATCGTCGACACCACCCTTAACCCAACCACCGGTGCAGCTTCTGACGCCCCGTCCACAGCCGCAGATCCGCATCATCGACACCATCCTTAACCCAACCACCGGAGCAGCTTCTGACGCCCCGTCCACGGCCGCAGATCCGCATCGTCAACACAATCCTTAACCCAACCACCGGAGCAGCTTCTGACGCCCCGTCCACGGCCGCAGATCCGCATCGTCGACACCATCCTTAACCCAACCACCAGAGCAGCTTCACCTACGCCCTCGTCCACGGCCACAGATCCGCTTCGCCCACACCGTAGTCCACCCTAACGGAGCCGCTCCACAAACACCCTACTCGATGGTTCTAGATCTCCTTACCGGACCCCGACAGCCAGCGCAGCGTCATCACCCTCGATGTTTCTAACCTGATTCCCACCATCTCGAGAGATGCCAAGCACCCGCCACGGCCTAGGTACTGGTCACCTTTAAACCCGTCCAGCATCACCTACCCGACGTACTTCAAATATACTAACCGGTCGCTGTTACCTGTTATGCAGCTGGCAAAAACTACAAGGACGATGTTTCTTCTAGATCTAACAGCTTGGCCAACCAAGATCCTGGACTGAGGCATTGCTATGATCTTGTAAGCGCGTCTCTCTCTCTTGTATTGTTCTGTGCCTGCCAGCGTGCTTTGCTAGGATTTTCGACCAGTAATCCCTCTGTGGAGACAATGATTTCTACTACTGGCTGCTAAATTAGATATGTAGATGTCATACATGATACTACCTCATACCTCCGTTCCTAAATATAAGTCTTTCTAGAGATTCCACTATAGGCTACATACGGAGCAAAATGAGTGAATCTACACTCGAAAATGCATCTATATACATCTGTATGTGGTCCATACTGGAATCTCTACAAAGACATATATTTAGGAACAGGGGCAGTACATTACACAAAATCGTAGGTGGCATGTAGGAATTCCAGTGCACTACATTAGGCTCCCTTAGAGTGCCTGCTAGTCCACCATACAGAGTCATGGCTAGTTTATGGTACACACACAATCGTTAATTGGTGGTTTAAATATGCGCAAGGGATATGCAATGTAGTATCATGTAGAGATGTCTGAAATTAGCCGTGTCAACTTGCAGATAGGGTTACACAATGAAAAGGTGCAAGATGTATGTGGCAATTTCATCGAACATCGCAAAAAAAGGAGAGGCAGCGGTGAGCCTATACAGTGTGCTATGGTACGTCACTCCTCCATTGCAATCATCGTGACATGTCATTTGTATGCCAGTTCTATTAGCCAAGTTTCTTAGGGACAGTTATTACGAGTTATCCTAAGAAAATAAGCACCTGTGAATATAAGCTCCATGTAATAAGCCAACCAGTTCTTTTCATTGCGTTTTCAGCTTATCTTTGGTATGATCAGTGGAAAGTCTAGATTGCATTATATTTTTTTCATTTTGCTGCCCATATGGAAATTAATTTGACTTGCAAACATCACAAATTGAACCCAGTGCAGTAATTAGTATGATAGGAAAACAGACCATCACTATTTGCTCAAAATGCAAATACAAAGATACCATCTACTTGGCACAATCTACTTTGGTCAATGTTTTCCATAGAGATCCCATTGCCTAATTTAAATGAAGAACGCATGACCCACATTTAAATGAAGAACAATTATTTATTGAAATTTGATGGTCCAAGTGGCTGGTTATTATCGTATAGCAGCACCACCTGAAAACATCATATAGCAGCAGCAGCAGCTCATAGCAACTCATCATACAGCAGCAGCAGTCTACAATTCATCATATACCAGCAGCAGCTCATAGCAATTCATCATATAGCAGCAGCAGCAGCTCATAGCAATTCATCATATAGCAGCAGCAGGAGCAGCTCATAGCAATTCATCATATAGCAGCAGCAGGAGCAGCTTGTAGCAACTCATCATATAGCAGCAGCAGCTCATAGAAATTCATCATATAGCAGCAGCAGCAGAAGCTCATAGCAACTCATCATACAGCAGCAACAGCTCATAGCAATTCATCATATAGCAGCAGCAGCTCATAGCAACTCATCATATAGCAGCAGCAGCTCATAGCAATCCATCATATAGCAGCAGCAGGAGCAGCTCATAGCAATGCATCATATAGCAGAAGCAGAAGCATCTCATAGCAATTCATCGTATAGTGGATCAGAATGAAAATTTGGCAAAAAAATCAGAGGAGATCCTCACCTTGTTGGATGAGCTCATCCTTCAACAACACCTCAAGGCCATGGCCTGGGAGGAGGGGAGGGGGAATAAGGTGCCGTCTGCCGCAGTGTGGCATCAGCCGTAGTTGTGCAGCGCCCGCCGGAGTAGTGCGTTGGACGGACCACAGTGGAGCAGCTGCTGGAGACCATGAGAATGAGGGGCGGCGCCAGAGGGAGGAGCAGCCAGGGAGATTTGCCCCTACCCGCCGGCCATGTAGCCTAGCTGGACATAGCATCGTCGAGGACCAGGCCAGATGGGACCAGTGGCGACGGCTCGCTGGAGGAACCCTAGTGCTGCAGGCAGGGGATCGAGATAGAGGGAAAGGGGAGAGGAGATGCAAGCGGGCAGGGCAATGAATGCTTGCGTGTTTGTTTTTACTTGAGGGTCAGGTGTGACACGGGCGTCAGTAGTTGCATTTTGAGTGTAATATAGGCAAACAACAGAGTCATTTCACTATTCCCCTTCCCTTCATTTTTTAGTGAGGTTCTACCCGAAACACCCCCTCCAAAGCGAAATTAGATAAGCCCAAGCCCATAACTCAAAAATAACTTCTTTACATCGTTTATGGCTTATTTTGACAATATGCCCTGAAAAGGCGGAATCGAACTGGCCCTTAACCTGCAATTCAATTGTGCGTGCAATGATCAATCACTCCTGCCTGCTATCTGTACATTTAGGCATATCATACATGGCATAACCTAATACATGTGCATTCCATTGTAGAATCTGGAATATGCAATGTTTATGTTAGTTCATACGTTGCACATGATGTTTAAATGCCCCTTAAATCTGGTCAGTCAAGTGATGGTCTTTAAGCCTCCTTCTTTGCTTCTTTTCTTGATATGTAAGATTTGCTCACACATCTGTTCAATTGCTTGTTTGCATCAGCCAGCCATACTAGGACTGTTTGCTTTGATTACTTGTTGTTCTTGACCTAACACTCTAACAGAGCTTGTCAACGATTTAAACACTAAGGGCTGCTATAGTGGGGCCTTGTCTAACTCATAGGTGACATAAAGGTTTGGTTGTACACTACAGTAGGCTCTCCAAGAGTACCTGGAGATCCAGTTCGAAGGTATGCCTAGTTTTTACATAGTGCAGACATAGTAAATGCTCATTTCATTGCGTGCAAGTGCAAGAGATGCGGCATGTTTCATTATGTGGTGTTGTTTTTTTATAATCTCGTCCTTTTGTTCACAGACTGGAAAGTATGCATATTTCTCTTCCAAGGAGACGAGTAACTAGTTTGTGTCACCTTGCAGAGGGGGTGCAATGAAGATAAGATTGAGGATTTCCAAGTACAAGATGTTAGGAAGGAGCCTTGCAAGAGAAGTAGGAGCTGCGTTGAGCCTCTTCAACCTGCTAAGGTAAGTCACTGTATGCAACTCAACAGTTCAATTCCTTGTTTGTTTCAGGCATAGTTAATTTTCTCTTTTCAATTGCTTTATTTGTCCTCAGTTAATGAGATGCCCAAATAATCATGCCTGATGTTCGGTACTTGTATCACTATTAGTTGACATAATTAAAGGCCTTACCATTTAATTACTCTGCCGAAGTGTGCCTGAAGCTTTGAAGTCTATTAACCAACTATTATTGCATGAGGCTCACAATCTAGTTTATACTACGCTAATGATTGCATAGTTTTGCCTGCTGTACTATGTTTGTATGAAACCCTCTGTTGTTCATTATTCTCCCTAAGACTTTAATTGAGGCACAGAATGGCCAACTGCTTGCTTACTTATACGCAACGTGCTGTCTAAATTTGTAACTTGTCTGTGTTTTTGATTGGGCCCCAACATCATGCTCCTCTGGTGAGCTAAGAGGGATTTCTGTATGCAGGCTGCACGGACTATCTTTTTTATAATTTTTAAAATATCACCTGCTTATGCTTCATGACGTGTAACATTTTTTTTTGAAAGTGACGTGTAACATTATTGTTAGTCCTGTTTTGCCATGTAGTACAAAATAGTGTCTTGTTCGCTTCACTGTTGTAACTATATTTTTGCCCTAGTCATGTGTACTTACAGAAACATTTCAGGATGAAGTGACATCAACACAAAGATCTGCGAGCAGTGCGGCATGGCCGTTACCGAATGATTATGGATTGGAATTGGAATGTGCTGATGTTCTCAAGCATCAACTAGAGGTGGCAAGACAATGTGTACATGATTGTCAACGTATAATCAACAAGTTGAGACTGGACGTGCATGTATTAGATGAAGGAGTCAAAAAATGAAACAAGACACTGAGGTAACCATGAAGGAATTGGAGATTTTGCAGACTGAAATTTGTGCTATCTGAATCCGGCCAATCCTATTTTCTGAAGAGATTATAGTTCAAATGGAGTTAAGTTGATGCGCGTCCATGATGTATGAGCTGTATTTGCCCAGTGTATGTAATTTGCTGTTTGTGTATGCTTTATTATCACCTGTGCCGAACCATAATGCCCAGTGGGTATAATCGGCTGTAATTCCTTTATTGTATAGTGTAGGATTATTCTACCTTTCTATGCCTTGATCTCTTTGTTGTATAGTATTGAGTAGGATAATTCTTTAAATATGCTATATCGTTCAAACGGGGGCCAACTCGCCCGACCATGGCCCTTCACGGGCCGTCGGATCCATGGGCCTTCTACGTCTCGTAGGATCCATGGGCCTTGTACGTCTCGTAGGATCCATGGGCCTTCTACGTCTCGTAGGATCCATGGGCCTTGTACATCTTGTAGGATCCATGGGCCTTCTACGTCTTGTAGGATCCATGGGCCTTCTACGTCTCGTAGGATCCATGGGCCTTCTATGTCTCGTAGGATCCATGGGCCGCCGACTCATTTATGGGTCTTGTACGGGCCTTTAATGGGCCGTAGACATGCCTTTAATGGAAATCTTACGTTTTATGGGCTGACCATAACGGGCCGTTAATAGGCCGTATTTGGTGATGCTATGAAAATGGCCCAACAGACTAATGGTCCACAAACGGGCCGACTGTAACGATGGGCTGAATTTGGCCCACAAGCAGAAAATGACAGTAACGGGCCGTAAGTAACCGAATGCTGCAAATGAGCCCAAGAATAAATGGGCCCTCAGAAGGCCGAAAGTTAACTTGGGCTGGAAACGGCCCAACGGAATAACGGGCCGTTAATGGGTATAAAGTGATACACTATTCATTACAGGCCAGTTTCACCACGGGCCGTTAATGGGTGTAAAGTAATACACTGTTCATTACGGGCCAGTTTCAGCACGGGTCGCTAATGGGCAAGAGTTACAAAGGGCCTCATATGGGCCGAAAGACGTCATGGGCTATACATGGGCCAGAAGTGAAAACGGGCTGGAATCATATTGGATGGCCCAGATGATGCTACTGGGCCTAATTCGGATAGGGCATAACGGGCCTTGGGTTAGCGGGCTGTAAATGGGCTATATGCGAACAGGCCGTTAACAGGCTTTCCATGGGCCGGCCCGCCAGCATTTGACCAAGTCAAACGGGCCGGCCTTTTCACAGGAATGGGCCACTGTTGGGCCGTGCCACGTGTCGACGTATCATAGGCGCCTTCTGTCCAGTGAGTGGATGACATCTGTCCCAACGATGAGCCGACACGTGTTTCCTCTAGCCAATGATGATTTTACACGTGGAAAATCCCCATTGGTCGGGGTTGTTAACGGGTTATGGGATCCAAAACCCGACCTGATAGCTTAACGGTGTTCCATTACGGTGGATACCACGTGTCGGTCACCCTTGACGAAAGCACTTCTGTGACGCGCGATTTATCGTCATGGAAGTGGACACTTCCATGATGATAATTTTGGTAATGTCATGGAACACTTCTATGACAGCACAGGTATGACTATCTTGATTCTGTCATAAATTTGTCATGGATGTACATGCATGACAAAAAATGCGACCTACTGTGACAAACACGTATCATCACGGAAGTGTATTTTTTTTGTAGTGCTTCCAATCCTGCGTAGCCAGTCATCAGCAACTATTGGCTCGGTGCTACTGGAAAACACCGGTGGCTGCAACCTCAGAAATTGGGCTAAGTTGTCAACTGGAGGTGGTGGCGGTGGGTTGTTGTTGTTGTTGTTGCCTTGGTTCTGAACTAACAACTGCATCAAGGCATTCTGCTGTTGGATCAACTGAGTGAGCTCCGGTGGGAAGACCAATCCGGTATCACGTCTCGGAGGCATCTGATGGGTTTAGAGGGAAGAGATAAGAATAGAATGGGGTCTAGTGAGAAAGCACTACCCATATGCACATGAGAAAAACATAATCATATCATATCACTCAATCAATCAAGCAAGGGCACACAATCGATCTAACTATCGTTACGGTGCTCGGGCTATACTATTTACATGGGGAAATACTACTGATCATATGGTGGTCTACTAGAAATTTGGTCGGTGGAAGACTCCATAATATCCGCTCCAGCTTCGTCTTCGTAGTCATCATCGCTACTATCGGGGTCGGAGTCGGTGTCGTCGATGATGATGTAGTCTTCAGAACAAATGTCCTTGGATTGATCGTCATCTCTTCCTGGCGCGGGATCTCCCATGAAGACTCCGATCTTCTTTATCATATCGTCATTCTTCTCCAATAGTATTGTGATTTCCTCCTCGTATCCATCGCGTGTAGACATGAGTTCCTCTTCTAGTTCCATGTTCCTGGTCATCGCCCTCTTCAAGTCTATCATGCTAGCGCACATCTGATTCTCCTAGCGTCGAATGTGCTGGTTTAACTCTTGGATGAATGCTGCAATGGACCGGTCCTTCCTGGTGCTGATCATCTCCCATTGCTCATCTCGGCGCCCACATATCTGATAGATAGTGTCCTTCAGCTCCTGTTTGTAGACTTCTCCAATACGTCACATAGCAATGTGGGCTGCCATGCTTTTGCCTAGACTCCAGGTTGGTGCATCAAAGGAAAACTCTATGGGCTCAGTGACTGGCGTGAAGGTCCTTCCTGGAACTTGAACTCGAATCATCCAGCGCTCCTCTTCTGGTAAAGTGGCGGTGTAGGTTCTGATGAAGCTTGGTATTCCAATGTTCAGGTACCTAGTGACTTCCTTCAAGTGTCGTCCAAAAGGTGTGTCTTCATCCGGTTGTGCAAACTTGTTCCTCGAGTCCGCCATCCTAAGGAGTAGAAAATGGAGAGGAGTCAGAAATGAGTAGAGAAAAGTGACCTATGGCTCATCTTAGTGGTCGTGTCCTACATTCAGCGTGTGCTCTGATACCATCTTGTAGCAACCCAACCTCAGACGGTCAAGTCTCTGTGCTTAAGTGTCATCCCTGGATCGGTAATGCTGACACACACAGTACTCGAAGGATTTATAACAGAGTAGCAATCACACACTTATTACATCGATAGTCTCAAAAGAGAACTTATTACAATAAATATGGCTTAAGGCCATCTAAATAAGATAACAACGGAAGGCTTGGAAGATAAAGTGAGTCCATCAACTCCAACGGCATAGCTGAGTGCATGACAACGGCCTAGCGAACCTTACTCTTCGTCTGAAAAGTCTGCAACATGATACGTTGCAGCCCGAAAACGGGTCAGCACATGGAATATGCTGGCATAGTAACACAATAGAGCAATGAACAGAATAAATGCTATCACTACATGCATATATGGCTGGTGGAGGCTCTATGGTTAATATGTTTTTGCGAAAAGCCAATTTTTCCCTACAACAAAGGAATATATTTTATTTAACTATCATGGTAGTTGAAACAATATTGAGAAGGTTCCTCCAACTCAATCCCAATTAAAGTAATTATCAACCCAGCAAATTAAATTAGAGTGATGAGATCCATATGATAATCCAAGAACCAGATACTCAAGATGTCCATAACCGGGGACACGGCTAACCATGATTAGTTTGTACACTCTGCAGAGGTTTGCGCACTTTTCCCCACAAGACTCGATCTCCTCCGTTGGATTTCTCGCACTACATGGTGTTTGAGAAACGGATGACCGAGACACAGTCTTTCAGAAGCACTAACTCTTTACTCTGGGTGGACAGTTACACCTACTTTCCCTCTACATCTGCTAGCCCACCACTGAAAGAGGTCATGCAACATACTCAACTATGCTAGAGCCCATAATAGCTTGTGGCTGCACACGGAAGTTTCTAGCATGAATAATCTTATGATCCCTTTGAGCCTGGGTGGCGGACCGTAGGATGATCACACGGGTACTCCGGGATATCCTAGGACAACACTGGATTCTCCAGGTGCCCAAACCAACAATCCACCCAGATGTGTATTAAAGTTGCCACCTTAAGTTGAACCATTAATTAACAATCTCACATCTGTCATGGATACACTCAAACCCAATCCACGTCTACGAGCATAGCATAGCAATATAAGCATAACGTAGAAGTAACTCCCAAGGGTTTGATAATAAACAGGGCAATAGGTTCTACCTCATCAACTACTTCCCAATACCCACAAGTTTATCACATCCTAATCATGCAATGTTTCAGGATTGGTACTAATGCATAAAAACTGGGTATGAAAAGAGTATGATCAATGTGTTACTTGCCTTGCTGACGATCCGCAAAACCTAGTGACTCGTAGTAGCACGCTTCGCACTCCGGGAATTCTATCGCAAACAAACAATAGCATACATAAGCAATCAAGCAAAGATGCACGGGTAAAACCTCAAATAAGAAGATCGAATCTGAAAACTCAACTAAAGAGATTCGGATTTGCAAAAAGAATCAAATCAAACGGAGCAACGAAACTCAAACCACGAAAGAAACAAGATCCGTTTACTAATCTGGACTAAAGTCAAATTTTACAGTACCAAAATCTTGTTCAAGTTGGTTAAACAGAAAGAGGGCTTCGAGACGAAGATCTAGGCGCTTGTTTCACCTGATTTGGATAAACGAGCGAAAAGTTATACTAGAACGAAGATTAGGGCAGAAATCGCGATCGAAAATAATCGCGGAAAACCCTGGAAAAAGAAAAACTGACGAACTGACTAACGAACAAACGTTCGCTGTCTGCGGCTAACGGACGAACAGCGTTCGTTAAAATGAACGTACGGACGAACATCCGCTATTTAACCGAACTGAGAAAAACCGAAACAAAACCAATCTAAAAAATGAGCTAGGGTTTCTAAAAAAACCGAACGGTTTTCTCGCGAAAACCGGCGGCGGCGGCGCGGCTTTTACCTCCGGCGAGGTCAGCGGCAGTCGGCGCAGTGCGGCGGCGAGGCACGGCAGTGACGGCGGGGCAAGGCGGCGGCGGCGGCTAGGGTTTGCGGGGCGGGCGGCTGCGGCGGCGGCGGGCGGCGCGGCGCGGCGGCAAGGCGCGGCGCGGCGGCGGATCGAGCGGCGCGGCGACTAGGGTTAGGGTCTGCGGGGCGGGCGGCTTGGGCTGTCGGGCCTCGGGGGCGCGGCTTATAAAGCCTGGCCGGCCGGAGTCCGAGTCGAATACGGGCCGGTAGGTCGGTGCTCTTTTTTTAAAATAAATCCCGACGCAGAAAAACAATTAAAAGAAATACTAAACGGACTCCAAAAATCCTGAAATAAATTTTCACGGTCCTCTAATAATATTGCGGACAAAGTGAACATTTATTTGGGCCTCTAATGCAATTTTGAAAAATGCATATTTTTCCTAATTCAAATAAAATTGCAATAAAATCCAAATAAAAATTCTTATTTGATTTTAAAAATTTTCCTCCAATATTTCATTTATTTTGGAGAAGTCATATTATCTCCTCTCATATATTTTAATATGAAATATTTTCGGAGAGAAAAATAATAAGAATCAAAGTGATCCTTGTTTTGATACTTGATAAAATTCAAATATGAAAAACGTGAAATCCCCAACTCTCTCCGTAGGTCCTTGAGTTGCTTAGAATTTCGAGGATCGCAAAACGAAATGCAATAAAATATGATATGCATGAATGACCTATGTATAACATTCCAAATTGAAAATTTGGGATGTTACAAACCTACCCCCCTTAAGATGAATCTCGCCCTCGAGATTCGGGTTGGCTAGAAAATAGGTGTGGGTGGTCCTTCCGTAGATCATCCTCTCGTTCCCAGGTGGCTTCATCCTCGGTATGGTGGCTCCACTGAACTTTACAAAACTTGATAATCTTGCTGCGCGTAACCCGGCTGGCAAACTCGAGAATCTTGACAGGTTTCTCCTCATAGGTCAAATCACTGTCCAACTGAATTGCTTCCAGGGGCACTGTATCTCTCAGAGGAATATCGGCCATCTCAGCATGACACTTCTTCAACTGGGAAACATGGAAACACATCATGAACTCCTGACAGTCCTTCGGGTAACTCCAACTTGTAGGCCACTTCTCCCATACGTTCCAAAACTCGGTATGGTCCTACAAATCTCGGGGCTAACTTTCCCTTAACTCCAAAACGTTTAACTCCTCGCAGAGGTGACACACGAAGATATGCTCGGTCTCCGATTTCATAGACTACCTCCTTGCGTTTTGAATCTGCATAACTCTTCTGCCTGGACTGAGCTACCTTCAGTCTATCCCGAATCAGCTTAACCTTCTCTTCTGACTCTTTGATCAAATCTGGTCCAAACAACTGACGGTCTCCAACTTCATCCCACATCAACGGTGTTCTGCACCTTCTTCCATACAGGGCTTCGAACGGTGCCATCTTCAAACTGGCCTGGTAGCTATTGTTGTATGAAAACTCCGCGTATGGCAAGTTATCATCCCAACTAGATCCATAGTCTAGCGCACAAGCTCTCAACATGTCTTCCAGAATCTGATTGACTCTCTCTGTCTGCCTATGTGTCTGTGGATGAAAAGTTGTACTGAACTCTAGTCTGGTTCCCAAAGTCTGGTGCAGCTGGTGCCAAAACGTTGAAGTAAACTGTGTTCCTCTATCTGATACGATGGTCCTCGGAACTCCATGCAGACATACGATCCTGGTCATGTATATCTTGGCCAACTTCGCACTTGTATAAGTGGTTTTCACTGGGATAAAGTGAGCTACTTTGGTCAGACGATCCACTACTACCCAGATAGAATCATATCTCGATCGGGTCCTCGGTAATCCGGTGATAAAATCCATGCCAAGCTTATCCCACTTCCATTGAGGTATAGGCATAGGCTGCAGTAATCCTGCTGGCTTCTGATGTTCTGCCTTCACTCTCTGACATACATCACATACTGCTACATACTCAGCAATATCCTTCTTCATACCAGTCCACCAGAAACGCTCCTTCAAATCCAAATACATCTTGGTGTTTCCGGGGTGTATCGAGTATGGCGAGTCATGAGCTTCCTGTAGTATCAACTTCCTGATTTCTGCATTATTGGGCACATAAACACGGTCCTCGAACCACAAGGTGTCGTGCTCATCCTCACGAAATCCTTTGGCCTTTCCTTTGCTCATTCTCTCCTTTATCTCGGCAATTTCCTTGTCATCCTTCTGAGCTTCTCGAATCTTTCCCAACAATGTAGACTGAACTTCCATCGCTGCAACAAAACCTCTAGGGACGATCTCCAAACGAAGCTCCCTGAGATCTTCTGCTAACTCCTTTGGCAATCCTCCGCTTACGAGGGTATTGACATAACTCTTCCGGCTCAAAGCATCTGCTACGACATTGGCCTTTCCTGGATGATAGTGCAACTTCATATCATAATCCTTTATGAGCTCCAACCATCTCCTCTGCCTGAGGTTCAGCTCCTTCTGAGTAAAAATGTACTTCAAACTCTTGTGATCCGTGTACACATCACAACGGTTTCCAATGAGATAATGTCTCCAGGTCTTGAGCGCATGCACCGCAGCTGCTAACTCCAAATCATGGGTGGCATAGTTCAACTCATGCGGTCGAAGTTGTCGTGAAGCATACGAAACAACTCTTCCGTCTTGCATAAGTACTCCTCCAAGTCCTAAGCGAGAGGCGTCGCAATACACTTGGAAATCCTTGCGTATATCTGGCAGAATCAGCACTGGGGTTGTAGTCAAACGTTTCTTCAACTCCTGGAAACTTGCTTCGCATTCTTCAGTCCAATGGAACTTAGTATCTTTCTTCAGCAATGCCGTCATAGGCTTTGCAATCTTGGAAAAATTCTCAATAAATATCCGGTAGTATCCCGCGAGTCCCAGAAAACTGCGCATCTCTCCAACTGAGGTGGGTGCCAACCACTCAGTGACAGACTGAACCTTGGTAGGGTCCACGGCTATACCTTCACCTGATATAACATGTCCAAGAAATCCAACTTCCTTCAACCAAAACTCACATTTGCTGAACTTGGCATATAACTGATGTTCCCTGAGTTTCTCGAGAACTAAACACAAATGTTCCTTGTGCTCCTCTTCATTCTTTGAGTATACCAAGATATCATCAATGAACACCACTACAAACTTATCCAAGAACTCCATGAATACCTTGTTCATCATGCTCATAAAATAGGCAGGGGCGTTAGTCAATCCAAATGACATAACCGTATACTCGTATAGCCCATACCTTGTGGTAAAAGCTGTCTTAGGTATATCCTTTTCCCTAATCTTCAACTGGTGATATCCTGATCGCAGATCGATCTTCGAAAACACTTTAGCTCCTTGTAGCTGGTCAAACAGATCATTGATCATCGGCAATGGGTACTTGTTCTTGATCGTCACTTCATTCAGCGCACGATAATCAACAACCATTCTCAACGATCCATCCTTCTTCTCAACCAAGAGCACTGGGGCTCCCCATGGTGATGAACTTCGTCGGATGTAACCTTTCTCCAATAACTCCTTAATCTGCTTCTTGATCTCTTCCAGATCATTCGCGGGCATCCGGTATGGTCTCTTCGATATAGGCCCGGTGCCTGGCAACAGCTCTATCAAAAACTCGATGTCTCGATCTGGCGGCATGCCTGGTAGTTCCTCTGGAAACACATCCGGATAATCCTTCACAACAGGCACTTCCTCCTGAACAACTCCTGAGAGGGAATTTGCTTGGGTTCTCCTTGGCGCATGCCTGGATACATACTTGATCCTTTTTCCCTCCGGGGTGGTAAGCAGTATTGAATTACTGGCACAATCGATGTTTCCTCCATACATCGACAGCCAATCCATTCCTAGTATCACATCCAACCCTTGCGACTCCAGAATTATCAAGTCAGAGGGGAAAACATGACTACCTATGGTTAATGGCATCTGAAAACATCTACTGCTTGCCATATACTCAGCTCCGGGTGAGGTTACTAGCATAGGTGTCCTAAGAACTTTAGTGGGCAACTTATACTTATCCACAAATCCCCTTGATATGTATGAATGCGATGCACCAGTATCAAAAAGAATGATTGCAGTAAATGACTTAACCAAAAACTTACCGATAACTGCATCCGGCTGCTCTTCAACCTCCTCCACGCTCACGTGGTTCACTTGTCCCCTATTGAAAGGGTTGGGCTTCTTCCCAGAGCTTCCATTGCCATTCCCATTCTTCGCCTCAGGGCACTCAGTGGCATAGTGCCCAGTCTTCCCGCACTTGAAATAAGTAATGTGACTTAGGTCCTTCTTGGCGGATGTGGCTGGATTGGAGCGGTTCTGATTACTGCTTGCTCCATTCCCATTCCCATTCTTGGGGCCATTGTGGTTATGGGAACTTCCTCCATTGTGAGTGTGGCCTCCATGGGTATGGGTATATCCTCCCGAGTTCGGGGTAAAACGAGGCTTCTGTTGTGCTCCTGAATTGTACTTTCCTTGCCCATACTTACTCTTGCGGCTCTCAATATGCTGCTGCTTCCCTTCAATCATTAGAGCCTTGTCTACCAACTCCTGGTAGTTGTTAAATGTTGCCACCATCAACTGCATACTCATCTCATCATTCAACCCTTCCATAAACTTCTCCTGCTTCGCGGCATATATGGCCACATCATCAGGGGCATAACGAGATAGCTTACTAAACTCATCTACGTAATGAGCCACAGTATGATTTCCCTAGCGCAAGTTGCGAAACTCGCGCTTCTTCATGCTCATAGCTCCAGTTGAGACGTGGGCTGTGCGGAATGCTTGCTGAAACTGCTCCCAAGTGACATTGGCTATAGGGAATGTGGCTGTATAATTCTCCCACCATGAGGCTGCTGGTCCATCCAATTGATGTGCGGCAAAACACACCTTCTCAGCATCTGTACAACCTGCGGTGGTCAACTCCCTTCCAATCCTGCGTCACCAGTCATCAGCAACTATTGGCTCGGTGCAACTGGAAAACACCGGTGGCTGCAACCTCAGAAATCGGGCTAAGTTGTCAACTGGAGGTGGTGGCGGTGGGTTGTTGTTGTTGTTGCCTTGGTTCTGAACTAACAACTGCATCAAGGCATTCTGCTGCTGGATCAACTGAGTGAGCTCCGGTGGGAAGACAAATCCGGTATCACGTCTCGGAGGCATCTGATGGGTTTAGAGGGAAGAGATAAGAATAGAATGAGGTCTAGTGAGAAAGCACTACCCATATGCACATGAGACAAACATAATCATATCATATCACTCAATCAATCAAGCAAGGGCACACAATCGATCTAACTATCGTTACGATGCTCGGACTATACTATTTACATGGGGAAATACTACTGATCATATGGTGGTCTACTAGAAATTTGGTCGGAGGAAGACTCCATAATATCCGCTCCAGCTTCGTCTTCATAGTCATCATCGCTACTATCGGGGTCGGAGTCGGTGTCATCGATGATGATGTAGTCTTCAGAACAAATGTCCTTGGATTGATCGTCATCTCTTCCTGGCGCGGGATCTCCCATGAAGACTCAGATCTTGTTTATCAGATCGTCATTCTTCTCCAATAGTATTGTGATTTCCTCCTCGTATCCATCGCGTGTAGACATGAGTTCCTCTTCTAGTTCCATGTTCCTGGTCATCGCCCTCTTCAGGCCTACCATGCTAGCGCACATCTGATTCTCCTGGCGTCGAATGTGCTGGTTTAACTCTTGGATGAATGCTGCAATAGACCGGTCCTTCCTGGTGCTGATCATCTCCCATTGCTCATCTCGGTGCCCACATATCTGATAGATAGTGTCCTTCAGCTCCTGTTTGTAGACTTCTCCAATACGTCCCATAGCAATGTGGGCTGCCATGCTTTTGCCTAGACTCCAGGTTGGTGCATCAAAGGAAAACTCTATGGGCTCAGTGACTGGCGTGAATGTCCTTCCAGGAACTTGAACTCGAATCATCCAGCGCTCCTCTTCTGGTAAAGTGGCGGTGTAGGTTCCGGTGAAGCTTGGTATTCCAATGTTCAGGTACCTAGTGACTTCCTTCAAGTGTCGTCCAAAAGGTGTGTCTTCATCCGGTTGTGCAAACTTGTTCCTCGAGTCCGCCATCCTAAGGAGTAGAAAATGGAGAGGAGTCAGAAATGAGTAGAGAAGAGTGACCTATGGCTCATCTTAGTGGTCGTGTCCTACATTCAGCGTGTGCTCTGATACCATCTTGTAGCAACCCAACCTCAGACGGTCAAGTCTCTGTGCTTAAGTGTCATCCCTGGATCGGTAATGCTGACACACACAGTACTCGAAGGATTTATAACAGAGTAGCAATCACACACTTATTACATCGATAGTCTCAAAAGAGAACTTATTACAATAAATATGGCTTAAGGCCATCTAAATAAGATAACAGCGGAAGGCTTGGAAGATAAAGTGAGTCCATCAACTCCAACGGCATAGCTGAGTGCATGACAACGGCCTAGCGAACCTTACTCTTCGTCTGAAAAGTCTGCAACATGATACGTTGCAGCCCGAAAACGGGTCAGCACATGGAATATGCTGGCATAGTAACACAATAGTAATGAACAGAATAATACTATCACTACATGCATATATGGCTGGTGGAGGCTCGATGGTTAATATGTTTTTGCGAAAAGCCAATTTTTTCCTACAACAAAGGAATATATTTTATTTAACTATCATGGTGAGTTGAAACAATATTGAGAAGGTTCCTCCAACTCAATCCCAATTAAAGGTAATTACCAACCCAGCAAATTAAATTAGAGTGATGAGATTCATATGATAATCCAAGAACCAGATACTCAAGATGTCCATAACCGGGGACACGGCTAACCATGATTAGTTTGTACACTCTGTAGAGGTTTGCGCACTTTTCCCCACAAGACTCGATCTCCTCCGTTGGATTTCCTCGCACTTCATGGTGTTTGAGAAACGGATGACCGAGACACAGTCTTTCAGAAACATTAACTCTTTACTCTGGGTGGACAGTTACACCTACTTTCCCTCTACATCTGCTAGCCCACCACTGAAAGAGGTCATGCAACATACTCAACTATGCTAGAGCCCATAATAGCTTGTGGCTGCACACGGAAGTTTCTAGCATGAATAATCTTATGATCCCTTTGAGCCTGGGTGGCGGACCGTAGGATGATCACACGGGTACTCCGGGATATCCTAGGACAACATTGGATTCTCCAGGTGCCCAAACCAACAATCCACCCAGTTGTGTATTAAAGTTGCCACCTTAAGTTGAACCATTAATTAACAATCTCACATCTGTCATGGATACACTCAAACCCAATCCACGTCTACGAGCATAGCATAGCAACATAAGCATAACGTAGAAGTAACTCCCAAGGGTTTTATAATAAACAGGGCAATAGGTTCTACCTCATCAACTACTTCCCAAAACCCACAAGTTAATCTCATCCTAATCATGCAATGTTTGAGGATTGATACTAATATATAAAAACTGGGTATGAAAAGAGTATGATCAATGTGTTACTTGACTTGCTGACGATCTAAAAAACCTAGTGACTCGTAGTAGCACGCTTCGCACTCCGGGAATTCTATCGCAAACAAACAATAGCATACATAAGCAATCAAGCAAAGATGCACGGGTAAACCTCAAATAAGAATATCGAATCTGAAAACTCAACTAAAGAGATTCGATTTGCAAAAAGAACCAAATCAAACAGAGCAACGAAACTCAAACCACAAAAGAAACAAGATCTGTTTACTAATCTGGACTAAAGTCAAATTTTACAGTACCCAAATCTTGTTCAAGTTGGATAAACAGAAAGAGGACTTCGAGACGAAAATCTAGGCGCTTCTTTCACCTGATTTGGATAAACGAGCGAAAAGTTATACTAGAACGAACATTAGGACAGAAATCGCGGTCGAAAATAATCGCGGAAAAACCCTGGAAAAAGAAAACTGACGAACAGACTAACGAACGAACGTTCGCTGTCTACGGCTAACGGATGAATAGTATTCGTTAAAACGAACGTACGGACGAATATCCGCTATTTAACCTAACCGAGAAAAACCGAAACAAAACCAATCTAAAAAACGAACTAGGGTTTCTAAAAAAACCGAACGGTTTTCTCGCGAAAACCG
Organism: Triticum aestivum; assembly: GCF_018294505.1. NCBI lineage: Eukaryota > Viridiplantae > Streptophyta > Magnoliopsida > Poales > Poaceae > Triticum > Triticum aestivum. The sequence continues at coordinate 359,184,295 of NC_057802.1, read as the reverse complement.
GCGGCGGCGGCGCGGCTCTACCTCCGGCGTGGTCGGCGGCGGGACGGGCGGCGGCGGCGGTCGGCGCGGTGCAGCGGCGAGGCGCAGCGGCGACGGTGGGGCAAGGCGGCTAGGGTTCGCGTGGCGGGCGGCGGCGGCAAGGCTTGGCACGGCGGCTAGGATTAGGGTCTGCAGGGCGGGCAGCTTGGGTTGTCGGGCCTCGAGGGCGCGGCTTATAAAGCCTGGCTGGCCGGAGTCCGGGTCGAATACGGGCCGGTAGGTCGGTGTTTTTTTAAATAAATCCCGACACAGGGAAACAATTAAAAGAAATACTAAACTGACTCCAAAAATCCTGAAATAAATTTTCACGGTCCTCTAATAATATTGCGGACAAAGTGAACATTTATTTGGGCCTCTAATGCAATTTTGGAAAATGCATATTTTTCCTAATTCAAATAAAATTGCAATAAAATCCAAATAATTTTTTATTTGATTTTAAAAAAATTCCTCCAATATTTCATTTATTTTGGAGAAGTCATATTATCTCCTCTCATATATTTTAATATGAAATATTTTTGGAGATAAAAATAACTAAAACAAAAGTGATCCTTGTTTCGATATTTGAGAAAATTCAAATATGAAAACGATAAAATCCCCAACTCTCTCCGTGGGTCCTTGAGTTGCTTAGAATTTTTAGGATCGGAAAACAAAATGCAATAAAATATGATATGCATGAATGACCTATGTATAACATTCCAAATTGAAAATTTGGGATGTTACAGCCTAATGCCAGCATATCTTGAATGGTGTGTAGCAGCATCATGTAGATCAAAAATCTCCTTTTTGTAAGCATCATAACATTTTACAGTAGGCGCATCTACCCACACTGTCAGCAGTTCTTCTACCAGTAGCTGAAAGTAAATGTCGATGTCATTTCCAGGTTGGTTCAGGCCCTGGATAATCATTGACATCATAATGTATTTTTCTCTTCATACAAAATCAAGGAGCTAGGTTATATATGCACAGAAGCACCGGCCATGTGCTATGATTGGTGCTCATATTGCCAAAAGGATTCATCCCGTCAGTACACTCCCCGAGCCTTATACTTCTAGGATCCCTGGCAAAGTCTTCAAACTTGTTGTCGATTAATTCCCACTGAGCCCCATCTTTCGGGTGCCTCATATATTTATCTGTAGTTCGCTCATCATGATGCCACGCAACCACTTTGTCTCTCTAGGGTTTGCAAACAAACGCCTCAACCTTGTAGTTAAAGGCAAGTACCAAACAACCTTGAACGGGATTCCTGTCTTGATCTCGCCGTCCAATTTGTACTTGTCCTTTTCTCTCATGCGCTTGTATCGTGCATGCTTGCATGTGGGACATGCATACAAATCTTTGTACTCACCATGGTACAATATAGATTCATTCACACAAGCGTGTATCTTCTGTACTTCAAGTTCCAATGGGCAAACAATTTTCTTCGCTTCGTTCGTGCTTCTGGGGAGCACATTATCTTCCGGAAGAATTTCTTTGAAAAGACCTAACAACTCTAACAACTCTGTGAAGCCCTTGTTTGATAGACCATTTGCTACTTTAAATCTGAGAAGCGCCAGGGTGGCACGCGACTTGGAATATTTCTTTTTGCAACCTAGATACAATTCTTTCTTGGAGTCCGCATCAATGGTTGGCAGATCCTTGTACCCAATCATATCCTTTTTTTGGGCCCTTGAAATCTGCAATCATAGCAGCAAAATCTGGCATATCAAGATCGTCGCTGTCTTGGTTTTCCAGTGGGCGTTTCGGCTTTCCGGTGTTCCATTGGTAGCTTGACGCCTCTGCCCCGATGTTAGATTCAACATCCATGTGACACTGACTGGGGTTTGGCATCTCGCAACCTTGGGTATATTCATCCATGACCTGCTCTTCACCGTGTCTGGTCCAACGTGTATATCCATCCATGAACCCCCGAGAGAGTAAGTGCCACTCGACATCTGCAACTTGACGTGACTCTTTATTGGCACAATGAGTACATGGACACAGGATGTAATCCTCATCACCAATTCTCTTCTTTGTACTTTCAGGCAAATTCATGAACTCCGCCATGCCACTTATGAAATTTGAGCTTCTCCGATTCATCATCCATTCAGATCGTTCCATCTACACCACACGGAGGGTAATTAAAAACAAAACAACAACATTAATACATGGATTAACTGATGCCAAAAGATGCGTGCATAAATCACAAGGTTTTATTTTCATAATTACTGAGGGTGCACCATATTGTTATCCAGGTGTGCAATGACAAAAATTAATGGCCAGTAAATTTACACGCAGAGTACTACAACACTACCCTTAGGAATTGAATACCTTAATTAAGCCACTCACGAAAATAATACCTTAATTAATTAGCCGTGCGGCGACCTCCACCCAGCAGACAGAGAACCGCGATGCGGTGGCACCCGAGACAGCAGGGTCGAGGAGCAAAGATTAGTGCGGCTGCCGCCTGAAGTTTGACCTCCACTATCCCGCCATCGACCGCGATGGATGTGCTCCAATCACGCTGCCGCCAACCTCGATGGTTGAGCTCCTCCTATCTCCCGCCGTAGACCGAGGATTGACCTCCTATGACGCCGCCACCACCCACATACCAAGGATTGACCTCTTATCCGGTAGCCACTGCCTAGGCCACCGCCGTCGCCATCTCTATCTGCACAGCGGCTATTTTATTTTTTGACGGATATCCGCAGAGCGGCTGTTTACACGGTATCACTGTAACGCAATTATATGTACATGGTAGTACATCACATACGATTATGTCACGGCAATCGTGTCTCACCTATGTTGTCTTCTCACACGGTTGGGTGCGGAAATCGTGTGTGAAGTTCTAATACCTAACACAAATGACATGTATAAACAGTGTGCCGTATACAACATATAGTGCCATAAGTAGTTCCCGACCGTTAGCTTATCCCCACGGTTTCCCCATTTCCCCAAATCCCTAGATAGCTTCCAAATTACCTCATGTGGCGCTGACATTGGGGGAATGCGGGCGAGTGGTGCTGATGGTTTCGGTGCGGCTGCTCCTGCTCGTATCATCGCTCTCGGCAATGCCGCCACGACGGCGGTCGCCGCCGAGCACTTGCCTAAGGTCATCAGAAGGCAGGTTCCAATCTATCCTGATCTTTTTTAGCATGTCCAAAGTAGCTCCCTGCTGAATCCGTCCTGAATGACCCCCCCTCCCCGGGAAAGCGATCTGCCACCGGATCCAGAGCATGACTCCAGACTCCCGCAACATGAGTTCGGCTCCGAGTTTTGTGCCACCAAGAAGTACCAAAAGTTGAGTTGTGTGCACGGGCACACTCCCGCTCGATGTGTATGCACTGAGGGATTCGACATTGGCAGGCAGTTTCTCAGTTGCCCCTTAGAGGTTAGTGCTAAGTTTATCGTTTTACTTGAGTTAATGCCACCGCTCATCCTGAATACTATTTAACATTGGTAGGGATATGAGGCTTTTGCCTTTGTTAACTGGCTGGATGAAGAATGGCATGGTAGGGCTCGGAGTGTTATCACCAAGCTCGCAGAAGATAACATAAAGCTGAAGAAGAAACTGGCTGATCTGGAATGTACAATCAGTTCGATGAAGCAACAAAGGATCAATCACAGGCAACAGATGAAAGCAAGAGACAAGAAGGAACTAGCATGTGTAGTTGTGGTTGTCGCATTAGCCATGTTCAATGTGTTGTTTGCAATGATGATTATGGGTTTTGTTTGACAATATTGCTAAAGCACATCTAGATGTGCTCTAAGTAATGCACATCTAGGTCCTATGCCATTGACATTATGCGAAGATTCGTGCCGATGTTTTCCTTTGTATTCTTTTCTTTTCCTTTGTAGTTTGATTATTACTGGCTTCATCAATAAGAAGAGCTCAATGTATTGCCTGCCAACTGTCCTACTCCATTCGTACCGGTACCGGTGCATAATCCCACAACTCGTTCCTCGTTTTTGTCCTGAAAAAAGAAATCAGCCAATAGGAGTCCTCGGCTAGTATGCATTCAATGACTTCATACTACTTAGCATAACATGCATGCAATGGTTAATTCTCTGCATGCTATGGTATTGATTACCAAATAATCATCAAGTTATCTCGTTTTCCCCCACCTAGGTCACCGGTACGGAGGGAGTAGAAGTACTACGAAAAATGCTTGTTTCATATTTGGACGCTACAACGTGTGTGCGTAATAAATTATCACATTGAGAACTCCGCAAGCCCGGGAATTTGGAGCGATTGGGTACAAATAATTGGGGTTGATTATATCAGCAGTTAGATAATACGTCAACCCCCGCTTCAATTGGCATTCCTATTCTCTGCATACCCCGCTCAAGTGTCCACCATCTTCATCGTCCCCGGCAGGCCGCGCTACACACTTGCACACGCCCTGCAATCTTGCTTTCTTGCGGTTTTTATACGATCGCAGCCATGTCAAGCGATGGCGAGGACGACAGTTCGGCCAGCAGTCAGGCGCCCGATGATAGGTCAACATCAGAATCATCCCGCTCGTCTTCCATGAGTCCGGCGTCGAGCCCAGACCTCGATTATATCCTGATCATGGAAGGGACGCCACCTCCGGAGTCGTCAGACGACAACCAGGCGGACAAGGAGCCGTCGGAGGATGAAGAAGAGGACGGCTATGATGAGGAGGAGGAATGGTCAAACGAGTAGGAGGACGATGACAGCAACGACGATGATGACGGCGGCGGCGATGAAAAGCCAACGGTCAGCGGCAGGAAGCGTCCTCGCCAAGACGATGTCGCGGGGCCATCCAACAACAACAACAAGAAGGACTAAATTAAACAGATTGTATATATCTCTGTTTCCGTTTGCTCATAATAATTCGTTATCACCCATAGGTTGGTTTCTTGAACTGTGTGCCCTAACGAGCACACAATTCACAAAAAAGAACTGTATGGGTTGTCTATAATGATCGCACACAATTCTAATTATCGACCTGTTTGCTGGGTATCACACACATCTTGTTACACTGAATCATTTGTGTTCAACTCGATCATTGCAAACGGCTCATCGGAGCAAACTGTATGCCGTATATCACACACACCTTGATCTGGCTGCCAGTTTCTATTGTTCTGTCTCATCGCAAATAGTTTGTATGGATCAACCGTATGCCCCGCATCACACACGTAACTAAAATCTGAACCTTGTTTGATGTATCCTTCATCGCAAACGTTTTGCATCTTTTTCGACGGTTTTTTACATCACCGTTTGCGACTAATGCATCGCACACAGTTCCATCAAAGGGTCTCTGATCGTAGTGTCGCGTTAGCAGCATCCTGCAGTAGTGGTTAGTCCCAAAAAATGATATAAAGTTGCTATAAAATGATTGTAAAACATCCAAGAATGATAATATAACAGCATGGAACAATAAAAAATTATTGATACGTTGGAGACGTATCAGCATCCCCAAGCTTAATTCCTGCTCATCCTCGAGTAGGCAAATGATAAAAGGAGAATTTTTTATGTGGAATGCTACCTAACATGTTCATCACATATTCTTTTCTTTTGTCCCATGGACATTTGGACTTTTATATGGTTCAAAGCAATAGTCTAGTTTTGACATGAAGATTTCAGTACTCAAGCATATCAACAAGCAACCATGTCTTTCGAAATATCAACACTAAAGAAAGTTATCCCTAGCCCATCATACTCAATCATTGATCCATTCACAAAACACACTCGCATATTAGCTACATCCAATGCTCAAGAGTGATCATAGTGCTCCCTAGTTGGTGCTTTATAAGAGAAGATGGAGACTAGAATAAAAAAATTGCATGAAGTAAATAGATAGGCCCTTCGCAGAGGGAAGTAGGGATTTGTAGAGGTACTAGAGCTCAAAGCTTAAATTGAGAGATAATTTTTTTTGAGAGGCATACTTTTCCCGTCAACGAAAACGACCGAGTAATTCCCAACACTTTCCATGCTAGATATATCATAGGCGGTTCCCAAACAGAAAAGAAAGTATATTCCTTTTTCCGCCATTCTTTCACAATCCATGGCTAGCCGTATCCACGGGTGCCTTCCATACCAACACTTTCCAAGGAATTTATTATTTGATAACATAAAGTAAATTTCTTTTTCATTTTGGGACTGGGCATCCCTATTACCGCCGTACTCTCATGTAATGACAAGTGAATAAACACTCATCTTGAGAATAACACATCTAGCATGGAAAATATTGGACACCCCCTCCCGCTTCGTGAGCGGTACGAGCACACAAAAAGGAAATTCATTTTGAAAATTAGAGATGGCACATACAAATTTGCTTAGAACGGCACGAAAGTACCGCATATAGGTAGGTATGGTGGACTCATATGGCAAAACTGGGTTTAAAGATTTTGGATGCACAAGTAGTATTTCTACTTAGTACAAGTGGAGGCTAGCAAATAGATTGAGAAGCAACCAACCAAGAAACGAAAAATCACATAAGCGAGCATTAAGCATAACTAACACCGAATAATGTACCATAAGTAGGATGTAATTTCATTGCATAACTATTACTTTCGTGCTTGCATAGGGAACCACAAACCTTAAAACCAATATTCTTACTAAAGCATAAATACTCACCAACATGACTCACATATCACTATAATCATATCTCAAAACTATTTCAAAGCATCAAGTTTAATTTGTCCAATGATCTTCATGAAATTTTTTATTATGTCCCTCTTGAATATCTATCACTTTGGGACTAGTTCCATATGTTGCTTTTGATAAGCTCAAACAAATTTAAGTGAAGAACATGAGCATAAAAATTTTCTTCTCTCAAAATAATATAAGTGAAGCATGAGAGAATTTCTTCAAAAACTTACTAACTCTCAAATAAATCTAAGTGAAGCATGAGAGAATTTCCTCAAAAATATTAAAGCACACCATGCTCAAAAAGATATAAGTGAAGCACTAGAGCAATTCCATAGCTCAAAAAAATTAAGTGAAGCACAAAGAGCAATTCTATCAAATCATAGCATAATTTTGGCTCTCTCAAATAGGTGTGTCCACCAAGGATAGATGAAACAAACTAAAAAGCAAAACAAGCAAAGACTCATATAATACAAGACGCTCCAAGAAAAACTCATGATATGTGACGAATAAAAGTATAGCTCCAAGTAAAATACCGATGGTCATTAGAAGAAAAAGGGGATGCCTTCTGGGGCATCGCCAAGCTTAGTTGCTTGCTTCTCCTTGAATAATAAGTTGGGGTGCCATGGGGCATCCCCAATCTTAGGCTCTTTTCACTCCTTATTCCTTCATCCATCGTGATCTCAACCAAAACTTGAAAACTTCAATCACACAAAACTCAACAAAACCTTCGTGAGATCCGTTAGTATAACAAAGCAAATCACCACTCTAAGTATTGTTGCAAACCCATTCATGTTTTATTTTTGCATTATACCTACTGTATTCTAACTTTACCAGGGCTTATACCCCCCGATACAATCCATAGATTCATCAAAATAAGCACATAACGCAAAGAAAACAGAATCTGTCAAAAATATAACAGTCTATAATAATCTACAAACTTCGTATACTTCTGTAACTCCAAAAATTCTGAAAACTTAGGACAATGTAGGCAATTTCTATATCAATCTTGTGTAAAAATTTCAGAATTTTATCACGCTTCTATGATTTTCAACAATTCTGTTATTGGGCGCAAAAGTTTCTATTTTTCAACAAGATCAAATCAACTATCACCCAACATGATCCCAACGACTTTACTTGGCACAAACACGAAACACAATCATAACAGTATCATAATTTTGTAAACACTCAAGAACAGAAAGAAAAATGCAAAAATAAAATTTATTCATTGGGTTACCTCTCAACAAGCGCTATCGTTTTATGCCCCTAGCTAGGCATAATGCATAGATTCAAGTATTGTCATCTTTATTCTTAATTTTCATACATGTGTTCTTGCCAGGAGGTTTTTCATAAATAACTTGAAACACGTATCCATAGAAATTTTAGCATTATCAAGTTGCCCATCAACGTATCCCCTTTTGTTTCCGGCAACAATCCAAGAATAGTGTTGATTAACATCATTGAAAACTTGTTAGATTATATAAAAAATGGGGATTTCCTTTTTAAGGTTCTCGTAAAAAATTGATTATTTCCAAGAAAATGACTCAACATATAATCACTATTATAAAGGATCTCATTTATCACCGGTTTTTCACGGCTCATACCATAAAAATAAAAAAAATCCCTAGCTTCCCGTACTATATAGTCAAATTCATTCATAAGAGTAAGGGTAGCTAATTTTTTAGCCTTAGGATCCTTTATAACTGTTAGCTCATAAAACAATCTTTGCAAAGTAGGATGGGTACAGATAAATGTATTTTCAAGTTTCAGAACTAGTGCTGAAATAGCTTCCGCATAAGATTTAGTTCTTTTAGGTATAGGAGCATCATCAAGGGTCAAATTTCCAACACAATTGAGAAATTCTTGGATATGTTCTTTTCCCATAACATCCCCTTGCCCCAAAACAAAAGTTTTAGCATCCAGATTGCCAGATCGTCCAATTTTAGGAGTTGGGCCATCATCTGTTTCTGCCATACCAAAATCACTCATAGTGACAAGTTCAAACGAATATCAGATCTGACGAGAAAACGGTGAACGAAAAAGAGGGCGAATAAAACGACAAAATTTTGTGAAGTGGGGGAGATGAAAACAAGAGGCAAATGGCAAATAATGTAAATTGCAAGGAGATGAGATCTGTGACTAGGAACCTGATAGATGTTGATGATGTCTCCCCGGCAACGGCGCCAGAAATTCCTTTTGATGTCGCTTGAGACTGCGTCGGTATTTCCCCAAAGAGGAAAGGATGATGTAGTACAACTACGGTAGGTATTTCCCTCAGTTGTGAAACCAAGGTATCAATCTAGTAGGGGAACCAAGCAACACTATGTAAACGGGACCTGCACACAAAGAACAAATACTTGCAACCCGACGCGTATGAGGGGTTGTCAATCCCTCTTCGGGTAACGGCGCCAGAAATTGTCAAGTTGACGGGATGAAATTTGTGGTAGATTGGATAAATAGATCTCAATAAAACTCGAAATACAATAAGTATTAAAAAAGTGCAGCAGGGTATTTTTGGGTTTTTGGAATAATAGATTTGAAAACAAAAGCGAATAAAAATAGATCTCAAAGCAAATATGATAAAGGATAGAACCGGGGGCCATAGATTTCACTAGTGGCTTCTCTCAAGAAATAGCACATGGTGGGTAAACAAATTACTGTTGGGCAATTGACAGAAGATCGAATAGTTATGACGGTATCCAATGCAATGATCAATATATAGGCATCACGTCCAAGATTAGTAGAACGACTCCTGCTTGCATCTACTACTATTACTCCACACATCGACCGCTATCCAACATGCATCTAGTGTATTAAGTTCATGGAGAAACGGGGTAATGCATTAAGAACGATGACATGATGTAGACGAGATCTATTCATGTAGGCAGAGCCCCCATGTTGTTATCCTTAATAGCAACAATACATGCGTGTCTTGCTGCCCCTTCTGTCACTTGGAAAGAACACCGCAAGATCGAACCCATCACAAAGCACCTATTCCCATGGCAAGAAAAATCGATCTAGTTGGCCTAACTAAACCAAAGATTCAAAGAAGAAATACAAGGCTATAAATAATCATGCATATAAGAGATCAAAGAACACTCAAAAAATATTCATGGATATAGATCTAATCATAAACTCAAAGTTCATCGGATCCTAACAAACACACCGCAAAAAAGAGTTACATCAAGTAGATCTCCAAGAGACCATTGTATTGAGAATCAAAAGAGAGAGAGGAAGCCATCTAGCTACTGCCTACGGACCCGTAGGTCAATGGTGGACTACTCGCGCATCATCGGAGAGGCACCAATGAGGATGATGAACCCCTCCGTGATGGTGTTAGATTGGATCTCATGGTTCTGGAACTTGCGGCGGCTGGAATTGTGTTTCGTCGACTCCCTAGGGTTTCTGGAATATTTGGGAATTTATAGGGCGAAGAGGTGGTCCACGGGGGCTCCGTGGGAGGCACAACCCCCTGGGCGCGCCTGGGCTCCTGGGCGCGCCCTGGTGGGTTGTGCTCCCCACGGGCCTCCACTTTGGTACTTCTTTGGCCCACTGGGTGTCTTCTGGTCCAGAAAAAATCTCTGAAAAGTTTTGCTGCGTTTGGACTCCGTTTGGTATTGATATTCTGCGAAGTAAAAAACAAGCAAAAAACAACAACTGCCACTAGGCACTATGTCAATAGGTTAGTCCCAAAAAATGATATAAAGTTGCTATAAAATGATTGTAAAATATCCAAGAATGATAATATAACAGCATGGAACAATCAAAAATTATAGATACGTTGGAGACGTATCAGTCGCGCCGTGGTAGGCGTCCACCGAACTGAGAGCGTTGAATTCTTCACTAGAGAAGGTAGGATTCCTTAGAGAAGCCCTCCTCTGCCGATGGTTCATGACACTTTCGAACTCGGGGGTGGTGGCCGAACAGGTCTCCGAAGTCTTCCTTTGAGGCACTTCGGGAGCATCCCCTGAGGTGGGTACGGCCTCGCCACTGGTCCTAGGGGCAGGAGTGCCTCGGGCGACTGCTTCCCCGATCTCCGACGCCTGAGCGGGCCGCCTGCACATGATATTAAAATGATCACTTGATGCTGAGATAAACTCCCGAAGTATCGTTATCAATGAAATCACCTATCTAGGGATGGGGCGTCACGCTCCATCTCCACAGTGGATGTCCGTTGAGGGGCACCCTGAGCGGCTGGCAGGGAGCCCTCTTGAAAGCTCGGACCAGGGCGCAGGTGCTTCGAGCGTTCGCCCTTAGGAAGAGGTGTCATGGTGTCCGGGGCCTCATGGGCAGAAGTTCTCTTTCGAGCAGAAGCAAGAAAGGGTTTTACCGATGAAGATGGCCGGATCCCCGGCAGGTCGGGAGTGATAGCCAGTCTGGAGCCATCAAGGCTCTCTTGATAAAAAGTCCCCTCCTCATATATGGTGGACGGTTCTTCATCTTCGTGGAAGCCGGGGTCATCATCTCGACGATATACCCCCGGCTCAAGCAGGGCAACTTCACGTTTCAACCTAATGCCTTCACCTCTATTCAATTATATCGAACATCCATTTGAAAAGGATAAAATGAACTGCTCGGATGGACGAGGAGGTTCAGAGAGACTTACTATTTCAGCAGGTTTCTAGTAAGACAAACCGTCTATGAACTTTTGCTTCGTGAAATCCGCTGGTTCTCCCTTGTATATGCCAGCCAGGGCTGCGCCAAAAGCTTCTTTGAAAGTGCGTTATATCGACTAGAGGGGGGTGAATAGGCAATTTATATGAATTCTTCACTGAGGAATTTGCGGGTGAGGAAATTCCTTAGTGAAGAACTACTTGCAGCGAAATAAGTACTCAGAAGTAAACATAACAGAACACAAGCATGGTCATCATGATGAAATGAAGACAAGCACAAAGTACAGAAAGCGTAAACACAGGATAACAAAGGATGAAAACAAACAGACTGAAGAAACTGAACTGGGGAAATTGAGAAAGTCTTCAGTCGAAGTCTTCAAACACAGACATGAACAAGTGCACAACACAGTAATGAGGAAATGAAAGAGTTGAGGAAATAGAACCAGTAGGCTTGGTGAAGACAATGATTTGGTAGACCAGTTCCAACTACTGTCTCAGTTGTACATCTAGTTGGAGCGGCTAGGTATTTAAACCTGAGGACACACAGTCCCGGACACACAGTCCTCACCGTATTCTCCTTGAGATAAGGTCACACAAACCTCGCCCAATCACTCGTGGTAAGTCTTCAGGTGACTTCCAAACCTTCACAAACTCGGTCACTCGGCGATCCACAATTCCTCTTGGATGCTCTAGACCATGACGCCTAACCGTCTGGAAGAAGCACAGTCTTCAAAGGTAACAAGCGTCGGATCCATGCAGGATCAATCTCTTCAGTGATGCTCAATCACTTTGGGTTTGTAGGTGTTTGGGTTTGGGTTTTCCTCACTCGATGATTTTCGCTCAAAGTCCTCGGAGGATGGGATGCTCTCAAATGACAAGTGTCAGTTTCTCTCGGAGCAGCCAACCAGCTAGTGGTTGTAGGGGGCGGCTATTTATAGCCTAGGGAGCAGCCCGACATGATAAGACATAAATGCCCTTCAATGATATGACCGTTAGGTGGGTAGATATTTTGGGACAGCTGGCGCGTAGCACAGCAACGGTCGGAAATTTGAGTATCAAATTCCTCAGGGCTATCATGTTCCTCACTGTGTAGGCAATCCGCACTGGCGAATTCCTAACTCCTCAGTCAGAACAAATTCCTCAGAGACCAGAAGAACTTCGTCTCTGTCACTGAAGAATATGACTGAACTGTATGAGATTTCCAATGGCTTCACTCGAAGGGATTGGTAGGTGTAGGATTTTGAGTTGAGCATCACATGGAAATTTTTCCTTAGTATTTCCTCGACCCCCTTTAACAGTACGGTGTTTCCTATGACTCAAGAAAGAGAAAATGAAACTACGAAAACAAAAGTCTTCACGCTTCATGTTCCTCGAATGAATACCAAGTCTTCAAGGTCACACCAATTTCTTCACTTTCAAGTCTTCAAAAGTCTTCAGAAATCCAAAGTCTTCAGTCGAAGAACTTCATTTTTAGGGGTCGACTTTCTCTGTAAATATCAAACTCCTCATAGACTTATAGACCTGTGTACACTCATAAACACATTAGTCCCTTAACCTATAAGTCTTCAATACACCAAAATCACTAAGGGGCACTAGATGCACTTACAATCTCCCCCTTTTTGGTGATTGATGACAATATAGGTTAAGTTTTCAACGGGGATAAACATATGAAGTGTAAATACTGATATTGAGGAATTTGATTGCAAGATATAGAAGAACTCCCCCTGAAGATGTGCATAGTGAGGAATTTGCTTTTGAAGCAATGCACACTTGAAGAGTAGAATCATGGAGATCTCCCCCTATATCTTGTAATTCATACACGCATTTGACATATAATATGAAGAATTTGAAATGCATGATGAAATATGGTGACTGATGTAATTCAGCATGCGTGCATTAACATTAATGAGGAATAAGCATGCAGAAAACACAGCAAAAGTATCAGGCCACCATAGAGTTTAAGTTTACAACTCGATCCAGCAAAGTCATCAGAAGAACGAGAGTTGTAACTTAGCAAAAAAACGCCCATATAAGATAGACCCGCTTGAAGACTAACTCAAATTTCTCCCCCTTTGTCATCGAATGACCAAAAGGATCAAAATGAGGACTAACGCCCCTGAAGAATATCAAGTTGATGGAGGAGCGCCAGCGTTGGTGGGGTCGTTTGTCGTAGTAGGGCCTGCCGCAGTGTCGTCCAAGTCTTCATGTTCGTCGGTGTCGCGTGATGAAGAATATGAGCTGACCACCAAGGAAGGAACCTTGACCTTCTTGTATTTCTTTGGTGGAGGTGCAGACCAGTCAAAGTCCTCCTTGAGACCCATTTGCTTCAGATCTTCTTCACCATATACATGTGACAGAATAGCCCAAGTGCGACCGAAGACTTCATGGAGGTAGTAATGGTTTTTCTTCACTGCATTATGTGTAGCAGTCATGTTGTGAAGAATAGAACCAAACTGACGTTTAACCCATTTATGGTTTCGATCCACCTTCTGGTGAAGACTAATCAGAAGCTCATGGTCAGCCATCACTCTTGGAGCTGTGGCTTGAGGATTTGGCTTGGATGCATTAGCAGCAGAATCATGAGTGGCAGAGTCATCATTGGTGGAATAAGATGCAGCTTTGCGAAACTGACCATCCAATGGACGAATGCCTTCATCAATAACAGCTGGTGCCTTGCCCTTTTCATCAGCTGAGGAATAGGTCCGCTTGAGGACTTCGATTGGGGGCAAGTAGCTGAGGTGATTCTGAAAATCAGCCTTGTAGTTGAGTGAAGACCTTGTTCTGAGGAATCTCATAATCCAAGGAGCATAAGGCTTCAGCTCAAACGGAGAGAGTGCAACATTTGCCAGAGTCCTCATGAAGAAATCGTGATAATTGATAGGAATGCCATGTATGATGTTGAATAGCAGATTCTTCATGATGCCAACAATTTCCTCATCAGTCGAGTCGTGGCCTTTGATTGGACTCATAGTCTTCGTCAGAATGCGATAGACTGTTCTTGGTACATACTGCAATTCCTTCACGAGGAATTTGGTCCTTGGGGCTTGACCAGGCTTCAGAGGCTTCATAAGAACTTGCATGTAATGAGCAGTGAGTTCTGGCTCATGGTACAGGCAGCGAGCTCCTTCAATGGGCGGACTGATGGGCAGGGCGTGAAGTAATTCAGAGGCCGGTGCCTTGTAATGAGTGTTGTCGGTCATCCAGTCCAGAACCCAGGTGTTGATGTCATCAGCATCGCCTGTGATATGCAGGGTTGCATAAAACTGAAGAATAAGTTCTTCATTCCAATCAACAATGTTTGTGCAAAAGTTTAGGAGGCCTGCATCATGAAGCACACTGAGGACAGGGGTGAAGCAAGGCAGTGATTCCATGTCCACGTGAGGAATATGCTCGTGCTCGAAGACTTTATCCTTGTTGAAGAGCAGTGAAGAATAGAAATTTGCCTGGCTGGCAGTCCAGAAGCGCTTCCTTCTAAGACGAGCAGAGTCATAAGGATTATAATCAGTGAAGAACGCGTGCTCGCCGAAGAAGTCATCAGCCTTGAATTTCTGCTTCTTCGAGAATGGATCCTTTGGCTTGGGCTGAGGAGTGTCAGTCAATTGCATCACCACTTCAGGAATCACAATCTCAGGTTCCACAGGCTGAGGAATTTCAGCTTCTTCAGTGGCAGCCTGGGTCTTCAATTCTTCATTTACATTTTCTTCAGCACTAGTGGCTGGAATCTCTTCATGGACAGACGGTGTGGCATGTGGTTCATCAGATCCCACTTGAACTGTAGTTACTGGGGACTGAGGAATTTGTTGCAACGGTGTGAACAGTGGAGAGTTGGGGTGCTGACTTTCCCAAAAGTCATCATTCAGCACGGGTGTGGTACTGCCAATGTCCACATCTTCTTCTTCCATTTCTTCAACGCCGGCCTCTTCAGCAGTGAACTGAGGCATAGGCGAGGAGACAATTGGTGTTGAAGGGATTGCATCCGCTTCAATTTCTTCATCCAACTATTCTGATGAAGCAGCAGAAGGAATCTCTTCATCTGATTCACTTGGAACCACATAATCTTCATCAAAAGGAACAAGGTCCTTTGATGGCATGGTAGAGATAGGAACAACATCAATTGGATTTGCAAAAGAGCTGGACAACGGCTTCATCTTCTTCTGAGCTGAAGAATCTGATGAATTTGATGCTTTCCTTTTCTTCACCGCTGAATGCTCTAAAGCCTTGGTCTTCTTCACATCTGATGCAGATGGAAGGATCAGAGTTGGGGTAGGCGCAGGAGGAGGAGAGGAATTTGGTTGAATTTCTTCAGGCACAACTGATGCAGTTGCCCTGACTTCTTCATTTTCTTCAGGCGCACCACTAGTGGATGCCCTGGCAATTTCTTCAGCGGCTCGAATGCAATCATCAGCCCTGGTACTTTGAGTTTCTTCAGCAGCCTGAATGTCATCAGCGGTGCTGGCATTTTCTTCAGTAGGCTGAGCAGAAGCCTCAGCCTGAGGATTTTCCTGTTGCGTTGGGGCTGCAACATTTGAAGTGAACTTTTCAGTCAAATTCACAAATCTGACTTTGGCTCCAAGTCAGTCAGCATGGTACATGTCAAATTCATCACTGAGTTTCTTGATCTCAGTTTGAATATTGACAAGTTCTTCAGTTGTCATAGAGACAACGTTTTTCCTCAGGAAGCGCTCCTTCTTGTACTGCGCTTTCTTGATCTGCCTAGCCTTTTCAAATTTCCATTTTTCTTCTTGGATGAAGGCAGTCAGCATATGACTTTGGCTAGGAGTCAGCTTGAAATCAGGCATAGGAGTATTTGGATCCTTGTGCCAGAGATCAATGTAATCGAGGATCAACTTTGGATCCAAAAGTAGAGGCACATTTGTGCCTTTGGCTCTAGCGGCCCTGACCTGCCTGTCTCTGATGATTTCAGCAAGTTCATCATCATCAGCTTCGTCTTCATCAGACGGCACTTGAAAGGCAACCTGCTTCTTGTGAGGACTTGTTCTAATGCCTCGTCCAGCTGTGGCCTTTGTCTTCAGCAGAGAGGGGCCAGTTGAAGAATTTGGTGCAGCCGAGGAACTAGCAGAAGCTTCTAAGGCAATTGAGATGCCTGTCGTCCTTTGGCACGTGGCGAGATGCATAGGTGCAGAGGATTTGGTTGGAGCAGCTGAGGACTTTGGCGGAGGAGCTGAGGACTTTGGAGGAGCAGGAGCAGTTTGAGGAATTGGCCATGAGAGCTTTGAAGAATCTGGCCGTGAGGGCATTGCTGAGGAACTTGGCCATGAGGGCATTGAGGATGAAGCACTTGGCTTATGAGCAGGCTTCTTTGCCATGGCCTTCTTTGGCTTGCTTGCAGTGGCCTCAGTAGTGGCAGCAGCAGCAACAGAGTCTTCATTGAATTTCCTCACTGCTTCTCTCGCTTGTCTGGCCAATTTGGCCTGGCACTTGGCCCATTCATCGGGATAATCCTCACCGCGCTTGAGGTTGGTGGGATCTGCTACTTGGCTAGGTGTCAACGGAGGTCTTGGGCATGGAGGATTTAGAGCGAATTTCTTCATATACTTGGGAGTAGCATACATGTACTCCCTCCACTCCCTTGCCCATCTCCTCTCTATTCTTTGAATGCGCACCTTGCGCTGATTTTTGTCCTCCTTGCCAAACATGGCCTCATCAGGAGTGCAGTAATCCTTGTATATGTCATCAGGGATCTCAAAGCAGTATTGACCTCAGGCCTCTTTCCTCCCTTTCTGTGGCTTCTTTCCATCAGCCATTTTCTTCAGATGAGGAATTTGAACAATGGAATTCTCTGAAGATGTATGCAACTTTTCTTCGAGGAATGCTGCAAATGAGTTAAGTTGATGAGAACCTAGTGATTCAGCAGCTGACATGAGTACCTGTGAACAGAGTATAGTTGCGAGGACATTTGGAGAGGTCATATGCGTCCTCAGAAGATTTTGTAAAATGAACAGGTTTGAGGAATTTGACCAGATGAGTCTTGAAGAATTTCACTAAGCGTTCTTTGTCTTAGGTTCCAGAGTTGTATAGATCAGAAATCCACACAATTGAGGAATCTTGAAGAAAAATGTAGCTTAGAGAAATGAATCAAGAACAGATGACATGTGAGGTGTTTAGTGTGTGAAGATTTGAAGAAAAACACCTTTGAAGATTTTTGTAGTAAACATTTGAATCTATGAGGGCAATAAAAGTAACTTTTAATTACCCTGGACGAAGAACACGACGAACTGGGAAGTGTAGATGTGAAGTTCGTCAGTTCAGATCTTCCACGCCCTAACTCGGCTGAGGAAGACAGCTACGGCGGCGGCGGAGTGAAGAAATCCGCAGCCGGCGCGAGTACGACGGCGACGAGGTCGAGGCAGTGAAGCTCTTCCTCACCGGCGACGATGAAGTAGCGGCGGCGCTAGGGTTTGAGAAGCTCGAGCTGGAGTGAGGTCGAGCGGAGTAAAAGAGAAGTGAGGAAGGGGAGGGGTATTTATAGCCACGGTGAAAAACTGTTCGCCCGAAGAATTGGACGAACGTGCCCCTGACCCTTCTCATTCGCTTGACATGTGTCACCCACGCACTGAGAGGTGGCGATCGTGTGAGATCGTGGGTGAATAGATAAGTGTTTCGTGGAATGCAGAGCGGTTTGAGCGGCAAACCCGAAATTTTTGATAAGATAAGTTTAAAGTTCCGTTCGCAAATTCTTCAGCTGACAAGGACACAGTGAAGATTTTGAACGAGTTTCAAATAGAACGCACATGAAGAATTTGTGAATAGAATAGGTTGAGTTTAGCATAGAGGGGGAAGGGTCCGATCACATTCACTTAGCAGAAACAGCAACTTGAAGAATTAGCAATAAGTGAATGTTGTAGAGGACATAAACTCATATATATATAGCCAATGAAGAAAAACGACGGAAACAGTGAAGACAATGCAAAGTTGAAGAAAATGAACCACTGAGGAATTTCAAAAGTGAGGAAAAACTCAAATTGAAGATTTTCAACTTTTGGTGGTGGCGTGGCCCACCATATAAGAATGATGATTTCAGACACCGCGTACAATTGTCGTAGGGCTCTGAGAATCAAATTCTTCGTTAATTTCTTCACACTTAGAGTGTTATTCCTCATTGATTGAAGAAAAACGTTTCTTCATGTGTTGCACATCTAAGTCATCAATTTTGCATAAGTGTTAGGATGAGTGTCCTTTTCAAAGAACATTCGAAGATTCTAAGATATTTAGCTCACACCGCAACTTGCTAAATCTCTTCTCATCCAAGGGCTTTGTGAAGATATCGGCTAGCTGTTCTTCAGTCTTCACATGCTCAATAGAAATGTCGCCCTTCAACACATGATCACGAAGAAAATGATGACGAATCTGAATGTGCTTTGTCTTCGAGTGCTGAACTGGGTTGTGAGCAATCTTGATGGCACTCTCATTGTCACAGTAGAGAGGCACATTCTTCACGTTGACGCCGTAGTCCTTGAGAGTTTGCTTCATCCACAGCAATTGAGCACAGCAAGAACCAGCAGCAATGTACTCAGCTTCAGCAGTAGACAGTGATACGCAGTTCTGTTTCTTCGAGGACCAACAGACCAAAGATCGTCCGAGGAAATGGCATGTGCCTGATGTTGACTTGCGGTCCACACGATCACCAGCATAGTCAGAGTCTGAATATCCAATGAGATCAAAAGCCGAGCCCTTGGGGTACCATAATCCAAGTGTTGGTGTGTGAGCTAGATATCGAAGAATATGCTTCACAGCCTTATGGTGTGATTCCTTCGGTGTAGCTTGAAATCGGGCACACATGCAAACACTAAGCATAATATCTGGCCTAGATGCACATAAGTACAATAAAGAACCAATCATGGAGCGGTATACCTTTTGATCGAAGTCAATACCATTTTCATCAGTGCATAGATGGCCATTTGTGGGCATTGGAATTTTGACCCCTTTGCAATCTTGCATGCCGAATTTCCTCAGTACATCCTTGAGGTATTTCTCCTGAGATATGAATATGCCATTGCGCTGTTGACGAATTTGAAGACCTAAGAAGAATTTCAATTCTCCCATCATAGACATTTGATATTCTTCACTCATCATATAGGCAAATTCATCACTGTAACGTTGGTCAGTACAGCCAAAGATAATATCATCAACATAATTTGGCACACAAACAATTCACCATCATAAGATTTAGTGAAAAGAGTAGGGTCAAGTGAACCGGGTTTGAAGCCTTTCTTCATGAGGAATTCCTTCAAAGTATCATACCACGCCCGAGGGGCCTGCTTGAGGCCATAGAGGGCCTTATTGAGTCTGAAGACTTTGTCAGGATGCTTTGGATCTTCAAAACCTGGGGGTTGAGCAACATATACTTCTTCCTCAAGCTTACCATTGAGGAATGCACTTTTCACATCCATTTGATATAAGTGATATCATGATGGTTAGCATAAGCAAGTAATATGCGAATAGCCTCAAGTCTAGCAACAGGTGCAAAAGTTTCATCGAAATCAATTCCTTCAACCTGTGTGTAGCCTTGAGCTACAAGCTGTGCCTTATTCCTCACCACAAGGCCATTTTCATCTTGCTTGTTGCGGTAGATCCACTTTGTGCCAATGATATTGTG
This sequence comes from Triticum aestivum, assembly GCF_018294505.1. NCBI lineage: Eukaryota > Viridiplantae > Streptophyta > Magnoliopsida > Poales > Poaceae > Triticum > Triticum aestivum. Next base: position 359,164,434 of record NC_057802.1, on the reverse strand, counting down.
CTTGCGAAGATCTGGACGTTTGACCAGTTCCCAGACGTTGTTGAGCTCGAACTGATGTAATTCTTCTTGCATAGCTTGAATCCACTCAGGCTCCAGAAATGCTTCATCTACCTTAGTGGGCTCTGTGATAGAGACAAAAGCAAAGTGCCCACAAAAGTTAGATAAATGTGAAGCTTTTGAGCGTGTGAGAGGACCTGGTGCTTCAGTGTCATATATGATCTTCTCAATTTGCACTTCGTTTGCAACGCGAGGATGAGCGGGTTGTCATCGAGGAATTTGATCAGCATTTTCTTCAGCACCATTTTCTTCAGGTGCATCAGCTCGACGTTCTTCACGTTCTGGAATGAATTCTTCAGCAGATTCTTCGGTAGGGATGACATCCTCAGTAGCCTTGAACTTGATAGTTTCCTCAGGTGTTGGTTCATCTATCACAGAAGGTAGGTGCTCTCTTTGCGAGCCATTAGTTTCATCAAACCGCACATCTACAGTTTCAACAACCTTGTGAAGAACGTTGTTGAAGACTCTGTAGGTGTGCGAGTCCTTTCCGTAACCAAGCATAAAACCTTCATGTGCTTTCGGTGCAAATTTTGAGTTGTGATGAGGATCTCTAATCCAACATTTAGCACCGAAGACTTTGAAATAACTCACATTGGGTTTCTTGTCAGTGAGGAGTTTGTATGCAGTCTTTTTGAAGAATTTGTGAAGATATACTCTGTTGATGATGTGGCACGCAGTATCAATTGCCTCAATCCAGAAACGACGCCTGCCTCAATCCAGAAACGACGAGGCGTCTTGTATTCATCAAGCATAGTGCGAGCCATCTCAGCAAGAGTCCTGTTCTTGCGCTCCACGACGCCATTCTGCTGAGGAGTATAAGGAGCAGATAACTCATGAGTAATACCAAGTTCATCAAGATAGTCATCAAGACCAGAATTCTTGAACTCAGTTCCATTGTCACTTCTGATGTGCTTGATCTTCACACCAAAGTTGGTTGAAGCCCTCGAGGAAAATCGTTTGAAGACTTCCTGCACTTCGTGTTTGTATGTGACAATATGTACCCATGTGTAACGAGAGTAATCATCAACAATAACAAAGCCATATTGAGATGCATCATTTGAAACTGCAGAATAATGATTAGGACCAAAAAGATCCATGTGAAGCAATTCAAATGGTCGAGTAGTAGTCATGATAGTCTTCGTTGGATGCTTGGCCTTGGTCATCTTTCCAGCTTCACAGGCTCCGCATAAGTGATCCTTGAGGAATTTGACATTCTCAATGCCAATGACATGCTTCTTCTTCGCAAGCGTGTGCAAATTCCTCATGCCTGCATGACCAAGTCGTCGATGCCATAGCCAGCCTTCTGAAGCTTTTGCAAGTAGGCATACGGCTGGTTGTGGTCCTGTAGAGAAATCAACAATATACAAGTCTCCTCTCCTAAAGCCTTCGAAGACTTTGGAATTGTCAGCTTCCATGATCACAACACAACGATACTTGCCAAAGACAACAACCATATCAAGATCACAAAGCATTGAGACAGACATGAGGTTGTATCCTAAGGACTCGACAAGCATGACTTTGTCCATGTGTCGATCCTTTGAGATCGCAACCTTACCTAGACCCAATACCTGACTTTTGCCTTTGTCAGCGAAGATGATATGCTTCAGATGCGATGGAGATAAGGGAGCATCCATCAATAGATTCTTGTCACCAGTCATGTCATTTGTACATCCACTATCGAGGACCCACTCATTGGCTTTGGGTTGATCATCCTGTAGATGAATTAGTGCAGCTTACGAACTCATATACTTCATCAGTGAAGAATATGACATCAATTCATCAGATCAATTTCATCAAGCAATAGAACAGATAAAGCAGTATGAGGACGTGAGAAATGAAAGTTCATTTCTTCATGATTAGCCTGCGTCCTTTCAGGCAATTTCAGGTCTCCAGCAAATTCTTCAGACGTTTAAGTACGTCTGGAGACCTGACCCTGCAGAAGAAATTAGTTCTTTTTCTTCACCACCCACATCTGAAGGGGTGGCAAAGAGTTCATCACTCTGCGAGCTCCATATGAGAAAGGTGGCATAGAAGCCAGTCCATTTCGTTTCACATAAGAGGAGTTAGGATAAGCATATGAATAAGCAGAGAAATTCTTCGAGGACTTATGAACATAATGGTTAGAAGAATAATGCTCATATTCATAGCCCTTAGCTCTTCCCTGCGAGACAGAAGTGTTAGCACGATGATATTCATATGAGGACTTTGATCCTTTTGAGGAATTTGATCCACGTGAGGAGTTTGGTCCGTATGAGGACTTGGATCCATATGAAGAATTTGGTCCATGTGAAGAATTTGATCTGGGGTTCCTATTCTTCACAGGTGGTGTCATGATGACATTCACCTGAAGACTTTCAAGGCACCTTTTGGGAACCCAGATTTTCTTCATAGGGGAACCGTTCCTGCAGTTAGTGCCAACATATCTAGCAAATACTTCACCATTCTGATTTTTGAACAGTTTATAGTTGGAGTCAAATGACTCATCAGAAGAATGAGGAGATTCACATGTAAAGCCAGATAAATTGGATGGATCAACTGGAGGTCCCTTTGCAGCAACCCATGAGGTTTTGGGGTACTGCTCAGGCTTCCAATATGTACCATCAGCGTTGAGTTTCCTCTCAAAGGCAATACCCTCTTTCCTAGGGTTCCTGTTGAGGATCTGCTTTTTAAGCACATCACAAAGAGTCTGATGCCCTTTGAGGCTTTTGTACATGCCTGTCATGTACAATTCCTTCAGCCCTGCATCATCAGTGATACTAGCAATGTCCTCAGATGAGGAATTAGTGATAGCAGAGACAGGTGAAGAATTTGTAGCATTAGAAGCATTTGAACATTCAGGTGAAGAATTAGCAGAGTCACGTTCAATGCACTTCAAACATGGAGGAACAAATTCTTCCTGAGCAGCGCTGATTTGTTGAGCAAGTAATCAATCGCGCTCCTTCTAAAGATCTTCATAACTCACTCTTAGCTTTTCAGGATCTTGCTTTCTTTGAAGAAATTCATAAGAAATCTTCTCATGATCAGATAAGAGAGTGTTATGATGACCTTGAAGGTTGTCAAACCTAGTCTGAAGTCTCTGAAGACTCTCAGCCAAAGCTTTCGACTGATCCATTTCTTCACCCAACATATCATCGCTCTTATTTAGCATGTATTGAACTTTTTCCAAAGCTCTTTGTTGTTTAGTGGCAAGGGAAGCAAGTTTGACATAGCTGGGTCCAAATTCATCACCAGATTCATCATCACTAGATTCAGAGAGATAGCATTCAGTTACCTTTGCATCTTTTGCCATAAGGCATGGTGTAGAAGATGATGATTCTGGTTCGAATGTCATCGCTTTGAGAGATTCCTTGAAGTCCTCAAACCAAGGATCATGACGGGTTCGATGACCTTCATAGACCTCAGAGAGACGGTCCCAGATAAGCTTCGCATGATCGATATGCATGATATTCCTAAACTGATTTTGCGACAGGCAGGAGCAGATGACGTCCTTCGCCGTGAGGTTGAGAAGGGTGTACTTGCGAATGTCATCAGCTTCCGCCATCTTGCACAGATCGGTAAGACCAATCTCAGTGACGGTCCACAGCTTGATGTTCATTGCCATGAGGCGCTTCTTCATCATGGCCTTCCACTTGGGATACTCGTGACCGTCAAAGATGGGGCATGACACGGTCTTCATACCTGCGGTCGACATAACTAAAACTCCAGGCGGTTAAACCAAAATCACACAGAACAAGGGAGTACCTTGCTCTGATACCAATTGAAAGTGCGTTATATCGACTAGAGGGGGGTGAATAGGCGATTTTTATGAATTCTTCACTTAGGAATTTGCGGGTGAGGAAATTCCTTAGTGAAGAACTACTTGCAGCGGAATAAGTACTCAGAAGTAAACATAACAGAACACAAGCATGGTCATCATGATGAAATGAAGACAAGCACAGAGTACAGAAAGCGTAAACACAGGATAACAAAGGATGAAGACAAACAGACTGAAGAAATTGAACTGAGGAAATTGAGAAAGTCTTCAGTCGAAGTCTTCAAACACAGATATGAACAAGTGCACAACACAGTAATGAGGAAATGAAAGAGTTGAGGAAATAGAACCAGTAGCTTGGTGAAGACAATGATTTGGTAGACCAGTTCCAACTGCTGTCTCAGTTGTACATCTGGTTGGAGCGGCTAGGTATTTAAACCTGAGGACACACAGTCCCGGACACACAGTCCTCACCGTATTCTCCTTGAGCTAAGGTCACACAGACCTCGCCCAATCACTCGTGGTAAGTCTTCAGGTGACTTCCAAACCTTCACAAACTCGGTCACTCGGCGATCCACAATTCCTCTTGGATGCTCTAGACCATGACGCCTAACCGTCTGGAAGAAGCACAGTCTTCAAAGGTAACAAGCGTCGGATCCACGCAGGATCAATCTCTTCAGTGATGCTCAATCACTTTGGGTTTGTAGGTGTTTGGGTTTGGGTTTTCCTCACTCGATGATTTTCGCTCAAAGTCCTCGGAGGATGGGATGCTCTCAAATGACAAGTGTCAGTTTCTCTCGGAGCAGCCAACCAGCTAGTGGTTGTAGGGGGCGGCTATTTATAGCCTAGGGAGCAGCCCGACATGATAAGACATAAATGCCCTTCAATGATATGACCGTTAGGTGGGTAGATATTTTGGGACAGCTGGCACTAGGCACAGCAACGGTCGGAAATTTGAGTATCAAATTCCTCAGGGCTATCATGTTCCTCACTGTGTAGGCAATCCGCACTGGCGAATTCCTAACTCTTCAGTCAGAACTAATTCCTCAGAGACCAGAAGAACTTCGTCTCTGTCACTGAAGAATATGACTGAACTGTATGAGATTTCCAATGGCTTCACTCGAAGGGATTGGTAGGTGTAGGATTTTGAGTTGAGCATCACTTGGAAATTTTTCCTTAGTATTTCCTCGACCCCCTTTAACAGTACGGTGTTTCCTATGACTCAAGAAAGAGAAAATGAAACTACGAAAACAAAAGTCTTCACGCTTCATGTTCCTCGAATGGAAACCTAGTCTTCAAGGCCACACAAATTTCTTCACTTTCAAAGTCTTCAGAAATCCAAAGTCTTCAGTCGAAGAACTTCATTTTTAGGGGTCGACTTTCTCTGTAAATATCAAACTCCTCATAGACTTATAGACCAGTGTACACTCACAAACGCATCAGTCCCTTAACCTATAAGTCTTCAATACACCACAATCACTAAGGGGCACTAGATGCACTTACATTCTTGGTCCTTGAAGCCTTTCCGAATTATCAGGTGGCGTCGTCGGTTCCGTTGTACATACACAACGGATGTTAGCAATGCCATAGGGGATGGATTTTTTGTTGGGAAACGTTGCATGGAAAACAAAAAAAATCTACGCACACGCAAAATCTATCCATGGAGATGCATAGCTACGAGAGGGGAAGAGCATCTACATACCCTTTTAGATCGCTAAGCGGAAGCGTTTATCAACGCGGTTGATGTAGTCGTACACCTTCACGATCCGTCCCCATCAAGTACCAAACGTACGGCACCTCCGCGTTCAGCACACATTCAGCTCAATGACGTCCTCGCCTTCTTGATCCAGCAAGAGGGGCGAAGTAGTAGATGAGTTCCGGCAGCACGACGGCGTGGTGATGGTGGTGGTGAAACTATTTTCGTAGGGCTTCATCAAGCACAACGGATTTAGAGAGGAGGAGATTAGAACCACACTGGGCTTCTAATTATGAGGATTAGAGGTAGCTAGGGCTAGCTCTAATTAGTCAACTAGGACCAATTAGAGGAGGCTCAACTAGAGGACCACACCGGGGTTTAAGTTTTTGTCACTCTCGCAACCCACCATCTAATTGGTACTCCACAATGCATTCCCTTAGGCCCAAAATATAGTGAAGTGTCATGTAGTCGACGTTCACATGACACCACTAAGGGAATCACAACATACATACTATCAAAATATCGCACACATATCAAGTTCACATGATTACTTGCAACATGATTTCTCCTGTGACCTCAAGAACAAAAGTAACTACTCACAAATAATCAACATGCTCATGATCAGAGGAGTATTAATATGCATAATGGATCTGAACATATAATCTTCCACCAAATAAACCATATAGTAATCAACTACAAGATGTAATCAACACTACTAGTCACCCCCTAGCAACAATCTATAGTTCTGGTAACAAGATTGAATACAAGAGATGAACTAGGGTTTGAGATGAGATGGTGCTGGTGAAGATGTTGATGGAGATTGCCCTCCCCAAGATGGGAGAGTTGTTGGTGATGATGATGACGATGATTTCCCCCTTCGGGAGGGAAGTTCCCCCGGCAGAATCGCTCCGTCGGAGGGCAAAAGTGCTCCTGCCCAAGTTCCACCTCGAGACGGCGGCGCTCCGGCCCAACCATATCATCCTATATATCAATCTTTACCTCCGGACCATTCCAGAGCTCCTCGTCATGTTCGTGATCTCATCTAGGACTCCGAACAACATTCAGTCACCAACATACATAACTCATATAATACTATATCGTCAACGAACGTTAAGCGTGCGGACCCTACGGGTTCGAGAATGATGTAGACATGACAGAGAGGCTTCTCCAGTCAATAACCAATAGCAGGACCTGGATGCCCATATTGGTTCCTACATATCCTACGAAGATCTTTATCAGTCGAACCTTTATGACAACATACGTAGTTCCCTTTGTCCGTCGGTATGTTACTTACCTGAGATTCGATCATTGGTATCTCCATACCTAGTTCAATCTCGTTACCGGCAAGTCTCTTTACTCGCTCCGTAATACATCATCTTGTAACTAACTCCTTAGTCACTTTGCTTGCAAGCTTCTTGTGATGCTGTATTACCGAGAGGGCCCAGAGATACCTCTCCGTCATACGGAGTGACAAATCCCTATCTCGATTCACGCCAACTCAACAAATACCTTTGGAGATACCTATAGAGCACCTTTATGATCACCCAGTTACGAAGTGACGTTCGATAGCACAGAAGGTATTCCTACGGTATTTGGGAGTTGCATGATCTCATGGTCGAAGGAATATGTATTTGATATTAAGAAAGCGATAGAAAAAAGTGAACGATCATATGCTATGCTAACGGATGGGTCTTGTCCATCACATCATTCTCCTAATGATGTGATCCCGTTATCAAGTTACAACACATGTCTATGGTTAGGAAACCTTAACCATCATTTGATCAATGAGCTAGTCTAGTAGAGGCTTACTAGGGACTTAGTATTTGTTTATGTATTCACACATGTATTTAAGTTTCCGGTCAATACAATTCTAGCATGAATAAAAAACCTTTATCATGAATAAGGAAATATGATAATAACCAATTCATTATTGCCTCTAGGGCGTATTTCCAACATTTTTTCGGTCAATGGTCGTCGCCATCACGTCTATGATGGTGAGGCCGTTGTTTGTCAAGCACCTCACCTGGGCGGCGAGGCAAGCCATGTCAGAGTCAGCCTTTTGAGTGGTGCCCCGTAGCCTCCAATTAAAACGCTTCTTCGAAGGATCCGAGGAGAAGGCCGGGAGCCCGGGCCGAACTGGGTCATGCAGCGGGACATCGGTCGTATAGAACCACTTGGACGCCCACGTGTCGGCATCCTCTCGAGGGGTGCCGGTGGGGTAGCCAGTCTGAGCTATTCGGCAGACCTCGGCCGCTCCTACTTCATGGAGTCTCCCTCCCCGGGAACAAGGCATCATGCCAAAATACTTCCTCCATGGCCCGAAGTAGGCTGAGCATGCGAGGTACATTTCGCAAAGGGCGACGAATCCCGCGATGTGCAAAATCGAATTGGGAGTCAGGTGGTGGAGTGATGACCCACAATTATAGGGGATCAATTGTAGCTCTTTTCGATAAGTAAGAGTGTCGAACCCAACGAGGAGCAGAAGGAAATGACAAGTAGTTTCCAGTAAGGTAATGTCTGCAAGTGCTGAAATTGTAAGTAGCGAGTAGTTTGATAGCAAGATAATTTGTAACGAGCAAGTAACGATAGTAGAAATAAGTATGCAGCAAGGTAGCCCAATCCTTTTGAGGCAAAGGACATGCCAAAACGGTCTCTTATAATAAGCAAAGCGTTCTTGAGGGTACACGGGAATTTCATCTAGTCACTTTCATCATGTTAGTTCGATTTGTGTTCGCTACTTTGATAATTTGATATGTGGGTGGACCGGTGCTTAGGTGTTGTTCTTACTTGAACAAACCTCCTACTTATGATTAACCCTCCCGCAAGCGTCCGCAACTACGAGAAAAGTATTAAGAATAAATTCTAACCATAGCATTAAACTCTGGGATCCAATCGGTCCCCTATGGAATAGCACATAAACTTGGGTTTAAGTTTCTGTCACTCTCGCAACCCACCATCTAATTGCTACTCCTCAATGCATTCCCTTAGGCCCGAAATATGGTGAAGTGTCATGTAGTCGACGTTCACATGACACAACTAAGGGAATCACAACATACATACTATCAAAATATCGAACACATATCAAGTTCACATGATTACTTGCAACATGATTTCTCCCATGACCTCAAGAACAAAAGTAACTACTCACAAATAATCAACATGCTCATGATCAGAGGAGTATTAATATGCATAATGGATCTGAACATATAATCTTCCACCAAATAAACCATATAGTAATCAACTACAAGATGTAATCAACACTACTAGTCACCCCCTAGCAACAATCTATAGTTCCGGTAACAAGATTGAATACAAGAGATGAACTAGGGTTTGAGATGAGATGGTGCTGGTGAAGATGTTGATGGAGATTGCCCTCCCCAAGATGGGAGAGTTGTTGGTGATGATGATGACGATGATTTCCCCCTCCGGGAGGGAAGTTCCCCCAGCAGAATCGCTCTGCCGAAGGGCAAAAGTGCTCATGCCCAAGTTTCGCATCGAGACGGCGGCGCTCCATCCCGAAAGTCCTCTCCTCCTTTTTTTCTAGGTCAAAATGACTTATATAGCAGAAGATGGGCACCGGAGGTGGGCCGAGGAGGCCACAACCCACCAGGGCGCGCCTGGGGGGCCTGGCGCGCCCAGGTGGGTTGTGCCCACCTGGTGGCCCCCCTTTGGTGATTATTGGCTCCAATATTTCTTAAATAATCCATAAAAAATCTCTGTGAAGTTTCAGCTCATTTGGAGTTGTGCAGAATAGGTGGCCTGACGTAGCTTTTTTAGGTCCAGATTTCCAGCTGCCGGAATTATTCCTCTTGGTGTGTACCTTGCAAATTATGAGAGAAAATGCATTAGAATTACTCCAAAAAGCATTATTATGGATAAAAACATTGTAAATAACAGTAAGAAAACATGATGCAAAATGAACGTATCATGGAGTTGGATCCCGTAAAATTCAAGCAGGCCCCAAAGAAAGGGGTGTGGATAGGAAATCCCAGGCCACGGAGGAGAAAGGGAACAAAACATACTCGCTCATCCCCATGGGGGATGGGATGGCGGTCGACATGCACCTGTCCGTCTACGGAGATTAAGCCTAGACGGGTGGAGGCTAACTCTGGATCCGGCAAATAACCTTGGGTGGCAAGCCGATCCAGCTGAAGGCGGGTAATGGAGCAGCTTTCCAGTCACCCTTGAGGGGGTCGTGGGGACGCTTGGAGGAGCATGCGTCGTTCGCCATTTCTGAAGCTCTCAAAACTAGATTGTGGGGGTGATTTTCTGTGCTGAGTCCAACAAGGGGAAGTGGAGATGCGCTTTACCGTAACTTTGATTGGATACCTGTTAAATATAAGAAAGAAAGTGATGCTTCGACATCCGCCCATAAAGCGACCTGTTCCCCAGATGGCTCGGCTGTCGAGGGAAGATTATTTTAAGGAAGCAACAGGGCATGGTGGGGCCAAGGCCGAACTCAAGATGATAAAGGGAGGAATTCGCATGTCAAGCCGAAGACTACAAAGCCGAAGTCATGTGTGTGAGGTAGTTTGTCGTTCTCGGCATCGAAGACCAGTTCAGGGGCTACTGGCGGTGTCCTACTAGGGGGTACCAACCTAATTGGTCCATAGTCCATGGGCCGAGCTTACGACCCACCGTTCTCTCAAGGAAGGATTCCGGAGGCCTTGCACTTTGGCGTGATCAGGATGGACTTCGCCGAAGACTTGACGTACACTCCAAGACTTGCATTGGCCCGGCGCCATGCGCATTCCTAGATTGGCAACGGACCATGTATAACCCTAGATATCCCTATAGTGTCTATATAAACTGTGAGGTTTAGTCCTTCAAGGACACATTCACAATTACATCCATCTAGCTTAAGGTTAGAACACAACTCCGGAGAAGGAAAACACCGCGCAAGGAACCAACGGTAGGAACTGAAGAACATATTTGCGTTCTCTCGATATCTAGTGAGGAAAAGCAAACTTGCATTCTCTTGCTTTGTTTCAATTATCATATCTCAAAACGTGCGACAATATATATATTGGCTGTACCTAAACGCTGTATTGTTTTTGTGCGGGAAAGCAAATTGTCAATTGTGGCGTGACTTGTGAGAAAGCACACTTAATCGCGCCATTGAAATGCATATAATAGTTTTCTCTACATTGTGTCGCTGTTGGTTCTCTATGTTTTTAGAAGAATAGCAACGGAATCCTTTTACGTCGTTCTCACGCTCGTTTAATGTAGGCCCGGTCTGATCCAGGTTATGATGATACGTGCAACCTGGAACCATACGGACGGCTGAGCAGGAACTACACGCTAACCAGCGCTCACCTATCCTTTTCCAGGGGCATCTTTACCCCTTTTTTTCTCTCCATATAAATAATTATGTGCTCCAGGTGAGTGCATGTTAGTCCGAAGTGCTTGTGTTTTGCACTGACCTCCCACATGCGTCGCGTCGGGACACCGTGGGAACGGATTTGTGCGGCACCTTGTTTGAATACTAAATCATATACGGCCCTCTAGATCTTGAACTGGTACAAAACGGAATCAGGTCCAAAACAAATCAAAAAAAGAATCTTGCACTCAGATCGCGATAACATGCTAGTTAAGCAGCGCCAGATTTTAATAACTAGGAGTAGAACATTTTTTATCGGACAAGTTGGCCAGTTTTGTCTCTCTCTAAGGAAGACGGGCAGATTTAAATCTCAGAGACCAGAGACCGTCCCCGTGTGACCGCGTTTCATAGACAGGAAATAAAAAAAACTGAGTTGCGATTTGAACGGAACGGGCGTGGAAATCAATGCAGCGGGGACTCCAGTTAACCTTCGAGTAGACGGCCGATCCTGCCAAGACGACGCCCTCGTGCCACTGTGAGCCGATGGCTCAGTCTCTGGATCCCGTTCGTCCATGGGTGGCACGTCAGTCCGGCGCCCCTCGCGCTCAAACGGTGTGGGCCACGGCGAAACCAACGTCCGCAAAGGGAGCCGCTGGCACGAGCTCAGTTTGGTGTCCAGGAGCGGTCCGGATCGTGTGGCTCTCTTTGAAACAAGCCTGCATCTGTCACCGGAAAAAGGTGCCCACGAGATTTTCTGCGCGCAACAACCCTGTTGCCTTGTCGCAAGTCTCGAGTTACAAGGGTGTGACAATGGTGTCGAAAAAAAGAGAGTGGGTGGTGACAAATGGCTCTACTACCATGGAGTACCAGCCTGGAGTTGAATTGTCAGTTTCTAACGCACCAGCCTGGAGTTGAATTGCCATGGGAGAAAGCAGCCGTTTTTAGATCAGGGAAATTCGCATGCAGCCAGCTGAGCACGTTGTGGTAAATGGACGAGAGACAACATTCCTAAATAGAGGTGAGGCGAGGTTCAACGGGAAACCCTGAGTTGCCACGTGTTTCTCCGCGAAACAGAGCATGCTAGTATTTGAGCTGCGGCGTGAAAATGTTATAGTAGTAACTAATTAGTTTGATTAGAAATATACCCTCAAAAAAAGTTTGGATTATAAATATGTTTATTTACCTAAGGTTTTTTTAACACAGTCCAGACGTAGACACTCATACATACACGCACACACTCACCCCTATGACGCACGCACGCACGCACACACACTCCCCCTACGTGCACCTTCAAGAGATCGAGCCGGCACATCATGATAAGATTGACGGAGTCATCATAGACGCCTTTGTAATCGTCAGGAACGTATACCCCACTGAACGTATAACGCCGAAAAGGCTGAAACAAATCCAGAAAATTGCGAGCACCACTGTCAAGTCTACAACTTAAACTCTGGTAGGGTGAGATACCATTGTCCTCCTAACCATGCAACCATAGATTTTGACATACTAACATAAGTTCTACATTTAAGATTCCGGCTTAAAAGTCATTTATTTATGAACCCAAGGGTAATGCATGACAACATAAGTTCTACATTTAAGATTCCGGCTTAAAAGTCATTTATTTATGAACCCAAGGGTAATGCATGACAACATTCATAAAATTAGAGCTCTCTATATTTTGACATAAAACTCATAGACTGACACCAATACTACATACTACTACCTCTGTATTAAATATATTTTTATATTTCAAATTAAACTACAAAAACGCCTTATATTTAGTTATGGAGGTACTACCTTCGTCTGGGTTTATTAGTCCCATCGTACTTTGGGTCAAAGTTTGAACATATATTTGACAAGTAAAATATTAATACATGTTAGAAAAAATTATATTTGAAAACAATTTCCAATGATATAATTTTTTGCATGTATAATTTATATATTAATAATTAAAACCATGATCAAAGCATAACCCAAAATACGAGGAATTACTAAATAAGGACGGAGGTGGTAGTATCTCTTTAAGGATTTTAACCAAACCATATTTGCTTACACCACTGCAAAATCATAGAAAACTTTCTAACTTGTTTGACACAACCAATGGAGAATACAGTGCAAATAATACATATTTTTGAACTGGATCAAACATATCATGTTGAAAAAACAAACATAAGATAACCCTAAATACATAAGATTGCAATCTTTACAAACATTCTTTTTTAACTGATCCCTACAATATACTTGAAAATTCACTAACCGAGGAATCCTCTTTCTAACATGACAATATAACCCGCTGAGCAACTAAACAGATTTTTGACGAACCAATCTGTTGTTGGATGGTTAGGACGATAGTGGTGTATGTTCAAGTTTTAGACTTGGCACTGATGCTCTCATTTTTCTGTATTTATTTCAGTCCTCTTCGTGATGTGCCCGTCAACTATGAAGACGTCTGTGGCGACTTCGTCAATCTCAAAATGATGTGCCGGTTCAGTCTCTTAGGTGCTTATAGGGGTAGAATGCGTGTGCGGGTGTTCATAGAGGTGAGTGTATGTGCCTATGTATCGTCTGCGTCTGTTAAAAAAATTAAACAGATTTTTGGACAAAAATATTTTGCACATGTAACTTGAGAAACAAACGATACATTTTCCCCACGGATAAAATAGATATAATTCCGTTCAAATTTGTTCCATCTGCGTAAACCTAACAAAAACTGATCCCCTCCCTCCACAACAAAACAAATCTCCTTCCCCTTCCTCTTCCTCCCCTCCCTCCTCTCTCCTCCCCTCCCGTTCCATCGCCCGCTGCCCCGCCGGCGCCGCACCCTCGAATTCCGCCATGCCGAAGGGCGCCAAAAAGCGTGCGAAGCTCAAGAAGAAGCAGCAGGGGGGCCAGCCTGCCGGGTCCAACGGCGGCGCCACCACCACCACCAACAACAACGGAAGCAATAACTCGAGCCACGGCAACGCCGCCAGCGATGGAAACCACCTACCAATCAAACTTAACATTCCTCCCGGTACGCATGGCATCTACCCCTCCTCCCCTTCCCCCCTCTTTAAGCCGGGGGCAGATCTGCGCCACGCCGCTTTCGGCACCAGCGGGGCGGCAGGAATCGCCTTTTGCGCTTGCGGCGAGGGTGGCATTCGTACGCCCTCCGCTGGCGCCGGCCACCCCACCTTCCCACCGCCCGCTTTACGAGCTGTTCGCCTTTTCGCCTCGCTTCCTTTCGTGCCCTATAATATGATGGATGCGTGTGTGTGTTTCTGATGCCGTGTGCTTGTGTTCGGTGGTGGGCGCAGTGGATGCGAGCGAGGATTCGATGGAGAGCTCCGAGGAGATGGTGACGCCGAGGGCGGAGGCGGCCGAGGAGGAGAAGAAGGGCGCCACGTCGGAGGTGCCGGTGGAGCGCGCCGTCGAGGTCGCTGATGAGGGCGCCACGGGCGAGGCCGGGGAGGAGGTCATGGTTGATGCTTTACCGCCTGAAGCTGCTGACCGGGAACAAGAGGGTAAGGTGGATGTGAGGGCGGAGGCGCATGCCGTGGTGCAGGAACCGGAGGTGCAGGACATCGTGGTGTCCGAAGCACCCGAGGTGCTGGAACCAGAGGTGAAGAGCGAGGAGGCGGTGATCCGGGACACGGCCAAGGTGCATCCTGCGCATCAACCGGAGACGAAGGCCGATGAGGTTGTGGTCAGGGATGCGGACACCGCTGCTGTGGTGCAGGAACCGGAGGCAAAGGGTGAGGTGTCACGGTCTCGTGAGCCAGCTGCTGCGCAGACTACAGAGGTACATAACGTTTCTGCCTGTTTACCCTCCATTCTCCATATTTTGAAGCTGTGATTTCTCTTAGGTGGGTTGCTTTTGTTGCAGGTGGTACGCGGACCGGCAGTGGCGGTGGCTGCTTCGGGGCATCGGGCAAAATGGTGGAATTGCTGTGGGATTTTGGAAGTCTTTGGTGGTTCAGAGAGATAGATGGAGGTGAGTTGGTTCTGTGCTTATGATTGTGTTTTATAATGCCCTGTTCAGTGAGAGTGCCATTCGATCAATTGTTTTGTGTGAATTCTGTGCAAATTGTGAGTGAACAAAATCTTGTGTGCTGCACCTTTGAACATGAGATGCAGATTTCTATTCCCTATGCCTAACTTAAACATCTGAAATCTGTACTAAAACAATTGGATGCAACTGGGAAACTTGAATCATTTGTTAGGTAAATGGCCGGAGAACAGCCGTTCAGTAAATACTAACTTCAAATCAAAGGCTTTGACCTTCTAGTGCGGTCTGCTCACTTTCCACTACCCTTCTTGATAAATTGGTATGCTCCCAGTATTGACATGTATCATATTTAATACAAGCATGTCTGGAATTGTTTTTCTAGGATTAAATGTAGCAGCACTTGTGATTAAATGTATTCACAATGGCTGAGACCATCATTGAGAGCATGGTAATAATACATGTCTGCAGCTGGGAACATATTTTAAGGGGTTACGAGAAAATGATACCAGCAAGAAAACTTTGAACAAGCTGTCTAAGATCATTTTTTTATGTGGCCCTTAATCTTTCAATTTGTTTATGACTGCTGGGTTTATTAGTACAGTTGCTCTGTATCATGCAAGTATTTCTTCAATCTTAGTGCCGCCCTTTTGTTGCCAAGAGTTATCTATACAATAGAAGCACCATTTTGGGCATATTAAGCTTTCCAGTATGTATGGAGGCATCATATCATGCTAGATCTCAGTCTCATACATGTAATGAGCTTTATACAAAGAACTGATTTCTTAAATCAAATGCTTAGCACTGAGTTATTTGTAAGATATCAACGAGCCATGTGTTGGGAGTGTCGTGATATGGTACCTGAATAAATTTGATTGTGCTGCATTTATAAGAGGCCGGGTCCCATGTCAAATCATATGATGTTCCTTATGTCCTAGACCTAGTAGTCATTTATTTGGCAGAGAATATCTTAGAAGTTTGATGAGCTTGACATGTGCTATATAGCTGTAGCATTTGGACACTATTACGTATGAACCGAGAACACACTACTCATTTAACTTCATTGCAAATTGCAATATACATGTACACAAAATTGCACCCTACATTTTTTATATTAGTGGGGAATAGTCATGTTGTATACATCAAAAGAATTTCCCAAATTTCATGTGTTTTGTTTTATGTGTGTTTGCCTCTGAGCTTATATGAGAAGTACTAGGAGACCTTCTTTGTACTATTTTAAAGAACCTGCTCCCTGCTACATGTGGAAATCTAGGAGGCACCTTTTCTGCGATATTTTCTGTACTCTTATTCATTTTAAGAACAGATAGCTCTGGAGCTGATAAGTAGTAACATACCACTCAGTTAACTAGGATCGTTGGCTGATTTCATCTTGAGAATTCATCTGCAATCTATCCCTGATGCATTCTCTATATTTACTGTTGTTTGATATGCACGAAAATGTGGATAATAAACTCAAAAATCTGTCAAGACTTAGATAATAGTACCTTGGTAAAAGATTATAGTGATCCTTCGGTTTCTTGTGCTTGTTCTTCATTCATGCTAAGTTACATTTCGTTAGCATCCTTGAAGAAATCCCCTTGTTATGCTCAGGTACATGAATTGGAAGGAACTTGGAAAGCAAGAAGGCAGAAGATGCAAAGTTGTGCAAAGCTGATGGGTATCTGTAACTAGGCTCGTTGAGTGCTCACACAGATGATGGAGTTGAAGGATTTTGAATGACATCGAGCTGATGTTTCTCTCCACCCGTATTTTCCGTGTCTTGCTGTGCAAAGTTACATTGTATTGGTTGTGGTTAAAATCCTGGGTGCAGTATTCTGAGTATTACCCCTTGTCTAGCATGTTCTAGGTTCTGCTGTCCTTGTAGCATATGAGTTAAAAAGTGGGTCAACAGTGAAAATTTTGGTCTTTATTTTCTATACTTATATGTCGGGAGGTATCGTCTGTTACGTCCCTTTTAATGGCCCTGTTACAATTTGAGATGTTATTTATCGTGGTCTTAAATAGTTCCTCACATCATATCAGAATGTTCAATACAGAAACAAAAATAAAGATCCTGATATGGGTTACACTCGTTTCTGTTCATCTTCCATCAGATGATTGCACTTAATTACTCGTGAACTTGCAGTCTGACAGACGTGCATATATTTGGCCCAAATATTGTTTATGAACTAAGAAGTGTGTAAAGATGCTGGCTCTGCCTTGTCGACTTATATACCTTGCTTGCCTTTTCTTTTTGTTCCAATAGTTGAGCTCCATTGCTTGCTTTCCCAACTTTAAGGAAAAAGGCTCACCTGGAATGCAATGTTGCTTATTCTGGCAAACTAGCGTGGTGATTTTGTTGAGGTCAACTTTCTATTAGATCTTTGAATTGAAGATTAGTGTGAAGACCAAAAAAGAAGAAAAATATTAGTGTGGCAAGGTTTACCCCGATTTTGCGAAGCAGTGTCTGAAAGATGGCGTGTCTTAGCCACTTATATTTGGCTCAACTGATGACTCATCTTCACAAGTTTTGAGCATAGAATTGCCAAACCGCTGCATTTCTCCTTGCTGAATTCCATCTGGTCATTCTAAGCAGTGACATGGCGAGGCGTGTCAGCCTCAAACGCGCCTTTTGTCATCCGCTCCGCTTCTCAGAGGTGCTGTCGGCCGTCCAATCTCATGGCTGCCTAGGGCCGGAGACCGATGGGTCAAATGACGGCCAAGCAAGCGGTGGCCATCCAACCTTTTCGGCCACAAGTTCAAAGAGTGACTTGGCCGATTTGTGTTCATGGCGATGATCCGCTATCCAACCTATCAACTACCTGGACGCCATTACCTAAAAAAAAAACCCTACCTGGACACCAGGAAAGATTCTTCAGATCCGACCGCAGAAAACGATAGTCTGTAGATAGCTGGTAGTAAATTTTATTTTTTCGTAAAAGCTAGTAATGATCTTGCCAGTGCGCCAGTAATGAGCTAGTTGACAAAAAAACACGTTCATGCCGCTGCGGACCACGTCCATGCGATACACGACAGTGAAAGGGAGCCCCGGTATCAGCAGAGGCAAGACAAGTTGCTGGTTAACTGATGAGTGGAGACGCATGCTCGCAGTCGCCTACCGTTCCATAGGCGCGAAAAATAAATAAATGAAGAGGCCGGTTCCCAGGGCTAGGTTGCCGATGATTCAACCATACAATCCAACTTGTGGCTGTGGGGTTTTGGCTCGTGCCGTGCCGCCCGCTACAAAAGCCACGGGGTTACATTGCTGAGGAGGCAGACGTGGAAAAGCTAAGGTACAAGGAGGCTTCTTCAATCTTTCATTCATGGACTCCCTCTCCCTGTACGAGATCTCCTGCTTCGCCGCTGGCTTTGCCGGCAACCTCTTCGCCTTCGCTCTCTTCCTGTCCCCAGTGTAAGCATATATACATGCATGCTGTTTGCCTCGCCCCCTTGTTTTGATCATGGTGGAGAGAGGTTTCTGACGACGGATTGTGTTGTTGCCTTTTCAGGCCGACCTTCAAGAGGATCCTGAAGGCCAAGTCCACGGAGCAGTTCGACGGGCTCCCCTACCTGCTCTCCCTGCTCAACTGCTTCATCTGCCTCTGGTATGGCCTCCCCTGGGTCTCCGATGGCCGGCTGCTCGTCGCCACCGTCAACGGCACCGGCGCCGCGTTCCAGCTCGCCTACATTTCTCTCTTCTTCATCTACGCCGACAGCAGAAAGACCAGGGTAATTTCCTTCCCGGCCTGAACCCGTTTCACTTTCATCTCAGAAACACTCCAACGGGGAACAACAACTGCAATACTATTCCTGTACTGAACTCTGTTATCCATTTCCTCCACAGCTGAGGATGGTAGGGCTCCTGGTTCTCCTGGTCTGCGCGTTCGCCCTCGTCGCGCACGCGAGCATCGCCTTCTTCGACCAGCCGACTCGGCAGCAGTTCGTCGGCGCCGTGAGCATGGCGTCGCTCATCTGCATGTTTGCTTCCCCGCTGGCCGTCATGGTACGCCGTCCGCTCAACCTGGGCTCCTCATCAAAATTTCTCCTACCTAGATCATCCTTTTTGGAGTACGTACGCCATCGGCGCGCAACGGCGTATCATGGAACTGTTCTCACACATGTCTCCATCGTTTCTTCTTCAGGGAGTGGTGATCAGGACGGAGTGCGTGGAGTTCATGCCCTTCTACCTCTCGCTCTCTACGCTGCTGATGAGCGCCTCTTTCGCGGCATACGGAGTGCTGCTGCGTGATCTCTTCATCTACGTAAGCGCCCTATCCGATTTCAAATTCAATTTGCTTGAATCGATGTATCTGTGGGAATGCATGTGCTGACAATTGGACTTCTCGCCGTCTGAATTTTCAGCTGCCCAACGGGCTTGGAGTTGTCCTGGGAGCAACGCAGTTGACGCTCTACGCTTACTACAGCCGCAAATGGAGATGCAAGGATACGTCTGCGCCGTTGCTTGCCTGATCAAAGCTCAAGTGATCAATTCTCAGTTTTAGCTTGGCTAGAAAGGTTGGGTGTGGGGTTCTGTGGGAGAGAATTGTATGCCCGGGCCCTGTTTTCCCTAGTTGATGCTGAATCAGTTTGTACAGATTTGCTGGCCTACGCCTCTGTTTATATGTTGCTCAAGTATATCATTCTTTTCCCAAAGAATGCAGAGGGGGGATATTTTGTTTGACTCCCCCTTTGTTATGAAATGTTTCTCCACACAAATATTTCAATTCTGGACATTTTAACTTAAAATATATTGCAAAAGTTCGCTTCAAATATTTGTATATTTTATACCACCACACCATACTTTTATGTCATTTGTATTGTATAATACATAGGGAGTGAAGAAAAACGACCACTCGGTATGAGTGGTGAGCTATCTCAAAAACAATGAGTAAAAAAATACGTAAGAACATATACAAGCACATTCTTTTAGTTTCTATGACGTAAAATTACAAACCTAAAAACACAACCTAACATATACATATTGATGTTATTTTATTTTGTTGTCTTGCAATTTTAATGCCAATTTTGGGACAACACAAAACTATAGCAATTTTTTCTTCCAGTGAACATTTGTGAGATCCAGAAAATTTGCCCCTCTCATCATCTTGGCGAGGATTCATAGCTTGGGCTCCGTAAAAACGGAGTTTTTAGTGTGAGAAGTGCTTATCGTTTGGCTTTGGATGATCTACACAATGGGCAAATGACTACGTCGAGTCGCTGCCCCGATGGCCGTCGCGAGGGCTGGAAGGCGCTATGGTCAAGTCGGGCACCGCCAAAAGTTTGAATGGACACTCCCTGATGTACCTTCAATCAAGTCAACAGGACCAGATTGGTTCATCCAGCTGATCTGTGAAATTGACGAGCCAGCTCGAGTTCGACTGCTGATGCTTGGAGAATTTGGTATGTTTTTTGTTTGTTTTGCGAAATGAGAATTTGGTACGTTAGCAATGATGCTTGGAGAGGTTCAAGAAAAACGTGAACTTTTTTGAAAAAGATGTGAACGAAATTTGAAAGTTCACCTAAGAAAATCACGTATTAGAAAAAGTTCATGCACTCAAAATAGTTCACCGATTTTGAGAAAGTGTTCATTGATGTTGAAAAAAAGTTCATCGATTTTCAAAAAGGTTCACAAATTTAAAAAGAGTTCATTGATTTTGGAAAAAGGTTCATAGATTCTAAAAAAAGTTCATAAATTCGAAGAAATGTTCATCGACTTTGAAAAATGTTCATCAATTTTCAAAAAGAGTTCACAAATTCGGAAAAAGTTCATCAATTCTCGAAAATTTTCACAAATTTGGAAAAAAAACAGTTCACTCGATTTTGAAAAACAGAATATCAACGACTTGAAAAAGGTTCACGGATTTAAGAGAAAATAAAAAATAAAAGTAAAAGGAAGAGAAAGGAAAAAGTAAAAAAATAGAACAAGACAAGAGGGATAAAAGGAAGAAGTTATCAAAAGTGGCGTTGTGGCCTGGTGGCTACTACTACATGTTATCTAGCTCAGCGGGATCGCGGGTTCGAATCACCACGAACGGACCTTCGGTTCTAGTTTTTGCTTAGCAAGAAAAAGCAAAGCTAAACGGGCCGGCCCAGCTCGTAGGGAATGTGTGCGCCGCTTTGCGTTTAACGCATTAACGGGCGCAATGGGCGCCAAATAGGAAACACACGGCGTGTGGGCCGGCCTCACACGGCGTGTGTGTTTTTTTTTCATTGTCTACCAATTACATACAATTTTAACAATTAGTGAATTAAAAAATGTTTGTGGATTAAAATAATGTTCACTTTTTGTAAAAAGATTTATTAATGTTTATGAATTTTAATTAAAAAAAGGCTATGAATTTGAAAAATATTCATGAATTTAACAAAGTTTACAAGTTAAATGAATGTTCTCAGATTTATAAAAATATATTTGTGAATTTAAAAAATGTTCATGAATTCAAAAAATGTTAATGACTTTGAGGAAATGTACATGAATTTGTAAAATATATCTACGAATACCGAATATGTGCGAATTTGAAAAATGTTCATGAACTTGGGTAACAATATTGTGAATTCAAAAAATGCTGGTGGATTTGAAAAAGTGTATAATTGAAAAAATGCCCACTAGTTTGGAAATTGGAAAAGAGTATAGAATTCAGAAGATCGATCGCGGCAGCACCAACGCACCGCCCCGAGCCCAGCGCGCCCCCGCCACCACGCCGTCTGGCCAGCCGCCCTCCATATAGCCCGCTGGCGATAGGAACACGTGTAACATCGAAAATATGTCTAGAGTGGGGATGATTAGACTACTTGGCCAAATAAAAATCTATGATTTTCTTAATTTTAGTTGTGGGCGGATTTTAGCAAATAGCACAAATCAAGCAATCAACCTACACATGCAATTCTAAGAGTATAGCAGCGGAATATAAAACATTGCATATGAAGGTAAATGGAAGGTTTTGGAGAAGGCAAACGCCATGGAGTCACGAAGATTTTTGGCATGGTTCCGATACGTGATGCTATCGTACGTCCACGTTGATGGAGACTTCAACCCACGAAGAGTAACGGTTGCACGAGTCCACGGAGGGCTCCACCCATGAAGGGTCCATGAAGAAGCAACCTTCTCTATCCCATCATGGCCATCGCCCACGAAGGATTTGCCTCACTCGGGCAGATCTTCACGAAGTAGGCGATCTCCTTGCCCTTACAAACTTCTTGGTTCAACTCCACATCATGACGGAGGCTCCCAAGCGACACCTAACCAATTTAGGAGACACCACTCTCCAAAAGGTCATAGATGGTGTGTAGATGATGAACTCCTTGCTCTTGTGCTTCAAATGATAGTCTCCCGAACACTCAACTCTCTCTCACAGATTTGGCTATGGTGGAAGAAGGATTTGAGTGGAAAGCAACTTGGGAAGGCTAGAAATCAAGGTTCAAATGGTTGGAATGGAATCTATTGATCTCAACACACGAGTAGGTGGTTCTCTCTCAGAAAATAAATGGTGGAAGTGTAGGCACGTTCTGATGGCTCTCCTCAATGAGGAAGAAGGGGTGGATGGGTATATATAGCCTCCGCGAAAGTCCAGCCGTTACACACTTTTGACTCATCTCGGTGGCACCGATTAGGCAACTCGGTGGCACCGATCTGTTCAAAAATATGAACGTTAGGAATCTCGGTGGGACCGATGTGCTAGGGCTTAGGGAAAACTTCATCTCGGTGGCGCCGATTGCATCAACTCGGTGGGACCGAAGTGAAGCAATAGGCAATAGAGAATCTGTCAAGCCACCTCGGAGAGACTGATTGCATAAAATCGGTGGGACCGAGTGAATGCAACAGATCACAGAGCGCTGACAAGGCCATCTCGGTGGGACCGAGATCCGTATCGGTGTGACTGAATCGTTAGGGTTTCTGGCAGTGGCTATGTCAAATGAACTCGGTGGTTCCGGGTAGAAAGAATCGATGGGGCCGAGTTTGGAATTTGGGTTTGGACATATTTGGATGGAGAAAGTGGCTGAGGGTTTTGGAGCAATATCACTAAGCACTTTGAGCAAGTAGACCATGTTGGAAATATGCCCTAGAGGCAATAATAAATGGTTATTATTATATTTCTTTGTTCATGGTAATTGTCTATTATTCATGCTATAATTGTATACTCCGGAAATCGTGATACATGTGTGAATACATAGACCACAACCTGTCCCTAGTAAGCCTCTAGTTGACTAGCTCGTTGATCAACAGATAGTCATGGTTTCCTGACTATGGACATTGGATGTCATTGATAACGGGATCACATCATTAGGAGAATGATGTGATGGACAAGACCCAATCCTAAGCATAGCATAAAAGATCGTGTAGTTTCGTTTGCTAGAGCTTTTCCAATGTCAAGTATCTTTTCCTTGGACCATGAGATCGTGCAACTCCCGGATACCGTAGGAGTGCTTTGGGTGTGCCAAACGTCACAACGTAACTGGGTGACTATAAAGGTGCATTACGGGTATCTCCGAAAGTGTCTGTTGGGTTGGCACGGATCGAGACTGGGATTTGTCACTCCGTGTGACGGAGAGGTATCTCTGGGCCCACTCGGTAATGCATCATCATAATGAGCTCAATATGACTAAGGCGTTAGTCACGGGATCATGCATTGCGGTACGAGTAAAGAGACTTGCCGGTAACGAGATTGAACAAGGTATTGGGATACCGACGATCGAATCTCGGGCAAGTAACATACCGATTGACAAAGGGAATTGCATACGGATTGATTGAATCCTCGACACCGTGGTTCATCCGATGATATCATCGTGGAACATGTGGGAGCCAACATGGGTATCCAGATCCCGCTGTTGGTTATTGACCGGAGAGGCGTCTCGGTCATGTCTGCATGTCTCCCGAACCCGTAGGGTCTACACACTTAAGGTCCGGTGACGCTAGGGTTGTAGAGATATATGTATGCGGAAACCCGAAAGTTGTTCGGAGTCCCGGATGAGATCCCGGACGTCACGAGAGGTTACGGAATGGTCCGGAGGTAAAGATTTATATATGGGAAGTCTTATTTTGGTCGCCGGAAAAGTTTCGCGCTTTATCGGTATTGTACCGGGAGTGCCGAAAGGGGTCCGGGGGTCCACCAGCCCCGGGGGGCCACATGGGCTATAAGGGGTGCGCCTTGGCCTATATGGGCCAAGGGCACCAGCCCCAAGAGGCCCATGCGCAAGAGATAAGAAAGAAGGGAGAGTCCTAAAGGGGGAAGGCACCTCCGAGGTGCCTTGGGGGGGAAGGACTCCCCCCTGGCCGCACCCTTCCTTGAAGGAAGGGGCAAGGCTGCGCCCCCCCCTCTCCCTTGGCCCTATATATAGTGGGGGGAAGGGAGGGCAGCAACATCTAAGCCTTGGGCGCCTCCCTCCTCCCCTGCAACACCTCTCTCTCTCTCGCAGAAGCTCGGCGAAGCCCTGCCGGAGACCCGCTACATCCACCACCACGCCGTCGTGCTGTTGGATCTCCATCAACCTCTCCTTCCCCCTTGCTGGATCAAGAAGGAGGAGACGTCGCTGCACCGTACGTGTGTTGAACGCGGAGGTGCCGTCCGTTCGGCACTCGGTCATCGGTGATTTGGATCACGGCGAGTACGACTCCGTCATCCACGTTCATTGGAACGCTTCCGCTCGCGATCTACAAGGGTATGTAGATCCACTCCTTTCCCCTCGTTGCTAGTAGACTCCATAGATGCATCTTGGTGAGCGTAGGAAAATTTTAAATTATGCTACGATTCCCAACAGTGGCATCATGAGCCAGGCCTATGCGTAGTTACTATGCACGAGTAGAACACAAAGAAGTTGTGGGCGTTGATGTTGCCAATTCTTCTTGCCGCTACTAGTCGTTTCTTGTTTCGGCGGCATTGTAGGATGAAGCGGCCCGGACCGACCTTACACGTACGCTTACGTGAGACAGGTTCCACCGATTGACATGCACTAGTTGCATAAGGTGGCTAGCGGGTGTCTGTCTCTCCTACTTTAGTCGGAACGGATTCGATGAAAAGGGTCCTTATGAAGGGTAAATAGAAATTGGCAAATCACGTTGTGGTCATACGTAGGTAAGAAAACGTTCTTGTTAGAAACCTACAAACCACGTAAAACTTGCAACAACAATTAGAGGACGTCTAACTTGTTTTTGCAGCAAGTGATATATGTGATATGATATGGCCAGAAGATGTGATGAATGATATATGTGATGTATGAGATTGATCATATTCTTGTAATAGGAATCACGACTTGCATGTCGATGAGTATGACAACCGGCAGGAGCCATAGGAGTTGTCTTTATTATTTTGCATGACCTGCGTGTCATTGAATAACGCCATGTAATTTACTTTACTTTGTTGCTAAACGCGTTAGCCATACAAGTAGAAGTAATCATTGGCGTGACGACTTCATGAAGACACAATGATGGAGATCATGGGTGTCATGCCGGTGAAGAAGATGATCATGGTGCCCCGAAGATGGAGATCAAAGGAGCATGATGATATTGGCCATATCATGTCACTATATGATTGCATGTGATGTTTATCATGTTTTTGCATCTTATTTGCTTAGAACGACGGTAGTAAGTAAGATGATCCCTTATAATAATTTCAAGAAAGTGTTCACCCTAACTGTGCACCATTGCGAAGGTTCGTTGTTTCGAAGCACCACGTGATGATCGGGTGTGATAGATCCTAACGTTCGAATACAACGGGTGTTGACGAGCCTAGCATGTACAGACATGGCCTCGGAACACACGCAATACACTTAGGTTGACTTGACGAGCCTAGCATGTACAGACATGGCCTCGGAACACGGAGGACCGAAAGGTCGAGCATGAGTCGTATAGAAGATACGATCAACATGGAGATGTTCACCGATCTTGACTAGTCCGTCTCACGTGATGATCGGGCACGGCCTAGTTGAACTCGGATCATGTTTCACTTAGATGACGAGAGGGATGTCTATCTGAGTGGGAGTTCATTAAATAATTTGATTATATGAACTTAATTATCATGAACTTAGTCTAAAATCTTTACACTATGTATTGTAGATCAAATGGCCCACGTTGTCCTCAATTTCAACGCGTTCCTAGAGAAAACCAAGCTGAAAGATGATGGCAGCAACTATACGGACTGGGTCCGGAACCTGAGGCTCATCCTCATAGTTGCCAAGAAAGATTATGTCTTAGAAGCACCGCTAGGTGAAGCACCAATCCCTGAGAACCAAGACGTTATGAACGCTTGGCAGCAGCGTGCTGATGATTACTCCCTCGTTCAGTGCGGCATGCTTTACAGCTTAGAACCGGGTCTCCAAAAGCGTTTTGAGAAACATGGAGCATATGAGATGTTCGAGGAGCTGAAACTGGTTTTTCAAGCTCATGCCCGGGTCGAGAGATATGATGTCTCCGACAAGTTCTTCAGCTGTAAAATGGAGGAGAACAGTTCTGTTAGTGAGCACATACTCAGAATGTCTGGGTTGCACAACCGCTTGTCTCAGCTGGGAGTTAATCTCCCGGATGACGCGGTCATTGACAGAATCCTCCAGTCGCTTCCACCAAGCTACAAGAGCTTTGTGATGAACTACAATATGCAGGGGATGGAAAAGACCATTCCCGAGGTATATTCAATGCTGAAATCAGCTGAGGTAGAGATCAGAAAAGAACATCAAGTGTTGATGGTGAATAAAACCACTAAGTTCAAGAAGGGCAAGGGTAAGAAGAACTTCAAGAAGGACGGCAAGGGAGTTGCCGCGCCCGGTAAGCCAGTTACCGGGAAGAAGTCAAAGAATGGACCCAAGCCCGAGACTGAGTGCTTTTACTGCAAGGGAAGTGGTCACTGGAAGCGGAACTGCCCCAAATATTTAGCGGACAAGAAGAAGGCCGGCAACACCCAAGGTATATGTGATATACAAGTAATTGATGTGTACCTTACCAGTACTCGTAGTAGCTCCTGGGTATTTGATACCGGTGCGGTTGCTCATATTTGTAACTCAAAACAGGAACTACGGAATAAACGGAGACTGGCAAAGGACGAGGTGACGATGCGCGTCGGGAATGGTTCCAAGGTCGATGTGATCGCCGTCGGCACGCTACCTCTGCATCTACCCACGGGATTAGTTTTAAACCTCAATAATTGTTATTTAGTGCCAGCTTTGAGCATGAACATTGTATCTGGATCTCGTTTAATTCGAGATGGCTACTCATTTAAATCTGAGAATAATGGTTGTTCTATTTATTTGAGAGATATGTTTTATGGTCATGCCCCGCTGGTCAATGGTTTATTTTTGATAAATCTCGAACGTGATGTTACACATGTTCATAGTGTGAATACCAAAAGATGTAAAGTTGATAACGATAGTCCCACATACTTGTGGCACTGCCGCCTTGGTCACATTGGTGTCAAGCGCATGAAGAAGCTCCATGCAGATGGACTTTTGGAGTCTCTTGATTACGAATCATTTGACACGTGCGAACCATGCCTCATGGGTAAGATGACCAAGACTCCGTTCTCCGGAACAATGGAGCGAGCAACCAACTTATTGGAAATCATACATACCGATGTGTGTGGTCCAATGAGTGTTGAGGCTCGCGGAGGATATCGTTATGTTCTCACTCTCACTGATGATTTAAGTAGATATGGGTATGTCTACCTAATAAAACACAAGTCTGAAACCTTTGAAAAGTTCAAGGAATTTCAGAGTGAGGTTGAGAATCAACGTGACAGGAAAATAAAATTCTTACGATCAGATCGTGGTGGAGAATATTTAAGTCACGAATTTGGTACACACTTAAGGAAATGTGGAATAGTTTCACAACTCACGCCGCCTGGAACACCTCAGAGAAATGGTGTGTCCGAACGTCGTAATCGCACTCTATTGGATATGGTGCGATCTATGATGTCTCTTACCGATTTACCGCTCTCATTTTGGGGTTATGCTTTAGAGACTGCCGCATTCACTTTAAATAGGGCACCGTCTAAATCCGTTGAGACGACACCGTATGAATTATGGTTTGGGAAGAAACCTAAGCTGTCGTTTCTAAAAGTTTGGGGATGCGATGCTTATGTCAAGAAACTTCAACCTGAAAAGCTCGAACCCAAATCGGAAAAATGCGTCTTCATAGGATACCCTAAGGAAACTATTGGGTACACCTTCTACCTCAGATCCGAAGGCAAGATCTTCGTTGCCAAGAACGGGTCCTTTCTAGAGAAGGAGTTTCTCTCGAAAGAATTGAGTGGGAGGAAAGTGGAACTTGATGAGGTGATAGTCACCCCTTCCGAGTCGGAAAATAGCGCAGCGCGGGAAAATGTTCCTGTGGTGCCTACACCGACGGGGAGGAAGTTAATGATGATGATCATGAAGCTTCGGATCAAGTTGCCACTGAACTTCGTAGGTCCACAAGGACACGTTCCGCACCAGAGTGGTACGGCAACCCTGTCCTTGAAATCATGTTGTTAGACAACGGTGAACCTTCGAACTATGAAGAAGCGATGGCGGGCCCGGATTCCGACAAATGGCTAGAAGCCATGAAATCCGAGATAGAATCCATGTATGAAAACAAAGTATGGACTTTGACTGACTTGCCCGATGAGCGGCGAGCCATAGAAAACAAATGGATCTTTAAGAAGAAGACAGACGCGGATGGTAATGTGACCATCTACAAAGCTCGACTTGTCGCTAAGGGTTATCGACAAGTTCAAGGGGTTGACTACGATGAGACTTTCTCACCCGTAGCGAAGCTGAAGTCCGTCCGAATCATGTTAGCAATTGCCGCATACTATGATTATGAGATATGGCAGATGGACGTCAAAACGGCATTCCTTAACGGCTTCCTTAAGGAAGAGTTGTATATGATGCAGCCGGAAGGTTTTGTCGATCCTAAGAATGCTAACAAAGTATGCAAGCTCCAACGCTCAATCTATGGGCTGGTGCAAGCATCTCGGAGTTGGAACATTCGCTTTGATGAGATGATCAAAGCGTTTGGGTTTACACAGACTTATGGAGAAGCCTGTGTTTACAAGAAAGTGAGTGGGAGCTCTGTAGCATTTCTCATATTATATGTGGATGACATATTATTGATGGGAAATGATGTAGAATTATTGGAAAGTATAAAGGCCTATTTGAATAAGTGTTTTTCAATGAAGGACCTTGGAGAAGCTGCTTATATATTAGGCATCAAAATCTATAGAGATAGATCAAGACGCCTCATTGGTCTTTCACAGAGTACATACCTTGACAAGATATTGAAGAAGTTCAGTATGGATCAGTCCAAGAAGGGGTTCTTGCCTGTATTGCAAGGTGTGCAATTGAGCACGGCTCAATGCCCGACCACGGCAGAAGATATAGAACAGATGAGTGTCATCCCCTATGCCTCGGCCATAGGGTCTATTATGTATGCCATGCTGTGTACCAGACCTGATGTAAACCTTGCCGTAAGTTTGGTAGGAAGGTACCAAAGTAATCCCGGCAAGGAACACTGGACAGCGGTCAAGAATATCCTGAAGTACCTGAAGAGGACTAAGGATATGTTTCTCGTTTATGGAGGTGACGAAGAGCTCGTCGTAAAGGGTTACGTCGACGCTAGCTTCGACACAGATCTGGATGACTCGAAGTCACAGACCGGATACGTGTATATATTGAATAGAGGAGCAGTAAGCTGGTGCAGTTGCAAGCAAAGCGTCGTGGCGGGATCTACATGTGAAGCGGAGTACATGGCAGCCTCGGAGGCAGCACAGGAAGCAGTCTGGATGAAGGAGTTCATTACCGACCTAGGGGTGATTCCCAATGCGTCGGGCCCGATGACTCTCTTCTGTGACAACACTGGAGCTATTGCCCTTGCGAAGGAGCCCAGGTTTCACAGGAAGACCAGGCATATCAAGCGTCGCTTCAACTCCATTCGTGAAAGTGTTCAAAATGGAGACATAGATATTTGTAAAGTACATACGGACCTGAATGTAGCAGATCCGTTGACTAAACCTCTCCCTAGGGCAAAACATGATCAACACCAGGACGCAATGGGTGTTCGATTCATCACAATGTAACTAGATTATTGACTCTAGTGCAAGTGGGAGACTGTTGGAAATATGCCCTAGAGGCAATAATAAATGGTTATTATTATATTTCTTTGTTCATGGTAATTGTCTATTATTCATGCTATAATTGTATTGTCCGGAAATCGTGATACATGTGTGAATACATAGACCACAACCTGTCCCTAGTAAGCCTCTAGTTGACTAGCTCGTTGATCAACAGATAGTCATGGTTTCCTGACTATGGACATTGGATGTCATTGATAACGGGATCACATCATTAGGAGAATGATGTGATGGACAAGACCCAATCCTAAGCATAGCATAAAAGATCGTGTAGTTTCGTTTGCTAGAGCTTTTCCAATGTCAAGTATCTTTTCCTTGGACCATGAGATCGTGCAACTCCCGGATACCGTAGGAGTGCTTTGGGTGTGCCAAACGTCACAACGTAACTGGGTGACTATAAAGGTGCATTACGGGTATCTCCGAAAGTGTCTGTTGGGTTGGCACGGATCGAGACTGGGATTTGTCACTCCGTGTGACGGAGAGGTATCTCTGGGCCCACTCCGTAATGCATCATCATAATGAGCTCAATATGACTAAGGCGTTAGTCACGGGATCATGCATTGCGGTACGAGTAAAGAGACTTGCCGGTAACGAGATTGAACAAGGTATTGGGATACCGACGATCGAATCTCGGGCAAGTAACATACCGATTGACAAAGGGAATTGCATACGGATTGATTGAATCCTCGACACCGTGGTTCATCCGATGATATCATCGTGGAACATGTGGGAGTCAACATGGGTATCCAGATCCCGCTGTTGGTTATTGACCGGAGAGGCGTCTCGGTCATGTCTGCATGTCTCCCGAACCCGTAGGGTCTACACACTTAAGGTCCGGTGACGCTAGGGTTGTAGAGATATATGTATGCGGAAACCCGAAAGTTGTTCGGAGTCCCGGATGAGATCCCGGACGTCACGAGAGGTTCCGGAATGGTCCGGAGGTAAAGATTTATATATGAGAAGTCTTATTTTGGTCGCCGGAAAAGTTTCGCGCTTTATCGGTATTGTACCGGGAGTGCCGAAAGGGGTCCGGGGGTCTACCAAGGGGGTCCACCAGCCCCGGGGGGCCACATGGGCTGTAAGGGGTGCGCCTTGGCCTATATGGGCCAAGGGCACCAGCCCCAAGAGGCCCATGCGCAAGAGATAAGAAAGAAGGGAGAGTCCTAAAGGGGGAAGGCACCTCCGAGGTGCCTTGGGGGGGAAGGACTCCCCCCTGGCCGCACCCTTCCTTGAAGGAAGGGGCAAGGCTGCGCCCCCCCTCTCCCTTGGCCCTATATATAGTGGGGGGAAGGGAGGGCAGCAACATCTAAGCCTTGGGCGCCTCCCTCCTCCCCTGCAACACCTCTCTCTCTCTCGCAGAAGCTCGGCGAAGCCCTGCCGGAGACCCGCTACATCCACCACCACGCCGTCGTGCTGTTGGATCTCCATCAACCTCTCCTTCCCCCTTGCTGGATCAAGAAGGAGGAGACGTCGCTGCACCGTACGTGTGTTGAATGCGGAGGTGCCGTCCGTTCGGCACTCGGTCATCGGTGATTTGGATCACGGCGAGTACGACTCCGTCATCCACGTTCATTGGAACGCTTCCGCTCGCGATCTACAAGGGTATGTAGATCCACTCCTTTCCCCTCGTTGCTAGTAGACTCCATAGATGCATCTTGGTGAGCGTAGGAAAATTTTAAATTATGCTACGATTCCCAACAGACCATTAATCAACACCTCATCCCCTTTTAATAGTATTGGCTTTCCTATGGACTCAATGTGATCTTGGATCACTTAAACAGAAATGAAGAGTCTTGAGCTTTTGCCAATCTTTTTCCTTAGCATTTTGAGGGGTCCACATCTCTAGTCCATGCCATGCCAATCATTGAACATCCTAAAATATTTATCTTGAATGGATATTAGTTCAATGAGCTATATGTTTTTATGAATTACCAAAACCACCCAGGGATTAGTTGCACTTTCAATCTCCCCCTTTTTGGTAATTGATGACAACATATAGATCAAAGCTTCATCAAATGATTAAATGAATGAAATACATCGTCGCTTTGAGAAGTATGTGATAAGAAAGAGCCCCCCTAAATTTGTGCATTATTAAAAGATTTGTGTTTGAATGCAAAAGCATAATCGATTAGGATCACGTGTCACTCTTCCATGTCACATACATCTTGGTGGAGCGCACAAAATGATATGAGTGAAATAACATGCACACATCACCAAAGACATAAGTGAATGATCATACACAAATAATTGTATGGATAAACATTAAGCACACATTAAGCATAGTATGATCAACCACAGAACCAAACGCAATATCTCACAAGCATCAAACAAACAAGTAGCACGAATCAAACGGACAAAGTAGCAAAAACTCAATAAAACCAAAGAGCAAAAGCGAGACATTCTCTCTCTCTCGAAACCCAATGATCTATACACTTTCTCCCTCTTTGGCAATAAGTTACCAAAAAGCTTGAAAAGGTATAGAGCTATACCTCTCTCTAGGCATGATCCTCTGGAGCTCCTGAAGGGGTCTTCTGGCTTGTGGCTCTGGTGTGTGTAAATGGCGTTGAGATAAGAGCATCTGCAAATGCCTCTGGACGCTGTTAAGTTCTTAGAACGCAGCCTGCGCTTCGGGAGTTGCTACTTCTTGAGCTTGCGTTGATTTTTCCCTTGAAAAGGAAAGGGTGATGCAGCAAAGTAGAGATAAGTATTTCCCTCAATTAAGAACCAAGGTATCAATCCAGTAGGAGGCACAAGCAAGTCTCCAATCTATGCACCTGCACAAACTAACAGACACTTGCACACAACTGATACGTCCATTTTGCATCATGTTCTATTACTGTTATTTATGATGTTTTTATCCATAATAATTCATTTTGGAGTAATTCTAATGCCGTTTCTCTCATATTTGCAAGGTACACACCAAGAGGAGAATTCCGCCAGCTGGAAATCTGGACCTCGAAAAGCTACGTCAGGCTACCTATTCTGAACAACTCCAAACAAGATGAAACTTCACGGAGATTTTTTATGGAATATTTAAGAATTATTGGAGAAAATAACTAGTAGAGGGGGCCCACCAGGTGGGCACAACCCACCAGGGCGCGCCAGGGAGCCCAGGCGCCCCCTGGTGGGTTGTGCTCACCCAGGCCCACCTCCGGTGCCCATCTTTTGGTACATAGGTCATTTTGACCTAGAAAAAATAAGAGGAGGACTTTCGGGACGAAGCGCCGCCGTCTCAAGGCGGAACTTGGGCAGGAGCACTTTTGCCCTCCGGCGGAGCGATTCCACCGGGGGAACTTCCCTCCCGGAGGGGGAAATCATCGTCATCATCATCACCAACAACTCTCCCATCTTGGGGAGGGCAATCTCCATCAACATCTTCAACAACACCATCTCATCTCAAACCCTAGTTCATCTCTTATGTTCAATCTTGTTACCGGAACTATAGATTGGTGCTTGTGGGTGACTAGTAGTGTTGATTACATCTTGTAGTTGATTACTATATGGTTTATTTGGTGGAAGATTATATGTTCAGATTCATTATGCTATTTAATACCCCTCTGATCATTAGCATGTTTATCATTTGTGAGTAGTTACTTTTGTTCTTGAGGTCACGGGAGTAATCATGTTGCAAGTAATCATGTGAACTTGATATGTGTTCGATATTTTGATAGTATGTATGTTGTGATTCCCTCAGTGGTGTCATGTGAACGTCGACTACATGACACTTCACCATATTTGGGCCTAAGGGAATGCATTGTGGAGTAGAAATTAGATGATGGGTTGCGAGAGTGATAGAAGCTTAAACCCCAGTTTATGCGCTATTCCGTAAGGGACCGATTGGATCCAAAAGTTTAATGCTATGGTTATAATTTATTCTTAATACTTTTCTCATAGTTGCGGATGCTTGTGGAAGGGTTAATAATACTTAGGAGGTTTGTTCAAGTAAGAACATCACCTAAGCACCGGTCCACCCACATATCAAATTATAGAAGTAGCGAACACAAATTGAACCAACATGATGAAAGTGACTAGATGAAATTCCCGTGTACCCTCAAGAACGCTTTGCTTATCATAAGAGACCGTTTTGGCCTGTCCTTTGCCTCAAAAGGATTGGGCTGCCTTGCTGCACTTTTATTACTACTATTATTACTTGCTCGTCATAAATTATCTTGCTATCAAACTACTCCGCTACTTACAATTTCAGCACTTGCAGACATTACCTTACTGAAAACCAGTTGTCATTTCCTTCTGCTCCTCGTTGGGTTCGACACTCTTACTTATCGAAAAGAGCTACAATTGATCCCCTATACTTGTGGGTCATCAAGGCTATTTTCTGGCGCCGTTGCCGGGGAGTGAAGCGCCTTTGGTAAGTGGAATTTGGTAAGGAAACATTTATATAGTGTGCTGAAATTTATTGTCACTTGTTACTATGGAAAACAATCCTTGGAGGGGTTTGTTCAGGGTATCTTCACCTCGTCCGGAACCACAATTAGCTACCCCTCAACCTACTGCACCTACTAAAAATATTGAATATGAAATCCCTTCGGGTATGATAGAACAGCCGCTAGCTAATCCTTATGCAGGAGATGGAACCGAACATCCTAATATGCACTTGATATATGTAGAACAAATTTGTGGATTGTTTAAGCTTGCAGGTTTACCCGGAGACGAAGTTATGAAAAAGGTTTTCCCTTTATCTTTGAAGGGAAAAGCATTGGCATGGTATAGGCTATGCGATGATATTGGATCATGGAATTGGAATCTTTTGAAATTGGAGTTCCACCAAAAAATTTATCCTATGCATCTAGTTCATCGTGATCGGAATTATATATATAATTTTGGCCTCGTGAAGGAAAAAGTATCGCTCTAGCTTGGGGGAGGCTTAAGTCAATGTTATATTCATGCCCCAATCATGAGGTCTCAAGAGAAATTATTATCCAGAACTTTTATGCTCGGCTTTCTCGTAATGATCAAACCATGCTTGATACTTCTTGTGCTGGTTCTTTTATGAAGAAGACTATTGGATTCCGGTGGGATCTTTTGGAAAGCATTAAATGCAACTCTGAAGATTGGGAACTCGACGAAGGTAAAGAGTCAGGTATTAAACTTAAGTATGATTGTGTTAAATATTTTATGGATACCGATGCTTTTCAAAAGTTTAGCACTAAATATGGACTTGACTTTGAAATAGTAGCCGCCTTTTGTGAATCATTTGCTACTCATGTTGAACTCCCTAAATAGAAGTGGTTTAAATATCACCCACCTATTAAAGAAGAAATTAAAGAACGGGTACCAGTTAAAGAAGAAACTATAGTTTATAATGTTGATCCAATTGTTCCTTCTGCTTATATAGAGAAAGCACCTTTCCCTGTTAGGATAAAGGAACATGCTAAAGTTTCAACCGTGGTTAACAAAAGCTATATTAGAACACCTAAACCCGATGAACAAATTAAAGTAGAACCTAGTATTGCTATGGTTAAAGATCTCTTGGAAGAAGATATTGATGGGCATGTTATTTACTTGTGTGAAGAAGCTGCTAGAATTGCCAAACCTGATAAAAAAGATAAACATAGACCTGTTGTTGGCATGCCTGTCATCTCAGTTAAAATAGGAGATCACTGCTATCATGGTTTATGTGACATAGGTGCTAGTGTGAGTGCTATTCCTTACACTTTATATCAAGAAATTATGAATGACATAGCACCCGCAGAAATAGAAGACATAGATGTCACTATTAAACTTGCTAATAGAGACACAATATCACCTATTGGGATAGTTAGAGATGTTGAAGTCTTGTGTGGGAAAATAAAATATCCTACTGATTTTCTTGTTCTTGGTTCCCCACAAGATGACTTCTGTCCCATTATTTTTGGTAGACCTTTCTTAAACACCGTTAATGCTAAGATAGATTGTGGAAACAAACTGTCGGTGTTAGTTTTGGTGATGAGTCTCATGAGTTTAATTTTTCCATGTTTAGTAGAAAGCTTCATGAAAAAGAATTGCCTAGTAAGGATGAATTAATTGGTCTTGCTTCTATTGCTGTACCACCTACTTATCCTTTAGAACAATATTTGCTAGACCATGAAAATGATTTACATATGCATGAAAGGAATGAAATAGATAAAAAAAATCTTTGAACAACGTCCTCTTCTTAAACACAATTTGCCTATTGAAACTCTAGGAGGTCCTCCTCCACCTAAAGGTGATCCTGTGTTTGAATTAAAACAATTGCCAGACACTTTGAAATATGCTTATCTTGATGAAAAGAAGATATATCATGTTATTATTTGTGCTAACTGATGACCCACAAGTGTAGGGGATCTATCGTAGTCCTTTCGATAAGTAAGAGTGTCGAACCCAACGAGGAGCAGAAGGAAATGACAGGCGGTTTTCAGTAAGGTTTTCTCTGCAAGCACTGAAATTATCGATAACAGATAGTTTTGTGATAAGGTAATTTGTAACGGGTAACAAGTAATAAAAGTAAATAAGGTGCAGCAAGATGGCCCAATCCTTTTTGTAGCAAAGGACAAGCCTGGGCAAACTCTTATATAAAGGAAAACGCTCCCGAGGACACATGGGAATTATCGTCAAGCTAGTTTTCATCACGCTCATATGATTCACGTTCGTTACTTTGATAATTTGGTATGTGGGTGGACCGTTGCTTGGGTGCTGCCCTTCCTTGGATAAGCATCCCACTTATGATTAACCCCTATTGCAAGCATCCGCAACTACAAAAGAAGTATTAAGGTAAACCTAACCATAGCATGAAACATATGGATCCAAATCAACCCCTTACGAAGCAACACATAAACTAGGGTTTAAGCTTCTGTCACTCTAGCAACCCATCATCTACTTATTACTTCCCAATGCCTTCCACTAGGCCCAAATAATGGTGAAGTGTCATGTAGTCGACGTTCACATAACACCACTAGAGGAAAGACAACATACATCTCATCAAAATATCGAACGAATACCAAATTCACATGACTACTTATAGCAAGACTTCTCCCATGTCCTCAGGAACAAACGTAACTACTCACATATCATATTCATGTTCATAATCAGAGGGGTATTAATATGCATATAGGATCTGAACATATGATCTTCCACCAAATAAACCAACTAGCATCAACTACAAGGAGTAATCAACACTACTAGCAACCCACAGGTACCAATCTGAGGTTTTGATACAAAGATTGGATACAAGAGATGAACTAGGGTTTTTGAGGAGATGGTGCTGGTGAAGATGTTGATGGAGATTGACCCCCTCCCGCTGAGAGGATTGTTGGTGGTGATGATGGCGATGATTTCCCCCTCCCGGAGGGAAGTTTCCCCGGCAGAACAGCTCCGCCGGAGCCCTAGATTGGTTTTGCCAAGGTTCCGCCTCGTGGCGGCGGTGTTTCATCCCGAAAGCTTGCTTATGATTTTTTCCAGGGCAAAAGACTTCATATAGCAGAAGATGGGCACCGAAGGCCTGCCAGGGGACCCAGGAGGCAGGGGGCGCGCCTAAGGGGGTAGGGCGCGCCCCCACCCTCGTGGCTAGGGTGTGGGCCCCCTCTGGTTGATTCTTTCTCCAGTATTTTTTATATATTCCAAAACGTGCCTCCGTGAACTTTCAGGACTTTTGGAGTTGTGCAGAATAGGTCTCTAATATTTGCTCCTTTTCCAGCCCAGAACTCCAGCTGCCGGCATTCTCCCTCTTCATGTAAACCTTGTAAAATAAGAGAGAAAAGGCATAAGTATTGTGACATAATGTGTAATAACAGCCCATAATGCAATAAATATCGATATAAAAGCATGATGCAAAATGGACGTATCAACTCCCCCAAGCTTAGACCTCGCTTGTCCTCAAGCGGAAGCCGATAACGAAAAATATGTCCACATGCTTAGAGATAGAGGTGTCGATAAAATAAAATACGGACATGAGGGCATCATGATCATTCTTATAACAGCAACATATATAAATATTGTCATATGATTTCTTATGCTCAAGTAATAATCTATTCACAATATAAAGTATGAATCAGAAACTTCATTGAGAACTAACAAACTATGATCTCGGTCATTGAGGCAATTGCAATTTATCATAACATAGGAAAGAGTCAATATAAGAGCTTTTCAGCAAGTCCACATACTCAACTATCATTTAGTCTTTCACAATTGCTAACACTCACGCAATACTTGTGGTTATGGAGTTTTAATCGGACACAGAGAAAGATAGGGGCTTATAGTGGTGCCTACCAACCTTTTACCTCAAGGGTAATGTCAACAATAATAGTTCATGCTAACTTACATCCAATTGGATATATATATATATATATATATATATATATATATATATATATATATATATATATATATATATATATATATATATATATATATCAGGATCTTTCCAACACACTGTGCTTGCCAAAGGATAAAATGTAAAAAGGAAAGGTGAAGATCACTATGACTCTTGCATAAGGTATAAGACAAGAATAAAAGATAGGCCCTTTGCAGAGGGAAGCAGAGGTTGTCATGTGCTTTTATGGTTGGATGCATGAAATCTTAATGCAAAAGAATGTCACTTTATATTGCCACTTGTGATACAGACCTTTATTATGCACTCCGTCGCTTTTATTGCTTCCATATCACAAGATTGTATAGAGCTTATTTTCTCCACATTAATAAATCATACATATTTAAAGAGCAATTTTTATTGCATGCAACAATGACACCTTACTTGAAGGATCTTACTCAATCCATAGGTAGGTATGGTGGACACTCATAGCAAAACTGGGTTTAAGGATATTTGGAAGCACAAGTAGTATCTCTACTTGGTGCAAAGAATTTGGCTAGCATGAGAGGGAAAGGCAAGCTCAACATGTTGGATGATCCATGACAATATACTTTATTTCGGTTATAAGAAAACATAACCCATTACGTTGTCTTCCTTGTCCAACATCAACTCTTTAGCATGTCATATTTTAATGAGTGCTCACAATCATAAAATATGTCCAAGATAGTATATTTATATGTGAAAACCTCTCTTTCTTCATTACTTCCTATTAATTGCAACGATGACCAAAACTATGTTTGTCAACTCTCAACAACTTTTATTTATCATACTCTTTATATGTGAAGTCATTACTCTCCATAAGATCAATATGATCTCTTTACTTCTTTTTATTCTTTCTCTTTTCTTTTTATTGTCTCAAGATCATACCAAGATAATCAAGCCCTTAACTCGACACTAATCTTTATTATATATAGCTCACGGACTCGATTACAAAGAAGGATCATAAAGCAAAGCTCAAAACTAAATCATGCTAAAACTTTATTCTACTAGATAACGATATTACCAAAAGGATCGAACTAAGAAAAAGGGTGAAGATAGGAGTGTGATGGTGATACGATACCGGGGCATCTCCCCCAAGCTTGGCAGTTGCCAAGGGGAGTGCCCATACCCATGTACTCAGTTCTCCTTTGCTGGTGAAGAACATGGTGATGATGAATATAATTGTGCCCTCAGCTTTTTCATATTGAACTTAAGAAGAGCAATTTCCTCCTTTAAATCATCGACCTCCGATTCCAGCTTCAAGATCTTGTCACATAAATCTCCTTTGCTTTTCTGCCGAAAACGAGAAGGAATAGATCGGTTGTTAGACAGTTTAGCCCTCTTAGGAAGACTAGACTTCTTGAACTTCACGTGCATATCCCCAGGTTGAGGTAGAGGGACATCCTCCTCCTCCGAACTTGAATCATTGATCCTCATCAAATGAGCATCCTCCTCATCATCCGAAATTCGACCACAAGGAGATAGATCCCCATAGGACTTTGGGTCAGCAACGAGATGTGAGACATAGCTCTCTCCGTCGGAATCCTGAGATGACATCTTGCTCCAAACCTGCTACAGAAACAGCTCGAAACAAAAACAGAGGATATTTGCGCGGTACAGTGGTCAAAACCTTCGGGAGATTATATAATGAATTTTTTACCGGCCAAAAGAAGTATCGTGCAAGAAAACGGAGTCCGGAGAGCACACGAGGTGCCCACGAGGCAGGGGGCGCGCCCGCCACCCTCGTGGACGCCTCGTGTCCTTCCCGGACTACTTCTTATTTTCCTATTTTCTTAAATATTCCAAAACAGAGAAAATTTGCCATTAGAACTGTTTTGGAGTCGGTTTACTTACCGTACCACATACCTATTCCTTTTCGGAGTCTGAAACGTTCTGGAAAGTGTCCCTTATGTATTCCTCCGGGGTTACGGTTTCAATAACATTAGTTTCAAAATTTATTGGATTACCCGAGATATAATGTTTGATCCTTTAACCGTTCACCACCTTTGGATTTGTGCTTTCGAAGTTGTTGATTTTTATGGCACCAAAACGATAGACCTCCTCGATAACGTAAGGACCTTCCCATTTGGAGAGAAGTTTTCCTGCAAAAAATCTTAAATGAGAGTTGAATAGCAACACATAGTCACCTATGTTAAACTCACGCTTTTGTATCCTTTTGTCATGCCATCTTTTAACTTTTTCTTTAAACAGTTTGGCATTCTCATAGGCCTGGGTTCTCCATTCATCAAGTGAGCTAATGTCAAATAACCTCTTCTCACCGGCAAGTTTGAAATCATAGTTGAGCTCTTTAATGGCCCAATATGCCTTATGTTCCAGTTGGAGAGGTAAGTGACATGCTTTTCCATAAACCATTTTATACGGAGACATACCCATAGGATTTTTATATGCAGTTCTGTAGGCCCATAATGCATCATCAAGTTTCTTGGACCAATTCTTTCTAGACCTATTAACAGTCTTTTGCAAAATTAATTTGAGTTGTCTATTACTAAGTTCTACTTGACCACTAGACTGTGGGTGATATGGAGATGCAATTCTATGATTAACATCATACTTAGCAAGCATTTTACGAAAAGCACCATGAATAAAATGTGAACCACCATCAGTCATTAAGTATCTAGGGACTCCAAACCTCATAAAAATAACTTCTTTAAGCATCTTAATAGAGGTGTTATGATCATCACTACTAGTTGGAATAGCT
Source organism: Triticum aestivum (assembly GCF_018294505.1). Classification (NCBI taxonomy): domain Eukaryota; kingdom Viridiplantae; phylum Streptophyta; class Magnoliopsida; order Poales; family Poaceae; genus Triticum; species Triticum aestivum. The sequence continues at coordinate 359,123,497 of NC_057802.1, read as the reverse complement.
TCTACCCACTTAGTAACGTAATCACATCAACTAAAATATGTGTATACCCGTTAGAGGAAGGAAACGGTCCCATATAATCAAAGCCCCAAACATCAAATGGTTCAATAACAAGTGAATAGTTCATAGGCATTTCTTGACGTCTACTAATATTACCAATTCTTTGACATTCATCACAAGACAAGACAAACTTACGGGCATCTTTGAAGAGAGTAGGCCAATAAAAACCGGATTGCAATACCTTATGTGCAGTTCTATCTCTAGCGTGGTGTCCTCCATAAGCCTCGGAGTGACACTTGCGTAGGATCTTTTCCTGTTCATGCTCAGGTATACAACGTCTAATAACACCATCTACTCCTTCTTTATAAAGGTGTGGGTCATCCCAGAAGTAATGTCTTAAATCATAGAAAAACTTTTTCTTTTGCTGGTAAGTGAAACTAGGTGGTATAAATTTAGCAACAATGTAATTAGCATAATCAGCATACCATGGAGCAGTACTAGAAGCATTTATGACAGCCAATTGTTCATCAGGAAAGCTATCATCAATAGGTAGTGGGTCACCAAGAATATTCTCTAACCTAGACAAGTTGTCTGCAACGGGGTTCTCAGCTCCCTTTCTATCAATAATATACAAATCAAATTCTTGTAGTAGGAGAACCCATCTAATAAGTCTAGGTTTAACATCTTTCTTTTCCATAAGGTATTTAATAGCAGCATGATCAGTGTGAACAGTTACTTTAGAATCAACAGTATAAGGTCTGAACTTATCACAAGCAAATCCAAGTGCCAAAAATTCTTTTTCAGTAGTAGCATAATTTCTCTGGGCACTTTCTAGAGTTTTACTAGCATATTGGATAACATTTAATTTCTTATCAACTCTTTGTCCTAGAACAACACCTATAGCATAATCACTAGCATCACACATAATTTCAAAGGGTAAATTCCAATCAGTTGGCTGAACAATAGGTGCAGAAATCAAAGCTTTCTTAAGTATCTCAAATGCTTCTACACAATCATCATCAAAGATAAAAGGAATATCTTTTTGTAAGAGATTAGTCAGAGGCCTAGAAATTTTAGAGAAGTCCTTTATGAACCTCCTATAAAAACCGACATGACCAAGGAAACTGCTTATACCTTTGATGTCCTTGGGACACGGCATCTTTTCAATAGCATCAACTTTAGCTTTATCAACTTCAATACCTCTTTCAGAAATTTTATGTCCCAAGACAATACCTTCATTAACCATAAAGTGGCACTTTTCCCAATTCAAGACAAGATTAGTTTCTTCACATCTCTGCAAAACTCGATCAAGGTTTCTCAAGCAATCATTAAAAGAAGTTCCATAAATGGAGAAATCATCCATGAAAACCTCAACAATCTTTTCACAAAAATCAGAGAATATAGCCATCATGCATCTTTGAAAGTGAAAGAACGTGCGGTGCCCCCATGTTTGGTTTTGGTAATTGATGACAATCTCTATGGACTAATGGTTGCCTTGAGTTATATTTGAAGGATTTGTCCATAGGCATTTCTTGAAGTCCATGTGTTGGTTTCAAGGAGTTTATGTGGTGACCAAGGTGTTATTAAGGAATTATCCAAAGATTGGTCATGTGAGAGTAGAACTTATTGCAAGCATGTCTTGAAGAAGAAGATTGTGTGATCATTCATGTTTACCTTCAAGACATCATCCAAATGAAGAGAGTTGGAAAGAGTCAAGGTTGATCAAGACTAAGTCAAGAGTGAATCAAGTTGATCAACACACAAAGCGCACAAGATGTACCGAGAGGGATCAAGCGATCCCATGGTGTGGTAAGCATTGTCGATTACGCTTTGTGTACTAACCCATGATCTTCGTGAGAGTTCTTTTTGGGGTTAGGTTGCGGTGTGCAAGTTCAAGTGAAGCATCATGAAGAGATCAAATGCTTGAAGCTTGCCGTCCATTGTGGCGACAATGGACTTGTGAAGATGTTGCGGTGCGCAAGTTCAAGTGAAGCATCATGACGAGATCAAATGCTTGAAGCTTGCCGTCCATTGTGGTGACAATGGACTGGTGAAGATGTGCGGAAGAGTGGCTCACCCATAGTGGAGTATGGGGGAGCAATCAACTAGTCTTCATCGAGCCAACACAACCAAGAAAGGTGGTCCAACTTGAGGGAGTCAAGATCGTCATCATCTAGCTCAAGTGGACCATGTGCAAGGCAAAGGTTTGCTCTTGATAGGTTTTCTATTTTACCGGTCTCATGATGGTAGTTGGGAGACCGGGTTATAGGATCGATTGCCGTACTATCAAGGGGGGCTCTCGATGAGTAGCTTGATCGTATCGTTCATAGAGAGCTCAAACCATTGCATCCTTGCATCATCTTTGTTGGTTCTTGTTTGGTTCTTCTCTTTGTGAGTTTTGGAGCTTATGGTCATCTTGATGACAAGCTCGAGTTCATCGAAAATGGAGTTCACTCGCATCTTCTATGATGTTTTCGATGTTGGAGGTTATGCCGGTTCTTCTCGGTTGGAGGTTTCACTCCTCTATTTTTTGGCATACCTCCCCTGCCTCTTCTTACAATAACCAGTCGCTGTTTTGATGCTACTCGTCTTTCTCAATCCAACAAGCTTGAGTTTGCTCAATTCGGAGCTCATATGCAGAAGTTATGGCAGTTTTGGTTTCCTAGCGGTAGTACCGCGGCCAGAGCGGCAGTACCGCTTATCACCCCAAGCGGTAGTACCGCTGTCCAAAGCGGTAGTACCGCCTATGGCCATAAGCGGTAGTATGGCTACGGTTCCACGCTGGTACCGCCTCGATTTTGGGTCTTGCATTTTTCGTGTCGAGTTTTGCAGTAGTTGCATGGCAGTAAGGCACGGCAGTTCCACCTATAAGCGGTAGTACCGCCCTGATGGGCGGTAGTACCGCTCCGGTCGGGCGGTAGTACCGCTACTGTTTTTTTGGTCCCGTGTTCTGCTCCTCCAGCGGTAGTACCGCTGGGGTGCGCGGTAGTACCGCTTATAAGCGGTACTACCGCCCCAAGGTTCATGTTTGGTTGCTCCTTTTCCCTGCTTCTTCCGCCAGAGCGGTAGTACCGCTCGTGGAGCGGTAGTACCGCTCGTGTGCGGGCTGAGCACATAACGGTTGGATTTTTCCCCTTCTATAAAAGGGGGTCTTCTTCCCCATTGAACCTTATCCCTTGAGCTCGTGTTCTTCCCCCATTGTTGACCTTCTTCGAGCTTGCTAACTCTCAATCCCTCCATGGATTCTTGCTAGTTTTTGAGGGAAAAGAGAGAGGAGATCTAGATCCACATTTCCACCAATCACTTTCTCCTCTATGTGAGGGGAACCCCTTGGATCTAGATCTTGGAGTTCTTGGTGTTCTCCTTCTTGTTCTTCCTCTCATTTTCCTCCCTAGCATTAGTTGCTTCGGTGGGATTTGAGAGAGAAGAACTTGGGCACTCCGTGTGCCCTTGCCATTGCATTTGGTGCATCGGTTTGAGTTCTCCACGGTGATACGTGGAAGTTACAAGTTGAGAAGCTTATTACTCTTGGGTGCTTGGTGCCCTTGAGCTTGTTCCTCTTGGGTGCTTGGGCGCCCTAGACGGTTGGTGGTGTTCGGAGCTCAATCATTGTGGTGTAAAGCTCCGGGCAAGCATCGGGGTCTCCAATTAGGTTGTGGAGATCGCCCCGAGCAATTTGACGGGTACCGGTGACCGCCCCCAAGGGTTGCCAAAGTGTACGGGTTCGGTGACCGCCCCCAAGGGTTGCCATTTGTACGGGTTCGGTGACCGCCCTCAAGGGTCCCTTAGTGGAATCACGGCATCTTGCATTGTGCGAGGGCGTGAGGAGATTACGGTGGCCCTAGTGGCTTCTTGGGGAGCATTGTGCCTCCACACCGCTCCAAACGGAGATTAGCATCCGCAAGGGTGTGAACTTCGGGATACATCGTCGTCTCCGCGTGTCTCGGTTATCTCTTACCCAAACCCTTTACTTATGCACTTTACTTTGTGATAGCCATATTGTTTATTGTCATATATCTTGCTATCACTTAGTTGTTTATCTTGCTAAGCATAAGTCGTTGGTGCACATAGGTGAGCCTAGTTGTTGTAGGTTTTGTGCTTGTCAAATTAACCGCTAGGTTTATTCCGCATTTGTTCGAGCCTAAACCGTAATTATTTTAAAGCGCCTATTCACCCCCCCTCTAGGCGACATCCACGATCTTTCAGAAAGGTAGCACGTGCATTACATAAACCAAAAGGCATACGTCTATAAGCAAAAGTACCGAAAGGGCAAGTAAAAGTGGTCTTTTCTTGATCCTCTTTTGACACAGGTATTTGAGAGAAACCAGAATAACCATCTAGAAAGCAAAAATATGTATGTTTGGATAATCTTTCTAGCATTTGATCAATAAAAGGTAAAGGGTAATGATCCTTTTTAGTAGCTTTATTTAGTTTATGAAAATCAATTACCATTCTATAACCTGTAACAATTCTTTGCGGGATCAATTCATCTTTATCATTAGTAACAACAGTAATACCTCCCTTCTTAGGGACACAATGGACAGGACTTACCCAGTGACTATCAGCAACGGGATAAATTATACCTGCCTCCAGAAGATTTAGTATTTATTTCCTTACCACTTCTTTCATCTTAGGATTTAACCGTCGTTGGTGATCAACAACCGGTTTAGCGTATTTCTCCAATTTTATTTTGTGCTGCCATAAAGTGGGACTAATGCCCTTAAGATCATCAAGAGTATATCCAATAGCAGCACGGTGCTTCTTCAGAGTTTTTAATAATTTCTTTTCTTCATGCTCTGAAAGGTTAGCACTAATAATAACATGATATATCTTCTTTTCATCAAGATAAGCATATTTAAGAGTATCGGGTAATGGTTTAAGCTCAAACACGGGATCACCCTTGGGTGGAGGAGGATCCCCTAGGATTTCAGCAGGCAAGTTGTGTTTCAAAATAGGTACCTGTTTAAAGAATACTTCATCTATTTCCCTTCTTTCATTCATAAACATATCATTTTCATGGTCTAGCAAATATTGTTCTAAAGGATCATTAGGAGGCACAGCAATAGAAGCAAGACCAATAATTTCATCTTCACTAGGCAATTCCTCATCACGGGGTTGTCTACGAAATTTAGCAAAATTAAACTCATGAGACATATCACCCAAACCAATAGTAACAACATCCTTTTCGCAGTCTATCCTATCATTAACAGTATTCAAGAAGGGTCTACCAAATATAATGGGACAAAAGTTATCTTGTGGGGAACCAAGAATAAGAAAATCAGCAGGATATTTAACTTTCCCACACAAGACTTCAACATCTCTAACAATCCTAACTGGTGAAATAGTATCTCTATTGGCAAGCTTAATTGTAACATCAATTTCTTCTATCTCAGCAGGTGCAATATCATGCATAATTTCTTTGTATAAGGAATGAGGTATTGCACTTGCACTAGCACCCATATCATATAAGCCATGATAGCAATGATCTCCTATTTTAACAGAAATAACAGGCATGCCTACAACAGGTCTATGTTTATTTTTAGTATCGGGTCTAGCAATTCTAGCAGCTTCATCACAGAAGTAAATAACATGCCCATCAATATTATCAGCCAAGAGATCTTTAACCATAGCAATACTAGGTTCAACTTTAATTTTCTCAGGGGGTTTGGGTGTCTTAATATTACTTTTTTTGACCACAGTTGAAGCTTTAGCATGATCCTTTATTCTAACAGTGAAAGGTAGTTTCTCAATATAAGCAGTATGAACAATAGGATCATTATAAGTGATAGTCTTTTCTTCAACTTTAATAGGTGCAACTACTTTTACTTCAATGGGAGGATTATATTTAAACCACTTCTCCTTAGGGAGATCAACATGAGTAGCAAATGATTCACAGAAAGAAGCTACTATCTCAGAGTCAAGTCCATATTTAGTGCTAAATTCACGGAATCGGTATCCATAAAAGATTTAACACAATCAAACTTTGGTGTTATATCTGACTCCTTACCTTCGTCGAGATCCCAATCTTCAGAGTTGCGTTTAATTCTTTCCAATAAATCCCATTTGAATTCAATAGTCTTCATCATAAAAGAACCAGTACACGAAGTATCGAGCATGGAGTGATTATTGAGAGAAAGCCGAGCATAAAATTTTTGAATAATAATTTCTCTTGAGAGCTCATGATTGGGGCATGAATATAACATTGACTTAAGCCTCCCCCAAGCTTGAGCGATGCTTTCTCCTTCACGAGGCCAAAAATTATATATATAATTACGATCACGATGAACAAGATGCATAGGATAAAACTTCTGATGAAATTCCAATTTCAATCGTTTGTAGTTCTATGATACCATATCATCACATAGCCTAAACCATGTCAATGCCTTTACCTTCAAAGATAAAGGAAGACTTTCTTCTTGATAACATCCTCGGGCATACCTGCAAGCTTAAATAATCCACAAACTTCATCCACATAGATTAGGTGTAAATCGGGATGCAATGTTCCATCTCCCTCCCTCTCTCTCCCTCACTATATATAGGGGGAAGGGGGTGGAGGAGGCGCCCTAGGGTTCCCTACGGGAGGGGCGGCGGCCACAGGGGAAACCCTAGATGGGTTTGGGCGCCCCCACCCCTAGGAAACTTGCCCCCCAAGCCGGGAGGGGCAGCTGCCCTAGGGGAGGCGCCCCCACCACTCCAGGTTACGTGAGAGGGGTTGGGAGGGGCGCACAGCCCCTTAGTGGGCTGGTGTGCCCCTCCCCTTGGCCCATAAGGCCTCCCAACGCTTGCCGGGGCCTCCGAAACCCCTTTCGGACACGCTGGTCGTCACCCGGTACCCCCGGAACGATTCCGGACTCCAATACCCTTCGTCCAATATATCGATCTTCACCTTCGGACCATTCCGGAGTTCCTCGTCACATCCGGGATCTCATCCGGGACTCCGAACAACCTTCGGTAACCACATACTATTTCCCATAACAACTCTAGCGTCACCGAACCTTAAGTGTGCAGACCCTACGGGTTCGGGAACCATGCAGACATGACCGAGACACCTCTCCGGCCAATAACCAATAGCAGGATCTGGATACCCATATTGGCTCCCACATGTTACACGATGATCTCATCGGATGAACCACAATGTCGCGGATTCAATCAATCCCGTATACAATTCCCTTTGTCTATCGGTATGCTACTTGCTCGAGATTCGATCGTTGGTATCCCTATACCTTGTTCAATCTCGTTACCGGCCAATCTCTTTACTCATTCTGTAACGCATGATCCCGTGGCGAACTCATTAGTCACATTGATCTCATTATGATGATGCATTACCGAGTGGGCCCAGAGATACCTCTCTGTCATACGGAGTGACAAATCCCAGTCTCGATTCGTGCCAACCCAACAGACACTTTCGGAGATACCTGTAGTGCATCTTTATAGCCACCCAGTTACATTGTGACGTTTGGTACACCCAAAGCATTCCTACGGTATCCGGGAGTTGCACAATCTCATGGTCTAAGGAAATGATACTTGACATTAGAAAAGCTCTTAGCAAACGAACTACACGATCTTGTGCTATGCTTAGGATTGGGTCTTGTCCATCACATCATTCTCCTAATGATGTGATCCCGTTATCAATGACATCCAATGTCCATGGTCAGGAAACCATAACCATCTATTGATCAACGAGCTAGTCAACTAGAGGCTTACTAGGGACATGTTGTGGTCTATGTATTCACACATGTATTACAGTTTCCAGTTAATACAATTATAGCATGAACAATAGACAATTATCATGAACAAGGAAATACAATAAAAACCATTTTATTATTGCCTCTAGGGCATATTTCCAACACCCACGAGGCAGGGGGCGCGCCCAGGGGGGTAGGGCGTGCCCCCCACCCTCGTGGCCAGGGTGTGGGCCCCCTCTGGTTGATTCTTTCTCCAGTATTTTTTATATATTCCAAAACGTGCCTCCGTGAAGTTTCAGGACTTTTGGAGTTGTGCAGAATAGGTCTCTAATATTTGCTCCTTTTCCAGCCCAGAACTCCAGCTGCCGGCATTCTCCCTCTTCATGTAAACCTTGTAAAATAAGAGAGAAAAGGCATAAGTATTGTGACATAATGTGTAATAACAGCCCATAATGCAATAAATATCGATATAAAAGCATGATGCAAAATGGACGTATCACTAACCTTTCAGAACATGAAGAAGAAAGATTATTGAAAGTTCTAAGGAAGCACCGAGCTGCTATTGGATATACTCTTGATGATTTAAATGGCATTAGTCCCACTCTATGTCAGCACAAAATTAATATGGAACCTGATGCTAAACCCGTTGTTGATCACCAACATCGGTTAAATCCGAAGATGAAAGAAGTGGTAAGAACAGAAATATTAAAACTTCTGGAAGCAGGTATATCTATCCCATAGCTGATAGTAGATGGGTAAGTCCTGTTCATTGTGTCCCTAAGAAAGGAGGTATAACTGTTGTTCCTAATGATAAAGAATGAACTTATTCCACAAAGAATTGTTACAGGCTATAGGATGGTGATTGATTTTAGAAAATTAAACAAAGCAACTAGAAAAGATCATTACCCTTTGCCTTTTGTTGATCAAATGCTTGAAAGATTATCTAAGCACACACACTTTTGCTTCCTTGATGGATATTCTGGCCTTTCACAAATACCTGTTTCTCAACCTGATCAAGAAAATACCACTTTTACTTGTCCTTTTGGAACCTATGCTTATAGATGTATGCCTTTTGGTTTATGTAATGCACCTGCTACCTTTCAAAGATGTATGACTGCTATATTCTCTGATTTTTGTGAAAAGATTGTTGAGGTTTTCATGGATGACTTTTCTGTTTATGGAAGTCTTTTGATGATTGTTTAAGCAATCTTGATCGAGTTTTGCAGAGATGTGAACAAACAAATCTTGTCTTGAATTGGGAGAAGTGCCACTTTATTGTTAATGAAGTTATTGTCTTGGGTCATAAAATTTCTGAAAGAGGTATTGAAGTGGACAAAGCTAAGGTTGATGCAATTGAGAAAATGCCATGTCCTACAGATATAGAAGGTATTCATAGTTTCCTAGGTCATGCTGGTTTCTATAGGAGATTTAGCAAAGACTTTTCTAAAATTTCTAGGCCTCTCACTAGTCTTTTGCAAAAGGATATTCCTTTTGTTTTTGATGATGATTGTTTAGAAGCCTTTGAAACACGTAAGAAAGCCTTAATTTCTGCACCTATTGTTCAACCACCTGATTGGAACTTTCCTTTTGAAATTATGTGTGATTCTAGTGATTACGTTGTTGGTGCTGTTTTAGGACAAAGAGTTGATAAGAAACTTAATGTAATTCATTTTGCTAGTAAAACTCTAGACAGTGCCCAAAGAAACTATGCTACTACTGAAAAAGAATTCTTAGCAGTGGTGTTTGCTTGTGATAAGTTTAGACCTTATATTGTTGATTCCAAAGTAACTGTTCACCCAGACCATGCTGCTATTAAATATCTTATGGAAAAGAAAGATGCTAAACCTAGACTTATTCGATGGGTTCTCTTGTTACAAGAATTTGATTTACATATCATTGATAGAAAAGGAGCTGAGAACCCAGTAGCTGATAATTTGTCTAGGCTTGAAAATGTGCTTGATGACCCACTGCCTATTGATGATAGTTTTCCTGATGAGAAGTTAGCTGCAATAAATGTTTCTCATAGTACTCCTTGGTATGCAGACTATGCTAATTACATTGTTGCTAAATATTTACCACCTAGCTTTACATTCTAACAAAATAAAAAAATTCTTCTATGATTTAAGACATTACTTTTGGGATGACCCACATCTTTATAAAGAAGGAGTAGATGGTATTATTATATGTTGTGTACCTGAGCATGAACAGGGACAAATCCTATGGAAATGTCACTCCGAAGCTTATGGAGGGCATCATGCTGGAGATAGAACTGCTCATAAGGTATTGTAGTCTGGATTTTATTGGCCTACTCTCTTCAAGGATGCCCGTAAGTTCGTCTTATCTTGTGATGAATGTCAAAGAATAGGTAATATCGGTAACCGTCAAGAAATGCCTATGAATTATTCACTTGTTGTTGAACCATTTGATGTTTGGGGATTTGATTACATGGGACCTTTCCCTTCCTCTAATGGGTATACACATATTTTGGTTGCTGTGGATTATGTTACTGAAAGTGCGTTATATTGACTAGAGGGGGGTGAATAGGCGATTTTTATAAATTCTTCACTAAGGAATTTGTGGGTGAGGAAATTCCTTAGCGAAGAACTACTTGCAGTGGAATAAGTACTCAAAAGTATGCATAGCAGAACACAAGCATAGTCATCATGATGAAATGAAAACAAGCACAGAGTACAGAAAGTGTAAACACAGGATAACACAGGATGAAGACAAACAGACTGAGGAAATTGAACTGAGGAAATTGAGAAAGTCTTCAGTCAAAGTCTTCAAACACATACATGAACAGTTGCACAACACAGGAATGAGGAATTGAAAGAGTTGAGGAAATAGAACCAGTTGGCTTGGTGAAGACAATGATTTGGTAGACCAGTTCCAACTGCTGTCTCAGTTGTACGTCTGGTTGGAGCGGCTAGGTATTTAAACCCGAGGACACCTAGTCCCAGACACACAGTCCTCACCGTATTCTCCTTGAACTAAGGTCACACAGACCTCGTCCAATCACTCGTGGTAAGTCTTCAGGTGACTTCCGAACCTTCACAAACTAGGTCACTCGGCGATCCACAATTTCCTCTTGGATGCTCTAGACCATGACGCCTAACCGTCTGGAAGAAGCACAGTCTTCAAAGGTAACAAGCATCGGATCCACGCAGGATCAATCTCTTCAGTGATGCTCAATCACTTTGGGTTTGTAGGTGTTTGGGTTTGGGGTTTTTCCTCACTTGATGATTTTCGCTCAAAGTCCTCGGAGGATGGGATGCTCTCAAATGACAAGTGTCAGTTTCTCTCGGAGCAGCCAACCAGCTAGTGGTTGTAGGGGGCGGCTATTTATAGCCTAGGGAGCAGCCCGCATGATAAGACATAAATGCCCTTCAATGATATGACCGTTAGGTGGGTAGATATTTTGGGACAGCTGGCGCATAGCACAGCAACGGTCGGAAATTTGAGGTTCAAATTCCTCAGGGCTATCATGTTCCTCACTGTGTAGGCAATCCGCACTGGCGAATTCCTAACTCCTCAGTCAGAACAAATTCCTCAGAGACCAGAAGAACTTCGTCTCTGTCACTGAAGAATATGACTGAACTGTATGAGATTTCCAATGGCTTCACTCGAAGGGATTGGTAGGTGTAGGATTTTGAGTTGAGCATCACATGGAAATTTTTCCTTAGTATTTCCTCGACCCCCTTTAACAGTACGGTGTTTCCTATGACTCAAGAAAGAGAAAATGAAACTACGAAAACAAAAGTCTTCACGCTTCATGTTCCTCAAATGAATACCAAGTCTTCAAGGTCACACCAATTTCTTCACTTTCAAAGTCTTCAGAAAGTCTTCAGAAATCCAAAGTCTTCAGTCGAAGAACTTCATTTTTAGGGGTCGACTTTCTCTGTAATTATCAAACTCCTCATAGACTTATAGATCTGTGTACACTCACAAACGCATTAGTCCCTTAACCTATAAGTCTTCAATACACCAAAATCACTAAGGGGCACTAGATGCACTTACAATCTCCCCCTTTTTGGTGATTGATGACAATATAGGTTAAGTTTTCAACGGGGATAAACATATGAAGTGTAAATACTGATATTTAGGAATTTGATTGCAAGATATAGAAGAACTCCCCCTGAAGATGTGCATAGTGAGGAATTTGCTTTTGAAGCAATGCACACTTGAAGAGTTGAATCATGGAGATCTCCCCCTATATCGTGTAATTCATACACGCATTTGACATAATATATGAAGAATTTGAAATGCATGATGAAATATGGTGACTGATGTAATTCAGCATGCGTGCAATAACATTAACGAGGAATAAGCATGCAGAAGAAACAGCAAAAGTATCAGGCCACCATAGAGTTTAAGTTTACAACTCGATCCAACAAAGTCATCAGAAGAACGAGAGTTGTAACTTAGGAAAAAACGCCCATATAAGATAGACCCGCTTGAAGACTAACTCAAATTTCTCCCCCTTTGTCATCAAATGACCAAAAGGGTCGAAAATGAGGACTAACGCCCCTGAAGAATATCAAGGTGATGAAGGAGCGTCAGCGTTGTTGGGGTCGGTTGTTGGAGTAGGGCCTGCCGTAGTGTCGTCCAAATCTTCATGTTCATCAGTGTCACGTGATGAAGAATAGGAGCTGGCCACCAAGGAAGGAACCTTGACCTTCTTGTACTTCTTCGGAGGAGGTGCAGCCCAGTCAAGATCGTCCTTGAGACCCATTGTCTTCAGATCTTCTTCACTATAGACTTGAGACAGAACAACCCAGGTGCGGTTGAGGATTTCATGAAGGTAGTAGTGGTTTTTCTTCACTGCATTGTGGGTAGCAGTCATGTTGTGAAGAATTGAACCAAACTGACGCTTGACCCATTTATGATTGCGATCAACCTTCTGGTGAAGACTGAGGAGAAGCTCACGGTCAGTCATCACCCTGGGTGCTGTGCCTTGAGGATTTTGCTTGGGTGCGTTGGCGGCAGAGTCATGGGTGGCAGAGTCATCATTGGTGGAGTAGGATGCAGCCTTGCGAAATTGTCCATCCAATGGACGAATGCCTTCATCAATTACAGCAGTAGCCTTGCCCTTTTCATCGGCTGAGGAAAATGTCCGTTTGAGGACTTCAATTGGGGGCAAGTAGTTGCAATGGTTTAGTGTATCAGCTTTATAGTTGAGTGAAGACCCTGTCCTGATGAATCTCATAATCCAAGGTGCATAAGGCTTCAACTCAAATGGTGACATGGCGACATTAGCCAGAGTCCTCATGAAGAAATCATGGAAGTTGATGGGAATGCCATGAATGATATTGAAAAGCAGATTCTTCATGATGCCAACGACTTCTTCTTCACTTGAGTCGTGGCCCTTGATTGGACTCAATGTCTTCGTCACAATGCGATAGACAGTCCGAGGCACATACAACAATTCCTTCACAAGGAATTTTGTTCTTGAGGTCTGACCTGGCTTCAAAGGCTTGATCAGCACTTGCATGTAGTGATCGGTTAGCTCAAGTTCATTGTAGACGCAACAAGCACCTTCAAGGGGCGGACTGAGAGGTAAGGCACGAAGCAATTCAGTAGCTAGTGCCTTGTAGTGAGTGTTTTCAGACATCCAGTCCAGCACCCATGAATTCACATCTTCAGAATTTCCGGTGATGTGCAGCATTGCATAGAATTGAAGAATAAGTTCTTCATTCCAATCACAGATATCAGTGCAGAAATTTAACAGTCCAACGTCGTGAAGAACACTGAGGACTGGCACGAAGCACGGCAGAGATTCCATGCCCACGTGAGGAATGTGCTCATGATCGAAGACTTTGTCTTTGTCGAACAGCACTGAGGAATAGAAATTTGCCTGGCTGGCAGTCCAGAAACGCCTCTTCCTTATGCGAGCAGAGTCATAAGGGTTGTAATCAGTGAATAATACATGCTCGCCAAAGAAGGCATCAGTCTTGAATTTTTGCTTCCTGGAGAATGGATCCTTTGGTTTGGGCAGAGGAGTGTCAGTGAGTTGCATCACAACCTCAGGAATCGCAATCTCAGGTTCTTCAGGCTGAGGAATTTTTGGTTCCTCTTCAGTGGCAGCCTGGTTCTTGAATTCTTCATTTTCAGTTTCTTCAGCACTAGCGGCTGGAATGTCTTCATGAGCTTCATCAGATCCCATTTGAACTGTAGTGACTGGGGACTGAGGAATTTGCTGCAGTGGAGTGAAGAGTGGAGAATTGGGGTGCTGACTTTCCCAAAAGTCATCATTCATCACAGGTGTGGTACAGCCAATGTCCACATCTTCATCTTCAATTTCTTCAACGCCGGCCTCTTCAGCAGTAAACTGAGGCACAGGCGAGGAAACAACTGGGGTTGAAGGGATTTCATCCACTTCAATTTCTTCATCCATCTGCTCTGACGTAGCAGCAGAAGGATTTTCTTCATCACATCCGCTAGGGATCACATATTCTTCACCAAAAGGAACAAGGTCCTTTGATGGCATGGTTGAGATTGGAACAACATCAATCGGGTTTGCAAAAGAGCTGGTCATAGGCTTCATTTTCTTCGGAGCAGAAGAATCTGAAGAAGCTGATGCTTTCCTTTTCTTCACTGCTGCACGCTCTGCAGCCTTGGTCTTCTTCACATCTGATGCAGATGGAAGGATTGGAGTTGGAGTAGGCGCTGGTGGAGCAGAGGAATTTGGTGCAGTTTCTTCAGGCACAACTGATGCAGTTGCCCTGACTTCTTCATTTTCTTCAGGCGCACCACTAGTGGGTGCCCTGGGACTTTCATCAGCGGCTGGAATGCAGTCATCAGCCCTGGAACTCACATTATCTTCAGTAGCCTGATTGTCATCAGCGGTGCTGGCATGTTCTTCAGTTTGCTGAGCAGATGCTTCAGTCGGAGTGACTTCAATATGCATAGGGGCAGCGGCACTTGAAGTGAGTGTCTTCGTCAGATTGATGAACCTGACCTTGGCTCCTTTCCAATCAGCATAGTAAGCGTTGAAATCATCGCTGAGGACTTTGATTTCAGACCGGAGCTTTACAAGTTCATCAGTTGTCATAGAGATAACGTTGTTCTTCAGGAACTTCTCCTTCCTGTACTGTGCTTTCTTGAGTTGCTTGGCCTTTTCATATTTCCATTTTTCTTCACTGATGAAATGGGTCAGCATGTGACTTTGGCCAGGTGTCAACTTGAAATCAGGCATAGGAGTGTTTGGGTCCTTGTGCCAGAGATCAATATAGTCGAGGATCAGCTTTGGATCCAAAAGCAGTGGCACTTCTGTGCCCTTGGCTCTAGCGGCCCTGACTTGCCTGTCTCTGATGATCTCAGCAAGTTCTTCATCATCTGCTTCATCATCTTCAGACGGTACTTGGAAGGCGACCTGCTTCTTCTGAGGACTTGGGCGAGAGCCTCGTCCTGCAGTGGTCTTAGTCTTCAGCAGAGAGGGTCCTGTTGAAGAATATGGTGCAGCTGAGGACTTTGGAGGAGCAGGAGCGGCTTGAGGAATTGGCCGTGAGGGCTTAGGTAAGGAAATTGTCCGTGAGGGCATTGAAGAAGAGGCACTTGGCTTGTGCGCATGCTTCTTTGCCATGGATTTCTTCGGCCTTACAGAGGCCTCAGCAGCAGCAGCAGTGGAATCTTCGTTGAATTTCCTCACTGCATCTTTTGTCTGTTTGGCCAACTTGGCCTGGCGCTTGGCCCATTCTCCAGGAAAATCCTCACCGCGCTTGATGCTAGTGGGATCTGCCTCTTGGCCAGGTGCCAATGGAGGTCTTGAGCATGGAGGAGTAACAATGAATTTCTTCATGTATTTTGGAGCCACATACCTGTACTCCCTCCACTCTTTTGCCCATCTCCTTTCTATCCTCTGAATGCGCACCTTGCGCTGATTTTTATCTTCCTCAGGGGGTGTGCAGTACCCAGCATAAATGTCCTCAGGGATTTCAAAGGCAGTATTGACCTCAGGCTTCTTTCCTCCTTTCTGTGGCCTCTTTTCATTAGCCATTTTCTTTAGTTGAGGAATTTGAACAAATGAACTCTCTGAAGAAGTATGCAACTTTTCTTCAAGGAACGCTGCAAATGAGTTAAGTTGATGAGAACCTAGTGATTCAGCAGCGGACATGAGTACCTGTGAACAGAGTATAGTTGCGAGGAATTTGGAGAGGTCATATGCGTTCTCAGAAGGTTTTTCAATAAGAACAAGTTTGAGGAATTTGACCAGATGAGTCTTGAAGAATTTCACTAAGCGTTCGTTGTCTTAGGTTCCGGAGTTGTATAGCTCGAAGATCCACACAATTGAGGAATCTTGAAGAAAAGTGATGCTTAGAGAAACGAATCAAGAGCAGATGACATGTGAGGTGTTTAGTGTGTGAGGATTTGAAGATTAAAAACACCTTTGAAGATTTTGTAGTAAACATTTGAATCAAAGTGGGCAGTAAAAGTAACTTTTAATTACCTTGAACAAAGAACACGACGAACTGGGATGTGGAGAAGTGAAGCTCGTCTGTGCAGATCTTCCACGCCCTAACTTGGCGGAGGAAGACGGCTACGGCGGCGGCGGAGTGAAGATTTCCGCGGCCGGCGTGAGTATGGCGGCAACGAGGTCGAGGCAGTGAAGCTCTTCCTCACCGGCGACGATGATGTAGCGGCGGCGCTAGGGTTTGAGAAGCTCGAGCTTGGAGAGAGGTCGAGTGGAGTAAAAGAAGTGAGGCAGGGTAGAGGGGGTATTTATAGCCAAGGTGAAAAACGGTTCGCTCGAAGAAATTGGACGAACGTGCCCCTGACCCTTCTCATTCGCATGACATGTGTCACCCACATACTGAGAGGTGATCGTGTTAGATCTTGGGTGAATAGATAAGTATATCGTGGGAAGCAGAACGGTTTGAGCGGCAAAGCCGAAAATTTGGATAAGATAAGTTAAAAGTTCCGTTCGCAAATTCTTCAGCTGACAAGGACACAGTGAAGATTTTGAATGAGTTTCAAATAGAACTCACATGAAGAATTTGTGAATAGATTGGGTTGAGTATAGCATAGAGGGGGAAGGGTCCGATCACATTCACTTAGCAGAAAAAGCAACTTGAAGAAATAGCAATAAGTGAATGTTGTAGAGGACATAAACTCATATATATATATATATATATATATATATTTATATATATATAGCCAATGAAGAGAAATGACGGAAACAGTGAAGATTTTGCAAAGTTGAAGAATATGAACAACTGAGGAATTTCAAAACTGAGGAAAAACTCAAATTGAAGATTTTCAACCTTTGTGGTGGCGTGACCCACCGTATAAGAATGATGATTTCAGACACCGCATACAATTGTCGTAGGGTTCTGAGAATCAAATTCTTCATTAATTTCTTCACACTTAGAGTGTTATTTTTCATTGATTGAAGAAAACCGTTTCTTCATGTGTTGCACATCTAAGTCATCAATTTTGCATAAGTGTTAGGATGAGTGTCCTTTTCAAAGAACATTCGAAGATTCTAAGATATTTAGCTCACACCGCAACTTGCTAAATCTCTTCTCATCCAAGGGCTTTGTGAAGATATCGGCTAGCTGTTCTTCAGTCTTCACATGCTCAATAGAAATGTCGCCCTTCAACACATGATCGCGAAGAAAATGATGACGAACTGAATGTGCTTTGTCTTCGAGTGCTGAACTGCGTTGTGAGCAATCTTGATGGCACTCTCATTGTCACAGAAGAGAGGCACATTCTTCACGTTGATGCCATAGTCCTTGAGAGTTTGCTTCATCCACAGCAATTGAGCACAGCAAGAACCAGCAGCAATGTACTCAGCTTCAGCAGTAGACAGTGATACGCAGTTCTGTTTCTTCGAGGACCAACAGACCAAAGATCGTCCGAGGAAATGACATGTACCAGATGTTGACTTGCGATCCACATGATCATCAGCATAGTCATAGTCAGAATATCCAACGAGATCAAAAGCCGAGCCCTTGGGGTACCATAATCGTAGTGTTGGTGTGTGAGCTAGATATCGAAGAATATGCTTCACAGCCATATGGTGTGATTCCTTCGGTGTAGCTTGAAATCGGGCACACATGCAAACACTAAGCATAATATCTGGCCTAGATGCACATAAGTACAATAAAGAACCAAGCATGGAGCGGTATACCTTTTGATCGAAGTCAATACCATTTTCATCAGTGCACAGATGGCCATTTGTGGGCATAGGAATTTTGACGCCTTTGCAATCTTGCATGCCGAATTTCCTCAGTACATCCTTGAGGTATTTCTCCTGAGATATGAATATGCCATTGCGCTATTGACGAATTTGAAGACCTAAGAAGAATTTCAACTCTACCATCATAGACATTTGATATTCTTCACTCATCATATAGGCAAATTCATCACTATAACGTTGGTCAGTACAGCCAAAGATGATGTCATCAACATATATTTGGCATACAAACAATTCATCATCATATGATTTAGTGAAAAGAGTAGGGTCGAGTGAACCGGGTTTGAAGCCTTTCTTCATGAGGAATTCCTTCAAAGTATCATACCACGCCCGAGGGGCCTGCTTGAGGCCATAGAGGGCCTTATTTAGTCTGAAGACTTTGTCAGGATGCTTAGGATCTTCAAAACCTGGGGGTTGAGCAACATATACTTCTTCCTCAAGCTTACCATTGAGGAATGCACTTTTCACATCCATTTGATATAAAGTGATATCATGATGGTTAGCATAAGCAAGTAATATGTGAATAGCTTCAAGTCTAGCAACATGTGCAAACGTTTCATCGAAATCAATTCCTTCAACCTGTGTGTAGCCTTGAGTTACTAGCCGTGCCTTATTCCTCACCACAAGGCCATTTTCATCTTGCTTGTTGCGTTAGATCCACTTTGTGCCAATGATATTGTGTTTGCGAGGATCTGGACGATTGACCAGTTCCCAAACGTTGTTGAGCTTGAACTGATGTAATTCTTCTTGCATGGCCTGAATCCACTCAGGCTCCAGAAATGCTTCATCTACCTTAGTGGGCTCTGAGATAGAGAAAAAAGCATAGTGCCCACAAAAGTTAGACAAATATGAAGCTTTTGAGCGTGTGAGAGGACCTGGTGCTTCAATGTCATCGATGATCTTCTCAACTTGCACTTCTTTTGCAACGCGAGGATGAGTAGGTTGTCGTCGAGGAATTTGATCAGCATTTTCTTCAGCACCATTTTCTTCAGCAATTTCTTCAGGTGCATTAGCTCGACGTTCTTCACGTTCTGGAATGAATTCTTCAGCAGATTCTTCGGTAGGAATGACATCCTCAGTAGCCTTGAACTTGATAGTTTCCTCAGGTGCTGGTTCATCTATCACAGAGGGTAGGTGCTCTCTTTGCGAGCCATTAGTTTCATCGAACCGCACATCTACAATTTCAACAACCTTGTGAAGAACGGTGTTGAAGACTCTGTAGGTGTGCGAGTCCTTTCCGTAACCAAGCATAAAACCTTCATGTGCTTTCGGTGCAAATTTAGCATTGTGATGAGGATCTCTAATCCAACATTTAGCACCGAAGACTTTGAAATAACTCACAATGGGTTTCTTGTCAGTGAGGAGTTCATAGGCAGTCTTCTTGAAGAATTTGTGAAGATATACCCTGTTGATGATGTGGCACGCAACATAGATTGCCTCAATCCAGAAGTGACGAGGCGTCTTGTACTCATCAAGCATAGTGCGAGCCATCTCAACAAGAGTTCTGTTCTTGCGCTCCACGACGCCATTTTGCTGAGGAGTGTAAGGAGCAGATACCTCATGAGTAATACCAAGTTCATCAAGATAGTCATGAAGACCAGAATTCTTGAACTCAGTTCCATTGTCACTTCTGATGTGCTTGATCTTCACACCAAAGTTGGTTGAAGCCCTCGAGGAAAATCGTTTGAAGACTTCCTGCACTTCATGTTTGTAAGTAACAATGTGTACCCATGTGTAACGAGAGTAATCATCAACAATAACAAGCCCATAGAGAGATACGTCATTTGTGACAGCAGAGTAATGGTTAGGACCAAAGAGGTCCATGTGAAGCAATTCGAATGGTCGAGTAGTGGTCATGATAGTCTTCACTGGATGCTTAGCCTTGGTCATCTTTCCACCTTCACAAGCTCCACATAAGTGATCCTTGAGGAATTTGACATTCTCAATGCCAATGACATGCTTCTTCTTCGCAAGCGTGTGCAAATTCCTCATGCCTGCATGACCAAGTCGTCGATGCCATAGCCATCCTTCTGAAGCTTTTTCAAGTAGGCACACGGCTGGTTGCGGTCCTGTAGAGAAATTAACAATATACAAGTCTCCTCTCCTAAAGCCTTCAAAGACTTTGGTGTCGGGGATCGTTGCAGAAATTAAAATTTTCTACGCATCACCAAGAACAATCTATGGAGTCTTCTAGCAACGAGAGGGAAAAGAGTGCATCTACATACCCTTGTAGACCGCGAGCGGAAGCGTTCAAGTGAACGGAGTTGATGGAGTCGTACTCGTCGTGATCCAAATCACCGATGACCGAGCGCCGAACGGACGGCACCTCCGCGTTCAACACACGTACGGTTGGGGAAGACGTCTCCTCCTTCTTGATCCAGCAAGGGGGAGGGAGAGGTTGATGGAGATCTAGCAGCACGACGGCGTGGTGGTGGAAGCAGCGGGGATCCCGGCAGGGCTTCGCCAAGCTCAGCGAGAAGGAGAGGTGTCACGGGATGGAGAGGGAGGCGCCAGGGGCTTGGGTACGGCTGCCCTCCCTCCCCCCTCTTTATATAGGGGTCCAGGGGGGGCGCCGGCCCCCAGAGATCCCATCTCAAGGGGGGGCGGCCAGGGGGGGGGGACTTGCCCCCCAAGTCAAGTGGGGCGCCCCCCCACCCCTAGGGTTTCCAACCCTAGGCGCAGGGGAGGCCCAAGGGGGGTGCAACAGCCCACCAGGGGCTGGTTCCCTTCCCCACTTCAGCCCATGGGGCCCTCCGGGATAGGTGGCCCCACCCGGTGGACCCCCGGGACCCTTCCGGTGGTCCCGGTACAATACCGGTGACCCCCGAAACTTTCCCGGTGGCCGAAACTGGACTTCCTATATATAATTCTTCACCTCCGGACCATTCCGGAACTCCTTGTGACGTCAGGGATCTCATCCGGGACTCCAAACAACTTTCGGGTTACCGCATACTAGTATCTCTACAACCCTAGCGTCACCGAACCTTAAGTGTGTAGACCCTACGGGTTCGGGAGACATGCAGACATGACCGAGACGACTCTCCGGTCAATAACCAACAGCGGGATCTGGATACGCATGTTGGCTCCCACATGTTCCACGATGATCTCATCGGATGAAACATGATGTCGAGGATTCAATCAATCCCGTATACAATTCCCTTTCTCAATCGGTACGTTACTTGCCCGAGATTCGATCGTCGGTATCCCAATACCTTGTTCAATCTCGTTACCGGCAAGTCACTTTACTCGTACCGTAATGCATGATCCCGTGACCAAACACTTGGTCACATTGAGCTCATTATGATGATGCATTACCGAGTGGGCCCAGAGATACCTCTCCGTCATACGGAGTGACAAATCCCAGTCTCGATTCGTGCCAACCCAACAGACACTTTCGGAGATACCCGTAGTGCACCTTTATAGCCACCCAGTTACGTTGTGACGTTTGGCACACCCAAAGCACTCCTATGGTATCCGGGAGTTGCACAATCTCATGGTCTAAGGAAATGATACTTGACATTTGGAAAAGCTCTAGCAAACGAACTACACGATCTTGTGCTATGCTTAGGATTGGGTCTTGTCCATCACATCATTCTCCTAATGATGTGATCCCGTTATCAATGACATCCAATGTCCATAGTCAGGAAACCATGACTATCTGTTGATCAACGAGCTAGTCAACTAGAGGCTCACTAGGGACATGTTGTGGTCTATGTATTCACACATGTATTACGATTTCCGGATAACACAATTATAGCATGAACAATAGACAATTATCATGAACAAGGAAATATAATAATAACCATTTTATTATTGCCTCTAGGGCATATTTCCAACAGTCTCCCACTTGCACTAGAGTCAATAATCTAGTTACATTGTGATGAATCGAACACCCATAGAGTTCTGGTGTTGATCATGTTTTGCTCTAGGGAGAGGTTTAGTCAACGGATCTGCTACATTCAGGTCCGTATGTACTTTACAAATATCTATGTCTCCATTTTGAACACTTTCACGAATGGAGTTGAAGCGACGCTTGATATGCCTGGTCTTCCTGTGAAACCTGGGCTCCTTGGCAAGGGCAATAGCTCCAGTGTTGTCACAGAAGAGAGTCATCGGGCCCGACGCATTGGGAATAACTCCTAGGTCGGTAATGAACTCCTTCACCCAGATTGCTTCTTGTGCTGCCTCTGAGGCCGCCATGTATTCCGCTTCACATGTAGATCCCGCCACAACGCTTTGCTTGCAACTGCACCAGCTTACTGCCCCACCATTCAAAATATACACGTATCCGGTTTGTGACTTAGAGTCATCCAGATCTGTGTCGAAGCTAGCATCGACGTAACCCTTTACGACGAGCTCTTCGTCACCTCCATAAACGAGAAACATATCCTTAGTCCTCTTCAGGTACTTCAGGATATTCTTGACCGCTGTCCAGTGTTCCATGCCGGGATTACTTTGGTACCTTCCTACCAAACTTACGGCAAGGTTTACATCAGGTCTGGTACACAGCATGGCATACATAATAGACCCTATGGCCGAGGCATAGGGGACGACACTCATCTTTTCTCTATCTTCTGCCGTGGTCGGGCATTGAGCCGTGCTCAATTGCACACCTTGCAATACAGGCAAGAACCCCTTCTTGGACTGATCCATATTGAACTTCTTCAATATCTTGTCAAGGTACGTACTTTGTGAAAGACCAATGAGGCGTCTTGATCTATCTCTATAGATCTTGATGCCTAATATATAAGCAGCTTCTCCAAGGTCCTTCATTGAAAAACACTTGTTCAAGTAGGCCTTTATGCTTCCCAAGAATTCTATATCATTTCCCATCAACAGTATGTCATCCACATATAATATGAGAAATGCTACAGAGCTCCCACTCACTTTCTTGTAAACACAGGCTTCTCCATAAGTCTGTGTAAACCCAAACGCTTTGATCATCTCATCAAATCGAATGTTCCAACTCCGAGATGCTTGCACCAGCCCATAGATGGAGCGCTGGAGCTTGCATACCTTGTTAGCATTCTTAGGATCGACAAAACCTTCTGGCTGCATCATATACAATTCTTCCTTAAGAAAGCCGTTAAGGAATGCCGTTTTGACGTCCATTTGCCATATCTCATAATCATAGTATGCGGCAATTGCTAACATGATTCGGACGGACTTCAGCTTCGCTACGGGTGAGAAAGTCTCATCGTAGTCAACCCCTTGAACTTGTCGATAACCCTTAGCGACAAGTCGAGCTTTATAGATGGTAACATTACCATCCGCGTCCGTCTTCTTCTTAAAGATCCATTCGTTTTCTATGGCTTGCCGATCATCGGGCAAGTCAGTCAAAGTCCATACTTTGTTTTCATACATGGATCCTATCTCGGATTGCATGGCTTCTAGCCATTTGTTGGAATCTGGGCCCGCCATTGCTTCTTCATAGTTCGAAGGTTCACCGTTGTCTAACAACATGATTTCCAGGACAGGGTTGCCATACCACTCTGGTGTGGAACGTGTCCTCGTGGACCTACGAAGTTCAGTAGTAACTTGATCCGAAGTACCTTGATCATCATCATTAGCTTCCTCTCTAGTCAGTGCAGGCACCACAGGAACATCTTCCTGAGCTGCGCTACTTTCCGGTTCAAGAGGTAGTACTTCATCAAGTTCCACTTTCCTCCCACTTACTTCTTTCGAGAGAAACTCTTTCTCCAGAAAGGACCCGTTCTTGGCAACAAAGATCTTGCCTTCGGATCTGAGGTAGAAGGTATACCCAATGGTTTCCTTAGGGTATCCTATGAAGACGCATTTTTCCGACTTGGGTTCGAGCTTTTCAGGTTGAAGTTTCTTGACATAAGCATCGCATCCCCAAACTTTTAGAAACGACAGCTTAGGTTTCTTCCCAAACCATAATTCATACGGTGTCGTCTCAACGGATTTCGACGGAGCCCTATTTAAAGTGAATGCGGCAGTCTCTAAAGCATAGCCCCAAAATGAGAGCGGTAGATCGGTAAGAGACATCATAGATCGCACCATATCCAATAGAGTGCGATTACGACGTTCGGACACACCATTTCGCTGAGGTGTTCCAGGCGGCGTGAGTTGTGAAACTATTCCACATTTCCTTAAGTGTGTGCCAAATTCGTGACTCAAATATTCCCCTCCACGATCTGATCGTAAGAACTTTATTTTCCTGTCACGTTGATTCTCAACCTCACTCTGAAATTCCTTGAACTTTTCAAAGGTCTCAGACTTGTGTTTCATTAGGTAGACATACCCATATCTACTCAAGTCATCAGTGAGAGTGAGAACATAACGATAGCCACCGCGAGCCTCAACACTCATTGGACCGCACACATCAGTATGTATGATTTCCAATAAGTTGGTTGCTCGCTCCATTGTTCCGGAGAACGGAGTCTTGGTCATCTTACCCATGAGGCATGGTTCGCACGTGTCAAATGATTCGTAATCAAGAGACTCCAAAAGTCCATCTGCATGGAGCTTCTTCATGCGCTTGACACCAATGTGACCAAGACGGCAGTGCCACAAGTATGTGGGACTATCATTATCAACCTTACATCTTTTGGTATTCACACTATGAATATGTGTAACACTACGTTCGAGATTCATTAAGAATAAACCATTAACCAGCGGGGCATGACCATAAAACATATCTCTCATATAAATAGAACAACCATTATTCTCGGATTTAAATGAGTAGCCATCTCGAATTAAACGAGATCCTGATACAATGTTCATGCTCAAAGCTGGCACTAAATAACAATTATTGAGGTTTAAAACTAATCCCGTAGGTAAATGTAGAGGTAGCGTGCCGACGGCGATCACATCGACCTTGGAACCATTCCCGACGCGCATCGTCACCTCGTCCTTTGCCAGTCTCCGTTTATTCCGCAGCTCCTGCTTTGAGTTACAAATATGAGCAACCGCACCGGTATCAAATACCCAGGAGCTACTACGAGTGCTGGTAAGGTACACATCAATAACATGTATATCACATATACCTTTGGTGTTGCCGGCCTTCTTGTCCGCTAAGTACTTGGGGCAGTTCCGCTTCCAGTGACCACTTCCCTTGCAATAAAAGCACTCAGTCTCAGGCTTGGGTCCATTCTTTGGCTTCTTCCCGGCAACTGGCTTACCGGGCGCGGCAACTCCCTTGCCGTCCTTCTTGAAGTTCTTCTTACCCTTGCCTTTCTTGAACTTAGTGGTTTTATTCACCATCAACACTTGATGTTCCTTTTTGATCTCCACCTCCGCTGATTTCAGCATTGAATATACCTCAGGAATGGTCTTTTCCATCCCCTGCATATTGAAGTTCATCACAAAGCTCTTGTAGCTCGGTGGAAGCGACTGAAGGATTCTGTCAATGACCGCGTCATCCGGGAGATTAACTCCCAGCTGAGTCAAGCGGTTGTGTAACCCAGACATTTTGAGTATGTGCTCACTGACAGAACTATTTTCCTCCATCTTACAACTGAAGAACTTGTCGGAGACTTCATATCTCTCGACCCGGGCATGAGCTTGGAAAACCATTTTCAGCTCTTCGAACATCTCATATGCTCCGTGTTGCTCAAAACGCTTTTGGAGCCCCGGTTCTAAGCTGTAAAGCATGCCGCACTGAACGAGGGAGTAATCATCAGCACGCTGCTGCCAAGCGTTCATAACGTCTTGGTTCTCTGGGATGGGTGCGTCACCTAGCGGTGCTTCTAGGACATAATCTTTCTTGGCAGCTATGAGGATGATCCTCAGGTTCCGGACCCAGTCCGTATAGTTGCTGCCATCATCTTTCAGCTTGGTTTTCTCTAGGAACACGTTGAAGTTGAGGGCAACATGGGCCATTTGATCTACAAGACATATTGTAAAGATTTTAGACTAAGTTCATGATAATTAAGTTCATCTAATCAAATTATTCAATGAACTCCCACTCAGACAGACATCCCTCTAGTCATCTAAGTGAAACATGATCCGAGTCAACTAGGCCGTGTCCGATCATCACGTGAGATGGACTAGTCAACATCGGTGAACATCTTCATGTTGATCGTATCTTCTATACGACTCATGCTTGACCTTTAGGTCTTCCGTGTTCCGAGGCCATGTCTGTACATGCCAGGCTCGTCAAGTCAACCTAAGTGTATTGCGTGTGTAAATCTGGCTTACGCCCATTGTATTCGAACGTTAGAATCTATCACACCCGATCATCACGTGGTGCTTCGAAACAACGAACCTTCGCAACGGTGCACAGTTAGGGGGAACACTTTCTTGAAATTATTATAAGGGATCATCTTATTTAAGCTACCGTCATTCTAAGCAAATAAGATGTAAAACATGATAAACATCACATGCAATCAAATAGTGACATGATATGGCCAATATCATTTTGCTCCTTTTGATCTCCATCTTCGGGGCGCCATGATCATCTTCGTCACCGGCATGACACCATGATCTCCATCATCGTGTCTTCATGAAGTTGTCACGCCAACGATTACTTCTACTTCTACGGCTAACGTGTTTAGCAATAAAGTAAAGTAATTTACATGGCGTTATTCAATGACACGCAGGTCATACAAAAATAAAGACAACTCCTATGGCTCCTGCCGGTTGTCATACTCATCGACATGCAAGTCGTGATTCCTATTACAAGAACATGATCAATCTCATACATCACATATATTTAATTCATCACATCCTTTTGGCCATATCACATCACAAGGCATATGCTGCAAAAACAAGTTAGACGTCCTCTAATTGTTGTTGCATGTTTTTACGTGGCTTCTATAGGTTTCTAGCAAGAATGTTTCTTACCTACGTAAAACCACAACGTGATATGCCAACTTCTATTTACCCTTCATAAGGACCCTTTTCATCGAATCCGATTCGACTAAAGTGGGAGAGACAGACACCCGCTAGCCACCTTATGCAACTAGTGCATGTCAGTCGGTGGAACCTGTCTCACGTAAGCGTACGTGTAAGGTCGGTCCGGGCCGCTTCATCCCACGATGCCGCCGAAACAAGATAAGACTAGTAGTGGCAAGAAAGTTGACAACATCTACGCCCACAACAAGTTTGTGTTCTACTCGTGCATAGAAACTACGCATAGACCTGGCTCATGATGCCACTGTCGGGGATCGTTGCAGAAATTAAAATTTTCTACGCATCACCAAGAACAATCTATGGAGTCTTCTAGCAACGAGAGGGAAAAGAGTGCATCTACATACCCTTGTAGATCGCGAGCGGAAGTGTTCAAGTGAACGGAGTTGATGGAGTCGTACTCGTCGTGATCCAAATCACCGATGACCGAGCGCCGAACGGACGGCACCTCCGCGTTCAACACACGTACGGTTGGGGAAGACGTCTCCTCCTTGATCCAGCAAGGGGGAGAGAGAGGTTGATGGAGATCCAGCAGCACGACGGCGTGGTGGTGGGAGCAGCGGGGATCTCGGCAGGGCTTCGCCAAGCTCAGCGAGAAGGAGAGGTGTCACGGGATGGAGAGGGAGGCGCCAGGGGCTTGGGTGCAGCTGCCCTCCTTCCCCCCTCTTTATATAGGGGTCCAGGGGGGCACCGGCCCCCAGAGATCCCATCTCAAGGGGGGGGCGGCAGCCAAGGGGGGGGGACTTGCCCCCCAAGTCAAGTGGGGCGCCCCCCACCCCTAGGGTTTCCAACCCTAGGCGCAGGGGAGGCCCAAGGGGGGCGCACCAGCCCACCAGGGGCTGGTTCCCTTCCCCACTTCAGCCCATGGGGCCCTCCGGGATAGGTGGCCCCACCCGGTGGACCCCCGGGACCCTTCCGGTGGTCCCGGTACAATACCGGTGACCCCCGAAACTTTCCCGGTGGCCGAAACTGGACTTCCTATATATAATCTCATCCGGGACTCCGAACAACTTTCGGGTTACCGCATACTAGTATCTCTACAACCCTAGCGTCACCGAACCTTAAGTGTGTAGACCCTACGGGTTCGGGAGACATGCAGACATGACCGAGACGACTCTCCGGTCAATAACCAACAGCGGGATCTGGATACCCATGTTGGCTCCCACATGTTCCACGATGATCTCATCGGATGAACCACGATGTCGAGGATTCAATCAATCCTGTATACAATTCCCTTTGTCAATAGGTACGTTACTTGCCCGAGATTCGATCGTCGGTATCCCAATACCTTGTTCAATCTCGTTACCGGCAAGTCACTTTACTCGTACCGTAATGCATGATCCCGTGACCAAACACTTGGTCACATTGAGCTCATTATGATGATGCATTACCGAGTGGGCCCAGAGATACCTCTCCGTCATACGGAGTGACAAATCCCAGTCTCGATTCGTGCCAACCCAACAGACACTTTCGGAGATACCCGTAGTGCACCTTTATAGTCACCCAGTTACGTTGTGACGTTTGGCACACCCAAAGCACTCCTATGGTATCCGGGAGTTGCACAATCTCATGGTCTAAGGAAATGATACTTGACATTTGGAAAAGCTCTAGCAAACGAACTACACGATCTTGTGCTATGCTTAGGATTGGGTCTTGTCCATCACATCATTCTCCTAATGATGTGATCCCGTTATCAATGACATCCAATGTCCATAGTCAGGAAACCATGACTATCTGTTGATCAACGCGCTAGTCAACTAGAGGCTCACTAGGGACATGTTGTGGTCTATGTATTCACACATGTATTATGATTTCCGGATAACACAATTATAGCATGAACAATAGACAATTATCATGAACAAGGAAATATAATAATAACTATTTTATTATTGCCTCTAGGGCATATTTCCAACATTTGGAATTGTCAGCTTCCATAACCACAACACAACGATACTTGCCAAAGACAACTACCATATCAAGATCACGAAGCATTGAGACAGACATGAGGTTGTATCCTAAGGACTCGACAAGCATGACTTTGTCCATGTGTCGATCCTTTGTGATCGCAACCTTACCTAGACCCAATACCTGACTTTTTCCTTTCTCAGCGAAGATGATATGCTTCAGATGCGATGGTGATGATGGAGCATCAATCAATAGATTCTTGTCACCAGTCATGTGATTTGTACATCCACTATCGAGGACCCACTCAGTGGCTTTGGGTTGATAATCCTGCAGATGAATTAGTGCAGCTTACAAACTTCATATACTTCATGAGTGAAGAATATTACATCAATTCATCAGATCAATTTCATCAAGCAATAGAACAGATAAAGCAGTATGAGGACGTGAGAAATGAAAGTTCATTTCTTCATGATTAGCCTGCGTCCTTTCAGGCAAACTTCAGGTCTCCAGCAAATTCTTCATACGTTCAAGTACGTCTGGAGACCTGACCCTGCAGAAGAGATTAGTTCTTTTTCTTCACCACCCACATCTGAAGGGGTGGCAAAGAGTTCATCACTCTGTGAGCTCCATATGAGAAAGGTGGCATAGAAGCCAATCCATTTCGTTTCACATAAGAGGATTTAGGGTAAGCATATGAATAAGCAGAGAAATTCTTCGAGGACTTATGAACATAATGATTAGAAGAATAATGCTCATATTCATAGCCCTTGGCTCTTCCCTGCGAAACAGAGTTGTTAGCACAATGATGTTCATATGAGGACTTTGATCCTTTTGAGGAATTTGATCCACGTGAGGAATTTTGTCCGTATGAGGACTTGGATTCATGTGAAGAATTTGGTCCATATGAAGAATTTGATCTGGGGTTCCTATTCCTCACAGGTGGTGTCATGAGGACATTCACTTGAAGACTTTCGAGGCATCTTTTGGGAACCCAGATTTTCTTCATAGGAGAACCGTTCCTGCAGTTAGTGCCAACATATCTAGCAAGTACTTCACCATTCTGATTTTAGAACAGTTTATAGTTGGAGTCAAATGACTCATCAGAAGAATGAGGAGATTCACATGTAAAGCCAGATAAGTTAGATGGATCAACTGGAGGTCCCTTTGCAGCAACCCATGAGGTTTTGGGGTACTGCTCAGGCTTCCAATATGTACCATCAGCGTTGAGTTTTCTCTCAAAGGCAATACCCTCTTTCCTAGGGTTTCTGTTGAGGATCTGCTTTTTAAGCACATCACAAAGAGTCTGATGCCCTTTGAGACTTTTGTACATGCCTGTCATGTACAATTCCTTCAGCCCTGCATCGTTAGTGATACTAGCAATGTCCTCAGATGAGGAATTAATGATTGCAGAGACAGTTGAGGAATTTGTAGCATTAGGAGCATTTGAACATTCAGGTGAAGAATTAGTAGATTCACATTCAATGCGTTTCAAACATGGAGGAACAAATTCTTCCTGAGCAGCGCTGATTTGTTGAGCAAGTAATGAATCGCGCTCCTTCTGAAGATCTTCATAACTCACTTTTAGCTTCTCTATTGCTTTCTTTGAAGAAATTCATAAGAAAGCTTCTCATGATCAGATAAGAGAGTGTTATGTTGATCTTGAAGGGTGTCGTACTTAGTATGAAGTCTCTGAAGACTTTCAGCCAAAGCTTTTGACTGATCCATTTCTTCACCCAACATATCATCGCTCTTACTAAGCATGTTGTGAACCTTTTCCAAAGCTCTTTGTTGTTTAGCGGCAAGGGAAACAAGCTTGACATAACTGGGTCCTAATTCATCATCAGATTCATTATCACTAGATTCAGACAGATAGCATTCAGTTACCTTTTCACCATCTGCCATAAGGCATGGTGAGGAGGAGGATGATTCTGGTTCGAATGTCATTGATTTGAGAGATTCCTTGAAGTCCTCAAACCAAGGATCATGACGGGTTCGATGACCTTCATAGACATCAGAGAGACGGTCCCAGATAAGCTTCGCATGATCGAGATGCATAATGTTCCTGAACTGATTTTGAGACAGATAGGAGCAGATGACGCCCTTCGCCGTGAGGTTGAGAAGAGTGTACTTGCGAATTTCATCAGCTTCCGCCGTCTTGCACAGATCAGTAAGACCAATCTCAGTGACGGTCCACAGTTCGCTGTTCATCGCCATGAGGCGCTTCTTCATCATGGCCTTCCACTTGGGATAATCATGACCGTCAACGATGGGACATGTCACTTTCTTCATACCTGTGGTCGACATAACTAAAACTCCAGGTGGTTAAACCAAAATCACACAGAACAAGGGAGTAACTTGCTCTGATACCAATTGAAAGTGCGTTATATCGACTAGAGGGGGTGAATAGGCGATTTTTATAAATTCTTCACTGAGGAATTTGTGGGTGAGGAAATTCCTTAGCGAAGAACTACTTGCAGCGGAATAAGTACTCAAAAGTATGCATAGCAGAACGCAAGCATAGTCATCATGATGAAATGAAAACAAGCACAGAGTACAGAAAGCGTAAACACAGGATAACACAGGATGAAGACAAACATACTGAGGAAATTGAGAAAGTCTTCAGTCAAAGTCTTCAAACACAGATATGAATAGTTGCACAACACAGGAATGAGGAATTGAAAGAGTTGAGGAAATAGAACCAGTTGGCTTGGTGAAGACAATGATTTGGTAGACCAGTTCCAACTGCTGTCTCAGTTGTACGTCTGGTTGGAGCGGCTAGGTATTTAAACCTGAGGACACCCAGTCCCGGACACACAGTCCTCACTGTATTCTCCTTGAACTAAGGTCACACAGACCTCGTCCAATCACTCGTGGTAAGTCTTCAGGTGACTTCCGAACCTTCACAAACTAGGTCACTCGGCGATTCACAATTTCCTCTTGGATGCTCTAGATCATGACGCCTAACCGTCTGGAAGAAGCACAGTCTTCAAAGGTAACAAGCATTGGATCCACGCAGGATCAATCTCTTCAGTGATGCTCAATCACTTTGGGTTTGTAGGTGTTTGGGTTTGGGGTTTTTCCTCACTTGATGATTTTCTCTCAAAGTCCTCGGAGGATGGGATGCTCTCAAATGACAAGTGTCAGTTTCTCTCGGAGCAGCCAACCAGCTAGTGGTTGTAGGGGGTGGCTATTTATAGCTTAGGGATCAGCCCGCATGATAAGACATAAATGCCCTTCAATGATATGACCGTTAGGTGGGTAGATATTTTGGGACAGCTGGCGCATAGCACAACAACGGTCGGAAATTTGAGGTTCAAATTCCTCAGGGCTATCATGTTCCTCACTGTGTAGGCAATCTGCACTAGCGAATTTCTAACTCCTCAGTCAAAACAAATTCCTCAGAGACCAGAAGAACTTCGTCTCTGTCACTGAAGAATATGACTGAACTGTATGAGATTTCCAATGGCTTCACTCGAAGGGATTGGTAGGTGTAGGATTTTGAGTTGAGCATCACATGGAAATTTTTCCTTAGTATTTCCTCGACCCCCTTTAACAGTACGGTGTTTCCTATGACTCAAGAAAGAGAAAATGAAACTACGAAAACAAAAGTCTTCACGCTTCATGTTCCTCAAATGAATACCAAGTCTTCAAGGTCACACCAATTTCTTCACTTTCAAAGTCTTCAGAAAGTCTTCAGAAATCCAAAGTCTTCAGTCGAAGAACTTCATTTTTAGGGGTCGACTTTCTCTGTAATTATCAAACTCCTCATATACTTATAGATCTGTGTACACTCACAAACGCATTAGTCCCTTAACCTATAAGTCTTCAGTACACCAAAATCACTAAGGGGCACTAGATGCACTTACAGTTACTAAATGGGTAGAAGCTATTCCAACGAGTAGTGCTGATCACAACACCTCTATTAAAATGCTTAAGGAAGTTATTAAGGTTTGGAGTCCCTAGATTTTTAATGATCGATGGTGGTTCACACTTTATTCATGGTGCTTTCCGTAAAATGCTTGCCAAGTATGATGTTAACCATAGAATTGCATCACCCTATCATCCTCAGTCTAGTGGTCAAGTTGAACTTAGCAATAGAGAAATAAAATTAATTTTGCAAAAGACTGTCAATAGGTCCAGGAAGAATTGGTCTAAGAAATTAGATGATGCAGTTTGGGCTTATAGAACAGCATATAAAGATCCTATGGCTATGTCTCCTTATAAAATGGTTTATGGAAAAGCTTGTCATTTGCCTCTTGAGTTAGAACATAAAGCATTTTCGGCAGTCAAAGAAATCAACTACGATTTTAAACTTGCTGGTAAAGAGGTTATTTGATATTAGCTCTCTAGATGAATGGAGAACCCAAGCTTATGAAAATGCAAAATTATTCAAAGAAAAAGTTAAAAGATGGCATGACAAAAGAATCCAAAAGCGTGAGTTTAAAGTCGGAGAATATGTTCTTTTGTACAACTCTTGTTTTAGATTCTTTGCAGGAAAACTCCTCTCAAAATGGGAAGGTCCATATGTCATCGAGGAGGTTTATCGGTCTGGAGCCATCAAAATAAATAATTCCGAAGGTACTAATCCGAAGGTTGTCAATGGACAACGAATAAAACATTATATCTCAGGTACGCCCATTAATGTTGAAAGTAATATTATCCAAACTTTGACACCGAAAGAACACATAAAAGAGTCTTTCCGGAACACTTCAGAATCGTGAAAATAAGGAGCTACGTGATACGGTAAGTAAATAGACTCCGAAAAATCCGCAAAAATAATTTTTATCGGTTTTGGAATATTTAAGAATTTAGGAAACAAAGAAACTTACAGGAAGCTTGCCTGGGGTGCCCAGGTGGGTTGTGCCCACCTGGGACACCTCCCGGACTCCGTTTGTCCTCCGTATGCTTGTCCTCCAAGATAGAAAATCTATATATATTTCCCGAACCTGTTGACCACCGTACCGTGGAGGAATCCTCTATTCTCTTTTCCTGATGTTTTCTGCGCAGTTTTGAAAATATGTCGTCCCAAGAGTCCGATGGAGAGAGCTATGTCTCACATCTCATTGCTGACCCAAAGACCTATGGGGACCTATCTCCTTATGGTCGAACTACGGATGATGATGAGGATTCTCACTTGATGAGTATTAAAGATTCGAGCTCGGAGGAGGAGGATGTTCCTCTACCTCAACCTGGGGACATGCACGTGGAGTTCAGGAAGTAAAGTCTCCCTAAGAGAGTTAATCGGTCTAAAAATCAATCTATTCCTTCTCGTTTTCGGCAGAAAAGCAAAGGGGATTTATGTGAAAAGATCTTGAAGCTAGAGTTGGAGGTCGATGATTTAAAGGAGGAAATTGCTCTCCTCAACTACAATATGAAAAAGTTGAAGGCACAATTGTCACCACTACCACCATCTTCTTCACCACCAAAGGAGAATTGAGTATCCGGTATGGGCACTCCCCTTGGCTTCCGCCAAGCTTGGGGGAGGTGCCCCAGTATCGTATCATCCCACTATCTTTTTGCTTTTACTTATTTTAGTTCGATCATTTTGCTTTAGATGAATAAAAGGTAGTTCGATCCTTTCTTCCTTGAGAGTTTGCTTAGTGATCTATCCTTGTAATCGCGTGCAAGTTATATGATAAAGTTTAGTGTAAGTTTTTGCTTTCTTTATTCTCATGTTACAAATAAAGAAAAGAGAAAGGAAATAAATAAAAGGAAAGAAAGAAATAATGAAAAAGATCATATACTAATCCTATGGTAGGTGATGACACCACATAAGGAAAAGTATAAGTAGAAATTTTTATTAGAGATTGACAAACATAGCATTAGTCAATGATGCAACTCATGAAAGAATTAATAAGGGAAGAGAAGATTCACATATAAATATACTATACTAGAAATCTTTTGTGATTGTGAGCCCTCGTCAAAATATTATATGCCAAAGTTGTTGACGTTGGACAAGGAAGACAACGTAATGATTTATGCTTGCTCATATTCACATAGAAGTCATATTGTCATGGATCCTTTAACATGTGGTGCTTGCTCCTATCTTTGCTAGCCAAAAATTCCGCACTAAGTAGAGATACTACTTGTGCATCCAAAAACCCTTAAACCCAAATCCTATTTTCAAGAGTCGACCATACCTACCTATGGATTGAGTAAGATCCTTCAAGTAAGTTGTCATCGGTGCAATAAGGCAATCAAAATTGCTTCTAAAAGTGTGAGATCATTTAGTGTAAGAGAAAATTGAGCGTGGTACGAACTTGGGTGGCAAAGAATAAAAGCAACAGGCTGCATAATAAAGGTTGTCATCTTAAGGGGCAATACAACATGACGTTCTTTTTCACTAAGGGGTTGAGCATACGAACAAATAAGCGCATGCCAACCTCTGCTTCCCTCTGCGAAGGGCCTATCTTTTATTTTTATGCAAGAGTCAAAGTTTTTCTCTCTATTCCTTTTATTTTTCTCCCTTGGCAAGCATCATGTGGTGAGGAAAAATCTAGGCACATATGTCCAGTTGAAATATGGGTGGCATGAGTTATTATTGTTGACATCACCCTTGAGGTGAGTACGTTGGGAGGCGAAACCATAAGCCCCTATCTTTCTATGTGTCCGGTTGAAACGTTTTGCTCATGTGTACGCGGTGAGTGTTAGCAATCATAGAAGACTATATGATGGTTGAGTATGTGGACTTGCCTAAAGGCTCCGACACGTGACCCTTCCTGAAAAGACGATGAATTGTAGTTGCAAAGTTGACTGATACATAGTTTGTTAGTTTCTAATAGAGTTTTTGCTTTATACTTCGATTGAGTGATGAACTATTACTTATTCATGAGAAGTATATGATAAAAGTTCTATGATAAAATTCCTCTGTTTAATTTTGTTGCTGTTATAATAATCAACATGATGCTTCTATGTCCGTATTTTGTTTTTATCGACACCTCTCTCTCAAAGCATGTGGACATGTTTTTCGATTTCGGTTTTCGCTTGAGGACAAGCGAGGTCTAAGCTTGGGGGAGTTGATACGTCCATTTTGCATCATGTTTTCTTACTGTTATTTATGATGTTTTTATCCAAAATAATGCTTTTTGGAGTAATTCTAATGCCTTTTCTCTCATAATTTGCAAGGTACACACCAAGAGGGAGAATCCCGGCAGCTGGAAATCTGGACCTGGAAAAGCTACATCATCCTACCTATTCTGAACAACTCCAAACAAGCTGAAACTTCACAGAGATTTTTTATGGAATATTTAAGAATTATTGGAGCAAATAACTACCAGAGGGCCCACCAGGTGGGCACAACCCACCTGGGCGCGCCAGGGAGCCCAGGCGCGCCCTGGTGGGTTGTGCTCACCCAGGCCCACCTCCGGTGCCCATCTTCTGGTATATAGGTCATTTTGACCTAGAAAAAATAAGAGGAGGACTTTCGGGACGGAGTGCCGCCGTCTCGAGGCGGAACTTGGGCAGGAGCACTTTTGCCCTCCGGCGGAGCGATTCCGCCGGGGGAACTTCCCCCCCGGAGGGGGAAATCATCGTCATCATCATCACCAACAACTCTCCCATCTTGGGGAGGGCAATATCCATCAACATATTCAAAAGCACCATCTCATCTCAAACCCTAGTTCATATCTTGTGTTCAATCTTGTTACCGGAACTATAGATTGGTGCTTGTGGGTGACTAGTAGTGTTGATTACATCTTGTAGTTGATTACTATGTGGTTTATTTGGTGGAAGATTATATGTTCAGATCTATTATGCTATGTAATACCCCTCTGAACATGAGCATGTTTATCATTTGTGAGTAGTTACTTTTGTTGAGGTCACGGGAGAAGTCATGTTGCAAGTAATCATGTGATCTTGATATGTGTTCGATATTTTGATAGTATGTATGTTGTGATTCCCTTAGTGGTGTCATGTGAACGTCGACTACATGACACTTCACCGTATTTGGGCCGAAGGGAATGCATTGTGGAGCAGCAATTAGATGATGGGTTGCGAGAGTGACAGAAGCTTAAACCCCAGTTTATGCGCTATTCCGTAAGGGACTGATTGGATCCAAAAGTTTAATGCTATGGTTATAATTTATTCTTAATACTTTTCTTGTAGTTGCGGATGTTTGCGGGAGGGTTAATCATAAGTAGGAGGTTTGTTCAAGTAAGAACAACACCTCAGCACCGGTCCACCCACATATCAAATTATCAAAGTAGCGAACAGAAATTGAAACAACATGATGAAAGTGACTAGATGAAATTCCCGTGTACCCTCAAGAACGCTTTGCTTATCATAAGAGACCGTTTTGGCATGTCCTTTGCCTCAAAAGGATTGGGCTACCTTGCTGCACTTTTATTACTACTATTGTTACTTGCTCGTTATAAATTATCTTGCTATCAAACTACTCCGCTACTTACAATTTCAGCACTTGCAGACATTACCTTACTGAAAACCACTTGTCATTTCCTTCTACTCCTCGTTGGGTTCGACACTCTTACTTATCGAAAAGAGCTAAAATTGATCCCCTATACTTGTGGGTCATCAACAACGCGAAAAAGGGTTTGTCAATCCCTTCACGGTCACGAACAAGAGTGAGATCTATAATAGATAGGTATAAAAGATAAAAAAGGCAAATTAAAGTAAATATAAATAAAATGTAGCATGGTATTTTTGGTTTATAGATCTGAAAATATATGATCGAAAATAGACCCCGGGACCATAGGTTTCACTAGAGGCTTCTCTCTTGAAAGAAAGCATACGGTGGGTAAACAAATTACTGTCGAGCAATTGATAGAAAAGTGCAAACTTATGACGATATCCAAGGCAATGATCATGAATATAGGCATCACGTCCATCAGGTAGACCGACTCCTGCCTGCATCTACTACTATTACTCCATACATCGACCGCTATCCAACATGCATCTAGAGTATTAAGTTCATAAGAACGGAGGAACGCCTTAAGTAAGATGACATGATGTAGAGGGATAAACTCAAGCAATATGATGAAAACCCCATATTTTTACCCTTGATGGCAACAATACAATACGTGCCTCGCTACCCCTACTATGTCACTGGGTGAGGACACCGCAAGATTGAACCAAAAACTAAGCACCTCTCCCATTGCAAGAAAAACCAATCTAGTTGGCCAAACCAAACCGATAATTCGAAGAGAAATACAAAGATATTTGATCATGCATAAAAGAGTTAAGAAAAGACTCAAATAATATTCATAGATAATCTGATCATAAATCCACAATTCATCGGATCTCGACGAACACTGCAAAAAGGTATTACATCGGATAGAACTCCAAGAACATCGAGGAGAACACGGTATTGAAGATCATAGAGAGAGAAGAAACCATCTAGCTACTCGCTATGGACCCTTAGGTCCGTAAACTACTCAAGCTTCATCGGTAGGGTAGCAAGGTTGATGTAGATGCCCTCCGTGATCGAATCCCCCTCCGGCAGGGTGCCGAAAAAGGCCCCAAGATGGGATCTCACGGGAACAGAGGCATGCAGCGGCGAAAAAGTATTTTGGTGGATGCCCCTGATGGTTTGGGAATATTTGGGAATTTATAGTGCAAAGATTAGGGTTGGGGGACTCCCGAGGTGTCCACAAGCCAGGGGTGCCCCCCCTAGGGCGCGCCCTGAGGGCTTGTGGGCCCCTCGGGACTCCCCTGACCCCCTCTCCAAGTCCTACAGTGTCTTCTAGTCCAAGAAAAATTATCGTGAAAGTTTTATTCTGTTTGGACTCCGTTTGATATTCCTTTTCTATAAAACTCAAAAACAAGGAAAAAACAGAAACTCGCATTGGGCTCTAGGTTAATAGGTTAGTCCCAAAAATAATATAAAATAGCATATTAATGCATATAAAACATCCAAAACAGGTAATATAATAGCGTGGAACAATAAAAAATTATAGATATGTTGGAGACGTATCAGGAGTCCACTCGAACCTGTCAGACTTCTTCATCAATCGGTAAAGCGGCATGGCTTTTTCAACGAGTCTTGAGATGAATCTGCTCAGGGCTGCCAGGCAACCCGTGAGGCATTGCACGTCATGGAGACGCTCTGGTTGCTTCATCCGTATGATGGTCCCGATCTTCTCAGGATTGGCGTCGATCCCACGTTCGGAAACGAGGAAACCGAGTAACTTGCCCGCTGGTACGCTGAATGTACACCTGGTTGGATTGAGCTTGATGCCGAAAGCGCGTAGGTTCGCGAAAGTTTCAGCGAGGTCGGTGAAAGCACAAGTGCTCCCTGGGTGATTTTGGTAATTAATGTCAACATATCTCTTGTCGGACTAATATTTTCATCTAGTATATTTCAGAAAGTTCAACAAAGGCGTGGCATGGACAAGAGGATGTGGAACCCCTTCAAGATGCTATGGACAAAGAAGATTGGCAAAAGCTCAAGACTTTTCATTTCTATTTTAGTGATCCAAAATCACATTGAGTCCATAGGAAAAGCCAATACTATTAAAAGGGGATGAGGTGTTGCTTAATGATCTACTTGCTCAAAGTGCTTAGTGATATGCTCCAAAGCCCTCAACCACTTTGTCAAATCCAAATGTCCTAAACCTAAAGTCAAACTCGGCCCCACCAATTTGATTCATCCGGCGCCACCGAGTTCACTTGACATAGCCACTGCCAGAAACCCTAATCAGTTCGGTCTCGCCGATGGGATCTCGGTCTCACCGAGATGGGCTTGCAAACTCTCTGTTGCCTGTTGCAACTATTTCGGTCTCACCGAAATAGGCAGTCGACCCCACCGAGTTTGCTTGACCAACTCTTCTTATTACTAAAATCGGTCTCACCGAGTTTGTGTAATCGGTCAAACCGAGATGAGGTTTTACCCTAACCCTAGATCATCAGTCCCACCCAGTTGATCATGTCGGTACCACCGAAAAACCTAATGTTCACATTTTGAACTGAATCGGTCTCACCGAGTTCACCTATTCAGTCTGATCGAGTTGGCTCAATTGTGTGTAACGGTTAGATTTTGTGTGGAGGCTATATATACCCCTCCACCCACCTCTCCATTTGTGCGAGAGCCATCGGAACGTGCCTACACTTTCAGCATACATTTATCTGAAAACCACCTACTCATGTGTTGTGACCAAGACATTCCAATCCAACCACAAAAATCTTGATCTCTAGCCTTCCCCAAGTTGCTTTCCACTCAAATTATCTTTCCACCATAGCCAAATCTGTGAGAGAGAAAGAGTTAAGTGTTGGGGAGACTATCATTTGAAGCACAAGAGCAAGGAGTTCATCATCAACACACCATCTATTACCTTTTGGAGAGTGGTGTCTCCTAGATTGGTTAGGTGTCACTTGGGAGCCTCCGTCAAGATTGTGGAGTTGAACCAAGGAGTTTGTAAGGGTAAGGAGATCGCCTACTTCGTGAAGATCAACCCAAGTGAGGCAAGTCCTTCATGGGCGATGGCCATGGTGGGATAAACAAGGTTGCTTCTTCGTGGACCCTTCGTGGGTGGATCCCTCCGTGGACTCGCGCAACCGTTACCCTTCGTGGGTTGAAGTCCCCACCAACGTGGATGTACGATAGCACCACCTATCACTACTAGAAATCCACATTTTACCTAGAGCCAACCACTTTACCTAGAGCTCATTAGCGAACTCAAGGGATAGAAAAGAAATGAACAGGACCCTCTAGGGAAAGATGTCTTTCCAGCCAAAAAAAATAGAAAACTTTCCCTAAGGTGGTGCCACGTACATACCATCGAAGCCAAAAAAGACCGAGGAGATGCCCTCGATGTGGCTACGTAGATTGCCTCCCGCGCTCCTTTATCGACACAGTGCGCCAAGTTTTTCCTCCCGCACAAGTTGGGCCCACTGATCAGTGAGAAAAGGAAGGGAAAAAGGGCGCGTAGAAGATTTTTTTTGGCTAGGTCCCTCCTTCACGCTTCATCCATACCCCAAGCGCTGCCAGACTAAAAAAATCCCCTCTTCTATCCCCGCCCGCCCCGCGCCGCCGCGACCTGCTCCGCCCCGTGCCGCCGCGACGTGCTTCGCCCCGCGCTGCCATGCTCCGCTGCGCCCCGGCCTGCCCCGCTCCGCTGCGCCTCGGCCTGCCCCGCTCCTCTGCACCCCGGCCCGCCTCCTCGTCGCGCCCCTTCTTTCCCCTGTACTGGATCGGTGACATTCGCGACGGGCGTGGTGGCCATGGCCACGCCGGCCGGGGTGACGGCGTCGTGCCGACCGTGGTGACCGCATCCGCGACGCCCTTAACTCTGCTGACTGGGTCGCCCTTTGGACGTGGAGACGGTGCCGCCCCCGCTGATTGGACGAGCACCCGATCTGCTCTGTTCTACGCAACTGCTTCTGTCCAAAAGGTTGTCTCTATTTCTCTTCCCCTCTAGTTTAGAAAGATGTTTGATTGCTGGCTTAGATAGTTGTACTTGTGTATGTCTAGCAAAATTCTGAAACTGTTGTTTTGGTTTTAGCATCCGAAGGAAGCAGTAGGTGGTGCACTATCCAGTACATGTGGACGTTGTTCAGTATCTTCTCCAGCAGGTGGGGTTTTCAGTTTAAACATCTTGGTTAAAAAGTGTATGGAAGGTCATAGGAATAGAAGAAATTTCTAGCAAAAGAAGAAACAGAAGAACTGATTGATATGGAGATGCACGAACACATGAATGACAGAATGCAATAGCTTCATTGAATTTGTTCATAGCTACTGCAATTGCATGGATGATAGAAACAATAGCTTCATTGATTACTATATATGCTCGTGTTAACAGTGGTCAGATTACTGCATTTTTACGATTGCTGTATCTACATGAAACTGTGTGTACGTTTTACCATTGTTGTTTAGTTATCCATATGAAAGCTAGTAGCCGCAATTGTTGGGCTTTTCCACCCCAGTCTCTGTTTTATGTTATGAATAAATGGAAGTCCTCTAACATTCTTCATTGGTTTTGTACATTTTTCAGAAACTAACAAGTGTCGGGTGTAGTTTGCTTGAAGAAAATTTCCCTGCTCGTGGCATCGAAGCAACAGAGAAGAAAGGCATTGCTAAATCAAGTAGGTATTATGATTTCTTCTTTCCATGAAAACTATGTTGATTAATGCATTTTTCACTTGTATGATGTGGGAATGTGGGGTTATTTTTTGTTGGTGATGAGTGGTTTTCTATTTTAGTGTGTATGATGCATTCATTTTTTGTTGGGATGCGACTCGTGATCGTAGCAATTCATTTTATTTCAGATTTAAGTACAAAACCAAACCATGTCTTTGGATGCTCAACGTAGCTGGATGTATAGTGGGTGGAAGGATAATGGAAGGCATTCTGATGAGTGGATACGCAATACAAATGCTTTTGTGAACCATGTTTTTGAGGGTGTCCGTAGTGCCAAGTTTGAAGTTTCTTGTCCTTGCTCAAAATGTTGCAATGGTAGTAGAAGAACAAAACAATTGATGACCTCTCATCTTTGTCAATGGGGGTTCATGCCCAACTACTTTAGATGGACTGCACATGGGGAGCATCATGTTCATGTAGATAGAGTGGAGTCTGTCAACACTGATTGCTTAGAGGACATGTTGTGTGACTTTGGGGATGCAATGCATGTCGATAATGTAGACGAGGAGCCAACACCAGATGCCAAAGCTTTTTATGCCATGTTGTCAGCTGTTAGAGACCCACTCCATGAGTTCACCCAAACCTCACGCTTTGCTACTGTTACACGCTTGATGGGAATTAAGTCACAATACAATTTGTCAGGCGACTGCATAAATAGTTTACTGTAACTTTGGCAAGATACACTCCCACAAGGCAATAAAATGCCATCAAGCTTGTATGAGTGCAAGTGTATCTTAGCTGGTTTGAAAATGCCACTCCTGAAAATAGATGCATGTGTTAACCATTGCATGATATACTATAAGGATAGAGAGAAAAATTGAAGTGTGATTTCTGCGGTGAAGAAAGATATAAGGTAGTTAACAATGACTGCCCAAATAAGAAGCGTAAACCCATCCCTGTCGTTCGAAAGGGCAGAAGACCATCAAGTGTATTGACATGCCTTCTGAAAAGTAACCATCCCGGTATTCTGGATTATGATGGTGCGAAGGTGGTTGCAACGGAGTGGGAGCATTATCATGCGGTGAAGGACACAAATGGTCATTCTGTTGCAGACAAAATTGAAGATGCTTTTTGGGTATTAACTATTTAAATTGCTATTTTTTGTATTAAACCATCTATCAATTCTCATTGCAGCTAAGGTACAAGTATGAAGATGCATACTCAGAGAAGGTGAGAGCTACTGGTACATCTTCAGCAGCCTTGAAGCGTCGTCGAGCTGAAGAAATTGAAGATGTGCGTCAAAAGGAGTCCGAGAAGACTCGAAAAGCAGAGGCTTATGCCAACAATGTCTTGTCATGGGGTGTTGGGATGTACGAGCACTGCAATGTGATACAAAAGTTTCTTCAGGTGCTGGTTATACATTCCATGTTTATCAATAAATTTGCTAGCATTTGAAAGTAACCACTATGTGAATTTTCTTTTTTTGCAGACTTTGGCAACTAAGCAAGGAGTGCCTATTGGAGAAATACCACTGCCGCCGGTTCCACCTCCTTTTCGTTCGCTTTCTCCTCCTGGATCTCCACAACGATCTACCATCCAAGTATGTAATCATCCATCTCAAGCAAACACACACACACATTAATACATTTAAAGCATGATAAGGGTTACTTCTAAAACCTGGCTCTTCTTTTGCAGATTCTAGAAAATAGCAAAGAATCGCCAGCTTTGTGTGCTCAACAAGAAACAAATCCGAGCTCTATTAATGTATGTATTTCTCAAACTGATCTCAAATGATACAAATAGTAATGGTCTGTTCGTTGTGACCTTCCAGGGTTAAATAACTTAGTAAGAGGGGTATATTGAACAATGCATGTTTGCCTTCTTTTCTCTTCAGAAGAGAATGTTAGAGCTGTTTGTAGTATAATTTGTTGATTGGGATAAAACGCGAATGCAATGCACCATAGGGTGCTTCAAACATAGGAGTACATATTGTTGTTTCTGTGTGCAAATAATAGTTTCACATGGCTATTGTTGGTAGTAAATGTTTTTCCTTCCTTCAGTATACTCTTTGGTCTCATTTATTTGTACAAAAACAACAAGTGAACTGATTCAGAACGATGCAACGTGTGTAGTTGCATTACTTATGTGTGTATGGATAAGTTGAGAGATACCTATTCACATACTTGTGACAATATGAATGCTTATGTGATGTGTGATGCTAGCATATGTGGTGCTGGATCATTTGGGATTAATGTTGATTAATGGGGCTGTGTGAGGATGCTGGAGGGATCATAATATTTCTTTGTCCAATTGTCCAGTTTATAGTTGTTATGCTGCCAAAATTTATACCAGATTTTTCATGCCTTTGTTCTAATTACTAGAAATAGGAAATTCTGTTTAGACTTTGTCGACTTGATGTAACTCACTAATTTGCATTGGAACACAGAGTTGAGTGTAGTTCCTCTAATAAGTTCTTATTGCCATGTTCCAGCCTTTGAGAATTTGCGAATCTTTCTTTTCAGGAACATGTTACTGCCGCAAGTGTTCCTGCTGTAGACGATGAAGGGATGTTTGGGGGATTTTTCAGTTAGTCTGGAACCGGTGCACTAAGCCTATCGCTATTGAGCAGTCAGTTGGTTCCTTGATGTTCTTGGATGTACAGTGCATGGAGTAACATTTTGGTGCATGTATAGTTAACATGCTAGTACTCCCTCCGTTCGGAATTACTTGTCTTGGAAATGGATGTATCTAGACGTATTTTAGCTCTAGATACATCCATTTCTGTGACAAGTAATTCCGAATGGAGGGAGTACATGTTATGTAATGTAGGGAACTCTAGTTAACCTCCACCCCTGAGATCACAAGCAAGGGCGAGGGGATCCTCCTGAGATCGGAAAAAGTCCAAAACAAACCTTGAATTTGTAGGGGAAAGCTAAACCAAACCCCGAACTCTCAATCCCTGAAATCAGCACACCAAACTCTCTA
This sequence comes from Triticum aestivum, assembly GCF_018294505.1. Taxonomy (NCBI): domain Eukaryota; kingdom Viridiplantae; phylum Streptophyta; class Magnoliopsida; order Poales; family Poaceae; genus Triticum; species Triticum aestivum. The sequence continues at coordinate 359,078,823 of NC_057802.1, read as the reverse complement.
ATCCCGGTCTATTTTAAACCTTCAGAGGATTTGCCGGGATTTGCTGAATTAGGCCGGCCCAGTAGCGCAGTTGCTCACGCGCGCGTACTAATTTGTTTTTTCTTAGATTTTTTCTTTTACGTTTTCTTTTCTTTTTAAATTTTTACACATGTCTAATTTCTCTCAGTACCGAATGTACATTTTTAACGCACACAATAAATATTTGGTAAACTTTTGATATTTTCAAATACATTATGGACATTTTTTATTTAACTATTTTCAAAACTTTTTTGAATACATGGTCATATTTTTCCAAATACATGTTATACATTTTATTAATGAAAATAAACATTTTATAAAACTACACGAACACTCTTTTACATGGTTCAACATTTTTAAATTTGCATACACTTTTTTCAAACACATGTCACGTATATTCTGTTAAGGTTATGACACATTTTTTTACAACACGCAAACTTTTTTTTACATTGTACAAATAGTGTTCACACTTTAAAATTTTGTTCAAGTTTCAGAAAAAATTTATGTTACAAAAAGTGTTTGCACTTTAAAATTTTGTTCTGGTTTAAAATGTTTATGTTTCAAAAGGTGTTCTCTTTTTCTGAAAATTGTTGGTTTTTTAAAAGTATCCGTAATTTTCAAAAACGCACTTTATAAAATGTTCGAAGATTTCAGAAGTAAATACGTTTTCAATACTTATTTTCCCCTAAAAAAGGTTTTCAAAGTTCGACTCTTTGGTTTCAAATTTAATATTTTCGGCCTCTTATTATGTAAGTCATATTCATCTGGTGTAGTGGCTAACCAAATCAGGTACACCCTGCCAGGTCCCAAGTCTGACTCCACGGCATGTTTCTCTTTTGGAATTATTACGTCGCGCATTAAGAAACAGAAAGAAATAATTTTTACGGTGCGTGATAAGGAAAAAACTCGATTTATGTCTGGTGGGCCGGCCCAGTCCAGTGAGCAGCCAATAATCCGAAACATTTTTTAAAAACATTATTTACGCCATAATTTATGAAATTCCAAAACATTATTCAAAAAATGTGACACAATTCTGAAAATCCGAAACATTTTTCATAGCATGTGAAAAACTGTTGGAATTCTGAACATTTTTCGAGAATTGTGATTTTTTTTGAAACCGCGAACAGTTTTTTAAATGCGAATAGAATTTCAGAATTACAAATATGTTTTCAAAAACACAAAATGATTTGAATTCGTGCCGAAAATATAAAACAGGAACATATTTTAACTTCTGGACAATTTTAGAAATGTGCGAACATTTTTTAAACTTCATGAATTCTTTTTGTGTTATAGTGGGCCGGCCCAAATTCTTGTCCGTGAGAGTAGCTGGTTATCCCGGCCGGGATTGTTTTATTCCCGATGTGTCAAACAGGTCTAGGGTCGAAAATAGACCTGGATTACAAGTTTAGAGTGCCAATTTCCGGGATTTAAAGTTTAGGGTTTGATTTAGCTTTCGTCTATAACTTTAAGGTTTATTTTGAACTTTTTCCTCCTGAGATCACCAGCAACCCACCCCGACCGGTAAAAAAAAAGCCCATCCACCCCTCCCACGATCCCCTCATCGCACCTCCCTCGATCCCCGAACTGCATCACACCGCCAGGGCCGCCTCCCACCCTGGCTCGCGCCGCCGGCGAGCCCCGGCCAACCGCCCCGCCGCCGCCGGGCCCTTGGCCACCAACTGCCCCGCCGCCGGCACCCCCACCTCCCACCTCCACCCACTCGCCGCCCTCGCGCAACTTCCCAGCGCGGAGGCGCCCCAGGCCACCAACCCCACCCCCGCCGGCACCGGGCCAGGTGACGCGCGCCGCCGTCAACCAGGATCCCGCGCCACCGCCGGGCCCCGGCCACCTCCCGCGCCGCTGTGGGGCCCCTCCCCTGCTTCAACCACGAATCCGGCCGCCGTGCGCACCCCGCCCTGGGATCCATTTACCGCCGTCTCCGGATCCGGCCACCGCGACGGCGTGCCTTCCACAGCGCGCTGCCGCCCCGGCTTCACAACAGCGCTGCTGCCCGCCTTCCCCATCGCGCCGCTGCCTTCTCCCACCGCACGAGTCGCGCCACCAGCCCCTCTACGCTCCGCCGCAGATGACGGCTGCACCCACCGGCGAGGGTCGCGCACCAGCTACCGGCCTCGCGGCCCCCCTCCACTAGCCCCGGCCACAGGCCTGCCTCCGCCACCGAGCGCTTGTCTCCCTCAACCTTCCTCTGCGCGATGAACGCCATGGACGGGAGCTTTTGTGAGCTCAGTGGATTCCTGCGCGGCGATGCAGTTCAAAAAAAATACGGATAGAAGTTCGATAAGGCTGCAGTGCTATGGTGTCGTTGTTGTATTTGCCTCGTTCACTTTGGTAAAAAAAGATTGTTATTTGTTCAGTACAGGTGACAAAAAAGAACAACTTTGTTGTTCAGTGCAGAGTGCCAATGAACAACAAGTTCATTTCTTGCCCTCTTTTCTGTTTTTAAGTAGGAATGATGATTTTAGATGCAAAAGAGAAAAACGTAGGAAATATGATTTCTTCATGGAAAGTGTATGGTAGTTGTGTGTGCGCGTGTTTTGTATGGGTTTGTGTGATGGGTGTATTCATTCATGTGTGAAAGGAAGAAGAATTCATATATGAGATGAGGAAAAAGTTCAAAAAAATGTAACAAAAACAAGTTTATGCGTGAAAAAATCACTTATTCTCTTTGTACGAAAAAATACACACAGAAGTTCAAATTTTAAAAGTAGAGCAGTACGATATCTATAAAAAATTCAGATTTTTCATGTTACAAAAGGATAACGTCATTTTGGCATTTTATAAAAAAGCTTATAAAAGACGATGAATTTAAAAAAAAATTGTCTATATGAAAATTTTCCCCTAGGATTTTTCCTGTGACACTATTTTTGTATGTTGCTACCAAGCTTGATGATGTATTGTTGTGCTACACTTGATGATGTATTGGTTGTGCACGTAGCACACGAAGTGTATGTGTGTTGTTGTGCGTAATTTTCTTGAATTTTAGTAGCATGCAAAGTTCATGTTTCTGAAATTCCTAAGTTCACGTGTGCCACATATACTTAAGAAATTCATCAATGAAAAAAGGACCGCCTAGGCCATTTCACCGACAACAAAAAATGCATAAAAATCTCGCGAGACAAAAAGAACTTCACAAGATATAACATAGTTAGTGTTAACTTAAAAAGTGGCATATCGTGTGTTAGAAAACAAAAATCAACCGCTAAGATTTCAGTGAAAAAAGAAACTATAGAAGTTCATATAATGATCCTGAGAGAGTTCAAACTATGTATGCGTGTGCAAACTTTGTTGCCCTCCATCTGTTTAATAAAAAATTCCAACAAAAGAGCTCGAAAGAAATTCTCGTTTATTAAAAAAAAGCTAAGCTAAGGCACTACTTTCTCGTATGTGAATGAGATGTCATCTAAAATAGGATATACAAGAAATTGCTCGTGTTTCTTTTTTTAAAATATTGGATTTTTCTCGTTCATAAAAAATAACCAATTTTTTAAAAGCTAGATTTTCTCCGTTTCTAAAAAATAAGAGAGAAGGCCAACTCAAAATAACAGAGCAGTTCAAAAAAGTATATAAAAATGGATTTTCAAAAAAAAAATAGAAATTTTGAAATAACCGACAAGGTCAAAAAAACATAGAAGTTCAAATTTGAAAACCCTAGAAGTTCAATTTGAAATAACCGAGAAGGTCAAAAAACCTAGAAGTTCAAACTTAAAAACCTAGAAAATTGTTTGCTTATTTAAAACCATATTTTTCTAAGAAGTTCAAAGTAAAAAAAAAAAGAGAAGTTCGAAGGTTAAAAAAACTTAGATGTTTTTTCATTACTAAATAATAAAATGAAGAAGTTAAAATTAAAAAATAAGGAAAAACTAAAAAAGTTTTAAAAGACTTAGTAGTTCAAAAAATTATTTAAAGAAAGCATTTTCCATGTCTCCAAAAGAAATTAGAGGTTCAAATTTCACAAAGAAAGAGGTTCAATGTTTATTACATAACCAAGAAAAGTCAAATTAAAAATACAAAGAAAGTTCAACTTTTTAATAATAAAGGGGTTATATAAAAACCTAGAGGTTCGAATTTAAATAACCGAGAAGTTCAATTTTTAGTACAAAACCAAGATGCAAGTTAAAAAAATCTAAAAATAAAAAGTTCAAATTAAAAATACGAAGAAGTTCAATGCTTGTTACAAACCCAAAAGAAGGTCATTAAAAAAAGCATCTCAAACAATTTTACAAAAAAAGATTTTACCTGTTAAAATAAACCTAGAAGCTCAAATTTAAAAACGGAGCGGCTCGAGGTCTATCAAAAAGTAGGATTTTTCCCGTCACTAAAAGAAATAAAAGCAGGAAGTCCAAATTAAAAAGATGGAGAAGTTCGATGATTATAGAAAAGTCAGATTTCCTCGTTATTAAAGAATGAAAACAAGAAGTTCAAAAATTAAATAACTAGCAGTTCAACTTTTAAAAATAGAGCGCTTCCAAATTCATAAAAATATATTAAGAAATAAAACCAGGAAGTCCATATTAAAAAGATGGAGAAGTTCGATGATTATAGAAAACTCATATTTTCCTCGTTATTAGAGAATGGAAACAATAAGTTCAAAAATAAAATAACATGAAGTTCAACTTTTAAAAATAGAGCGCTTCAAAATTTCATAAAAATGATTAAAAAATCAGATTAAAAATTCATAAAAAAACTCATATATTTTCACGTAACCAAGAGAAGTTCAGATTGATAACCGCGAGAAGTTCACGTACTACACGGTGTGCATTTTGTATTAAAAAAGAATAAAAAAGCAAAGGCTAAATTTGTTGTTGTTATAAGTTCAAGTCCTCCGTCGGAGAAAGTTAAAAAAATTATTGTGAGAGAGGTTTGTACAAAAAGAATATCATTTGTGTAACACTGACGAATGGATGAGAAAATTACAAATGAAAATACATCACAGAAGTTCAACGTGAAAACAGCAGGAAGTTCAACTACTATAGTGAATGAATTTCAGATGAAAAACTCTTAAAATCGTCGCGAGTATGAAAAAACGATCAACACGGGAAAGTTGAGTGTTTACATCAGCTTTCCACCGGTATATTACTTGCTCAATTCCGGTGAGTGTTCCGCTGAGTGGATGGAGAGCTACGGGCAAAAAAATCACGTCAAAAACAGAGGGAAGTTCAGGTACACACGCCGAGAAGTTCAGGTTCTTCACGCGGTGCATTTTCGAAGAATCTGTTTCGCGATAAAAGCAGAACGAATGATCTTGTCGTTTCTGAAATTACTTGATAACGGCTAGGAATCAGAGAAAACCACCAACATGAAAAAGTTTCGCATTTTCCGTAGCTTTTCAACGGTATATTATTTGCCCCATTCCGATAAAGTTTGTAAAAATTACGGCAAAAATACGTTTTTAGCCATTTTCAAAATTGACTTAAAACCGTAATGAATTGGTGTAAACAATACATACAAAAAAGTTTCACATTTTCTCAACCTTTCCAACGCCATATCATTTGCTGCATTCGGACGTACGGTTAAAAAATAGATTGAATATATGAACACGGTGGAGCTTGTACCGTTTTTTTAAATTACTTTTAAACCGTTCAAATTTAGATATAACTTGTAACATGAAAAAGTAGCGCATTTTCATAAGCTTTTCAACTCCATATCGTTTGCCTCACTTGGATTAGCCGTTTAGAAATGACATCGAAAATACGAACTCGGTTGTTTGGTTTGTGAAATTTTATGATTTTCCAAATTACTCTTTAGCCATAAGGAATTAGAGAAAACGTTCAACATGTGGAAGAATCGGTTTTACAGCAGCTTTCCAACGCCATATTATTTGCCTCATTCCGATAAACACTTTAGAAATGCGATCGAAAATACGATTCACGTTTTTTGTATGAAGAAAAAACGATTTTCAAAACTGCTCTTAAACCGCTTACATTTACCAAAATTTTAACTTGGGTCATGATACTGGTGTCCATAGCTTTCCAACGGTATATCGCAAGCCCCATTTGGGCTATGTTGGCGGAAGTTCAACCTAGCCCTAGGGGAAGTTCAGGTCGAACAACTCAGGCAGTAAAATTGCAAAAAACGCAATTTCATCACGACCCGAGAGCAAAATCCGCCAACGAGGGAGATTCCTATTTAAAACCGGTATTTAGTTGCTAAAAAATGTTTCTAGATTACACTAACATCATATAGAACATGACTAACCACAATAATTCACGGGGGAAGCCACGGTTGCGAAGATAGCCCGAAGGTCGGGTTCGTACAGAGGGAAGTTCAGGTTGTGATCAGAATATTATTCTGATCCCGTGATCAGAATAGTGTTTATGTATATATATATACTAATTAATTGATGTTATTTTCATTTCATAATTATGGATCCATTTTGAATTATTGGTTATGAATTCAAATTTAAATTACACGTTTGAATTATGTCTGCATACGGGGATGGTGTTTCCCTACAGTATGTAACTCTAGGGAAAGTATGGTGATGTGGTGCAAAAGGGCCCCACAATCTTTCCCTAGAGCCTGGCTATAGGTAAACAACCTATCCACGTGGATTGCAACATACATATGGAAATCTTTCCCTAGGGCTTGTGCCCCTAGGTAAAGAAATTTTCCCTAGAGCTTGCTGGATACACCCTAGGGGAAGGGGTCTTTACCGACTATACTACACCTAGGGTTCTTTACCTAGGGCAAGCCAAGGTAAAGTCTTTCCCTATGGTTTTTCCTATTTCACTTAGGGTATATGACTCTAGGTAAAATGTGGATTTCTAGTAGTGTATCGGAACCACGCCAAAAATCTCCATGTCTCCAATTGCGTTTGCACATTCCAATCCCATCCCCTTACTTTCTTGCAACTTGCATGCTTTACTTTCCGCTGCTCATATACTGTTGCCATGCTTGCTTGAAATGTATTGTGAATGCTTAATCTTGTGCTAAAACTCCATCTCAACTTGAAGAACTTAAAAACTGGTAATTTTGCTTGTTGAGGGTCTAATCACCCCCCTCTAGACACCTCTTCTCGATCCTTTCAATTGGTATCATAGCATTGGTCTCCATTGTTTTGGTTTAATCACCATTGGAGGAAGATGGATGAGTCTACGATGGGGAGTCTTAGATGCATAGTGCATATGCTTGATGGAGAGTTCTTTAATGCTTGGAAAAATGGGATGCTTGAAATTTTCAATGAATATCACTTGAACAAGTACATTACTTGCCCTTGTGCGCCCCTTGTTGATCCCTTGCATCCTACCCCTGATGAGTCTCTTGACATGATCAACAATCTTAGAACTATCAATCTTATCATTAGAGGATTGCCTAGAAATTTGATTGTATGCTTGCCTACTCTTGAATGTGCTTACACCATATGGAGATATCTTGAGGAACGCTTTCCAGACTATTCCTTGAAAAATTTAGATGAGATTCTTCAAAAGTCCATTGCTTTAAATAAGATGAATCCTAATGATCCTAAATTTTGTGTTTGTCTATTTGAGCTTCGTGACCTTATGCGTGCCAAAGGAGATGTTGGAATCATTAGTAACATCATCTCGGAAGTCATTAGAGTTCATAAAGATGCACATTGTCATGATCATAAATCTAATGAATCACTCTCTCTAGGTGATGATCAATCACAAGACGATGTTGAACATGGATACTATGATGAGGATGATGATAGTGACTTTGATCTCAATGAGTCTATGAGACACTTTGGTCTTATGGCTAACCTTCGCGGCTACATGGCTGGAGGAAAGGAATGGGTTCTTGATAGTGGATGTACCGATCACATGACCGGGGACAAGGATATGTTTCTTGAGCTTGCTGAAAATGACGGCCCTCAAAAGTATGTCACTTTTGGTGATAACTCAAAGGGTAAGGTGGTTGGCCTTGGTAAGGTGGCCATCTCACATGACAGCTTCATACAAAATGTTATGCTCGTTGAATCTCTTGTCTATAATTTACTTTCCGTATCTAGACTAGCCGATTTCGGTTTCGACGTCCTATTTACTGAAGTAGATTGTCAAGCGTTTCGAAGAGATAATCATGATATGGTCTTTACCGGTATACGTAGAGGTGATCTATACATTATTGATTTCACTAAAAAGGCTCAACCTAGAACTTGCTTAATTGCTAAATCTTCTAAAGGTTGGTTGTGGCATAGAAGGTTAGGTCATGTGGGCATGCGAAATCTTGATAAGCTCATTAAAGGTGATCATATCCTTGGAGTTAAAGATGTTATATTTGACAAGGATAGACTTTGCAGTGCCGGTCAAGCAGGAAAACAGGTTGGAGGAAGCCACCCCGTGAAAAACATCATGACCATGAGAAGACCGCTCGAGCTGCTTCACATGGATCTTTTTGGTCCAAACGCCTACAAAAGTCTCGGTGGTAAATCATTCGTTTTAGTCATTGTCGATGACTTTTCAAGATTTACGTGGGTGTTCTTTGTTGATGATAAATCATAGGTCCAAAATATCTTCAAGAACTTCGCTAGGAAGGCCCAAAATCAATTTAAAGTGAAGATTAAGAAGGTTTGCAGCGACAACGAAACGGAGTTCAAGAACACAAATGTGGACACCTTTCTTGACGAAAAAGGGATTTCACATGAGTTCTCGGCTACGTACACACCTCAACAAAATGGAGTTGTTGAGAGGAAGAACCGGACTCTTATTGAGATGGTGAGAACGATGCTTGATGAGTACAAGACGCCAAAACACTTTTGGGCGGAAGCGGTTGAGACAGCTTGTCATGCAACTAATCGTCTATATCTTCACAAGCTACTCGGCAAGACGGCATACGAGCTTCTCACCGGTAACAAACCCCAAGTTGGATACTTTCGAGTATTCGACTCAAAGTGCTATATTCTTGATAAGCATCGTCGTTCAAAATTTGCTCCTAAATCTCATGAGGGTTTCCTTCTCAGTTATGGCTCAAACTCTCACACTTACCGTGTCTACAACAATTTCACCCGAAAGGTCGAAGATACGGTAGATGTGAAGTTTGATGAATCTAACGGCTCACAAGTAGAGCAATTGCCAATTGATGTAGGAGACAAAGACCCTTCGGAAGCAATCCAAGACTTGTCTATTGGCAAGATTCGCCCAACGGAGGTGAAGGAGAGTACCTCGTCCGTTCAAGTGGAAGCTTCTACCTCACGACAAGGTGAACCACGAGTTGACTCAGAGGCATCCACAAGTGGGACACACCAAGATGAAGAAAACGAGGAAGTACACCAAGATGAACCTCATCAACCTCCCTCTCCACCTCCACAAGAGAACAACAACACCAACAATGAAGAAGGCCAAGAGGAAGAACAAGATGATGAAGAGGACATTCCACCCCGACCCAAACAAAAGCTCTCACGAGTTAGAGCAAGAGTTTCAAGAGATCATCCCGTTGAACAACTCTTTGATGATATCCAAACCGGGAGAATTACTCGCTCTAAAACTCGTTTGGCTAATTTCTGTGAACATTAATCATTCATATCTAGTATTGAACATATGAAGGTTGAAGAAGCGCTTGATGATCCGGATTGGGCGAACGCCATGCACGAAGAGCTACACAATTTCGAGAGGAACCAAGTGTGGACATTGGTAGAAAAGCCAGACAACAACCAAAATGTCATGGGAACCAAATGGGTGTTTCAGAATAAGCAAGATGAAGATAGACAAGTTGTACGCAACAAGGCCCGTCTCGTCACCCAAGGCTACACTCAAGTTGAAGGTATGGACTATGGTGAGACATATGCCCCCGTTGCTAGACTTGAGTCCATTCGCATCTTAGTTGCTTATGCCAATCACCATGGTATCACATTATATCAAATGGACATTAAAAGTGCTTTTCTAAATGGTGAAATTGAGGAGGAAGTATATGTTAAACAACCTCCCGGCTTTGTTAATCCTAAGAAACCCGATCATGTTTACAAACTTCACAAAGCTCTTTATGGTCTTAAACAAGCTCCTAGAGCATGGTATAAATGCTTGACCAAGTTCCTTATTGAAAAAGACTTTGAGATTGGAAAAATTGATTCTACACTTTTTATTAAAAGGGTTAATGGTGAATTATTTGTGTGCCAAATTTATGTGGATGATATCATATTTGGTTCGACTAACTCTCATTTTAGTGAAATGTTTGGAAGGCTAATGTCGGAGAAGTTTGAGATGTCTATGATGAGTGAACTCAAGTTCTTTCTTGCTTTGCAAATCAAGCAAACTAAGGAGGGTACCTTTGTTTCCCAAACAAAGTATACCAAGGACTTATTCAAGAAGTTCAACATGCAAGAAAGCAAAGGTATGAAAACACCCATGCCTACTAGTGGACATCTTGACTTGACAAAGGATGGCAAACCAGTTGACCAAAAGGTTTATCGCTCTATGATTGGTTCATTGTTATATATATGTGCCTCCCGTCCCGATATTATGCTAAGTGTGTGCATGTGTGCACGATATCAAGCGGCCCCTAAGGAATGTCATCTTAAGGCTGTGAAAAGGATAGTGAGATACTTAATTCATACACCAAACTTTGGCATTTGGTATCCTAAGAGGTCTTCTTTTGATCTTGTTGGCTACTCCAATTCGGACTATGCCGGTGACAAGGTTGATAGAAAGTCTACTTCAGGTACTTGTCAATTTCTTGGTAGATCTCTTGTGTCTTGGTCCTCCAAGAAGCAAAACTCGGTATCCTTATCCACCGCCGAAGCGGAATACATTGCCGCCGGTTCATGTTGTGCTCAATTACTTTGGATGACCCAAACTCTTAAAGATTATGGGATATATGTGAAACATGTTCCATTGCTTTGTGATAATGAAAGTGATATTAAGATTGCTCACAATCCCGTGCAACATTCTTGAACTAAGCATATTGAAGTTCGTCATCATTTCATTCGAGATCATGTTGCTAAAGGAGACATCGATCTTAAGCATGTTCGTACCGATAAGCAATTGGCAGATATATTCACCAAACCGCTTGATGAGAAAGTATTTTGCCGTTTGAGAGGTGAATTAAACATCATTGATGCCCCAAACTTGGAGTAGAAACTCCATTTGGATGCATGCCAGGCATGAGCCTTTGACTAATCCTTGATATTTCTCTTATGATGATGATCATATGTCTTGGATCTATACTTGTACCCTTGCATGTTATCTAACCCTTGTAGGTACTTGGATAAGCCCAAATCTATGAGATTGCAACTCACTCACATCTTGAGCAATCTGTACATCACTAAGTCTCTACAATATGGTGGTTGAAGACAAGGAAGCATGAATCCTTTCAACATATCCTTTGACAATTTCTATATATCAAATCTCATTTGGTATCAAATTTCATGATTGTCATTTTGGATACACAAGTGCTCTCCCTTGCAAAACTAACCCATGTAGGTAGATGAACTCAAACTACAAGCGATGCTCCCAACTCTTGATGAACTACATCAACCTTGAGCATCCAACACAAGTTCGACTACATGATCAAGATCAACACCACCATCCAAGGTATGTTATTCCATCTTAGAGAAGCTTTACACCAAGACATGGGTCAAAGCATCTCAACAAGATGTGAATACATCAAAATGCTTAAACAAAAAATGGTAACCCCATTTTGAGCTTAAACGATGAGTATGACCTATGATCAAGTGACCTCACTTGACTCCTAAGTCAATATACTCTAACATAGGTGACTTTGTTGCCGACCCCCTCTAGATGAAGTTCTCTAGTGTTACTTTGTGTTCTTACATTTGTTTCTTGCTTGTTTGCTTCATCTAGATTTCATTTCTTTCTGTCTCTGCATTCTGTGCATTTAATTCATTGCAAATCTTTCAGGTAATTACCTGCAAATCCTTGTGAGATTTTATTTGCCAAGTGAGCTGAGATGAAAAAAATATTTTCTTCTGTATTGAACTCGGTCTCACCGATTTCTGCCTCTTGGCTAGACCGAACTACAATACTGCATTGTAGATTGTTAATCGGTACAACCGACAAGGACAAACCCGGTCTGACCGATATGCATCCTCTATGACACTGCTAACTCCGTGTCACCAATGAAAGTAACTCGGCGTTACCGATTTCACTGCGGAGAAAACATTTTGCCATTACAATGTTAGTTCTACTTCAGCTCCACTCGATGATTCTTATCCTCTACTAGCATCTTAAATTACATGCTGCTTTGTAATGTGAGTCAACGACCAAACCTATATGACTCATGCTCCAGAAGATCCCTTCTTGGAAATTGATGTCAAAGGGGGATAGAGAGAGAGAGCACATCAAAGCTTATCACATAAGAGAGAAAGCACATCTTAGCTTCTTTAGATGCTTATTAACCATGGAGGAGAGAAGTCACATGTCTTTAAGAGGGGAAAGACATGTTAGTAGATGTTACTTTGCTCTGTCTTTTCGTTGCTCTGATTTTCTCTTACCCTATCTTCTCCCATTATCCAATATCAGATTCAGGGGGAGAAAGAGTTCATATCTAAGATGGGATCAAGATTGATGTACATACCCTCCGTGATCGAATCCCCCTCCGGCAGGGTGCCGGAAAAGGCCCCAAGATGGGATCTCACGGGAACAGAGGCATGCGGCGGCGGAAAAGTATTTTGGTGGATGCCATTGATGGTTTGGGAATATTTGGGAATTTATAGTGCAAAGATTAGGGTTGGGGGACTCCCGAGGTGTCCACTAGCCAGGGGGTGCCCCCTAGGGCGCGCCCTGAGGGCTTTTGGGCCCCTCGGGACTCCTCTGACCCCCTCTCCAAGTCCTACAGGTGTCTTCTAGTCCAAGAAAAATCATCGCGAAAGTTTTATTTCGTTTGGACTCCGTTTGATATTCCTTTTCTGTAAAACTCAAAAACAAGGAAAAACAGAAACTGGCACTGGGCTCTAGGTTAATAGGTTAGTCCCAAAAATAATATAAAATAGCATATTAATGCATATAAGACATCCAAAACAGATAACATAATAGCATGGAACAATAAAAAATTATAGATACGTTGGATACGTATCAGGAGTCCACTCGATCCTATCAGACTTCTTCATCAATCGGTAAAGCGGCAGGGCTTTTTCACCGAGTCTTGAGATGAATCTGCTCAGGGCTGCCAGGCAACCCGTGAGGCGTTGCACGTCATGGAGACGCTCTGGTTGCTTCATTCGGATGATGGTCCCGATCTTCTCAGGATTGGCGTCGATCCCACGTTCGGAAACGAGGAAACCGAGTAACTTGCCCGCTGGTACAAGGCTCGCGAAAGTTTCAGCGAGGTCGGTGAAATCACAAGTTCTCCCTGGGTGATTTTGGTAATTAATGTCAACATATCTCTTGTCGGACTAATATTTTCATCTAGTATATTTCAGAAAGTTCAACAAAGGCGTGGCATGGACAAGAGGATGTGGAACCCCTTCAAAATGCTAAGGACAAAGAAGATTGGCAAAAGCTCAAGACTCTTCATTTCTATTTTAGTGATCCAAGATCACATTGAGTCCATAGGAAAAGCCAATACTATTAAAAGGGGATGAGGTGTTGCTTAATGATCTACTTGCTCAAAGTGCAAGTGATATGCTCCAAAGCCCTCAACCACTTTGTCAAATCCAATTGTCCTAAACCTAAAGTCAAACTTGGCCCCACCAATTTGATTCATCCGGTGCCATCGAGTTCACTTGTAATAGCCACTACCAGAAACCCTAATCAGTTTGGTCTCACCGATGGGATCTCGGTCTCACCGAGATGGGCTTGCAAACTCTTTGTTGCCTGTTGCAACTATTTCGGTCTCACCGAAATAGGCAGTCGGCCCCACCGAGTTTGCTTGACCAACTCTTTGTTTGCTTATTACTAAAATTGGTCTCACCGAGTATGTAATTGGTCAAACCGATATGAGGTTCTACCCTAACCCTAGCTCATCGGTCCCACTGAGTTGATCATGTCGGTCCCACCGAAAAACCTAACGTTCACATTTTGAACTGAATCGGTCTCACCTAGTTCACCTATTCGGTCTGACCGAGTTGGCTCAATTGTGTGTAACGGTTAGATTTTGTGTGGAGGCTATATACCCCTCCACCAACCTCTCCATTTGTGAGAGAGCCATCAGAACGTGCCTACACTTCCAGCATACATTTTCTGAGAGAGAACCACCTACTCATGTGTTGAGACCAAGACATTCCAATCTGACCACAAGAATCTTGATCTCTAGCCTTCCCCAAGTTGCTTTCCACTCAAATCATCTTTCCACCATAGTCAAATCTGTGAGAGAGAGTTGAGTGTTGGGGAGACTATCATTTGAAGCACAAGAGCAAGGAGTTCATCATCAACACACCATCTATTACCTGTTGGAGAGTGGTGTCTCCTAGATTGGTTAGGTGTCACTTGGGAGCCTCCGTCAAGATTGTGGAATTGAAACAAGGAGTTCGTAAGGGCAAGGAGATCGCCTACTTCGTGAAGATCTACCCAAGTGAGGCAAGTCCTTCGTGGGCGATGGCCATGGTGGGATAGACAAGGTTGCTTCTTCGTGGACCCTTCGTGGGTGGAGCCCTCCGTGGACTCACGCAACCGTTACCCTTCGTGGGTTGAAGTCTCCACCAACGTGGATGTATGATAGCACCACCTATCGGAAACACACCAAAAATCTCCGTGTCTCCAATTGCGTTTGCACACTCCAATCCCATTCCCTTACTTTCTTGCAACTTGCATGCTTTACTTTCCGCTGCTCATATACTCTTGCCATGCTTGCTTGAAATGTATTGTGAATGCTAAAACTCCACCTCAACTTGAAGAACTTAAAAACTGCTACTTTTGCTTGTTTAGGGTCTAATCACCCCCACTCTAGACACCTCTTCTCGATCCTTTCAGTCGGTCAGGAGGTCAGAACCTTCCCTAGACTTGACCACGATGTCATCCATATAGGCCTCTATGTTCCGACTGATTTGCTTTCATAAGCACTTCTGAATCATACGTTAGAATGTGGCCCCAGCATTTTTCAACCCAAATGGCATCATGATATAACAGAAACACCCGAATGGGGTGATGAATGTTGTTTTTATTTCATCAAGGCCGTACAGTCGAATTTGATGGTACCCGGAGTACGCATTCAGAAACGACAACCGCTCACACCCGACAGTAGAGTTTACTATCTGATCTATGCGAGGAAGAGGGAAATGATCTTTCGGGCAGGCCCGATTGATATGCCTAAAATCTACACACATTCGGAGAGACTTGTCTTTCTTTGGCACTAAGACGACATTGGCGAGCCACTCGGAGTGGTACACCTCTCGGATGAACTCGACGGCTAAGAGCCGCGCTGTCCCTTCGCCAATTGCCTTGTGCTTCTCGGTGGAAGATCTCCGAAGATGTTCTTTTACAGGCTTCATCGTCAAATTGACACGGAGTCTGTGCTCGGCCAGCTCCCTGGGAACACCCGGCATGTCAGAAGGTTTCCATGCGAAGATGTCCCAGTTCTCACGGAGGAACTGGACGAGCACGACTTCCTATTTGTTGTCCAGGGTGGTGGAGATGTTGGTCGGGGCAACACTCGGGTCCTTAGGGTGGATATTCACCGGCTTCATTTCTCCCACCAGCTGAAAAGCGGATTCCACAGTCAGCTTCTTGGACTTCAATAGTTTGCTTGGGTCTGCCGCCTTCTTGTATTCGTCCAGCTCGGCCATCGCCATCTGGTCGTCAGCGATCTGGGAGCCCTTCTGGAGGCACTCTTCGGCCAACTTCCGATTTCCTGTGATGGTGATCACGCCTTTCGGCCCTGGCATCTTGAGTTTAAGGTACACGTAACATGGACGGGCCATGTAACGTGCATAGGCAGGCCTACCCAGGATGGCGTGATACGCGCTTTGGAAGTACACCACCTCAAAAGTCAGCCGTTCCTTTTGGAAGTTCTTCTCTTCGTCGAATACGACATTGAGGGTGATCTGACCGAGTGATTTGGCCTTCTTCCCAGGGATTACCCCGTGGAACTGCATGATGCTCTTGCGGAGCTGGGTCATCGGAATGCCCATTGCTTCTAAGGTGTCGGTGTAAGTGATATTAAGCCCGTTGTCGTCGTCCATAAGGACTTTGCGCAGTCGGACTCCTCCTACGACCGGATCTACCACCAAGGCCTGCCGCCCAGGGGTCGGTATGTGAGACGGGTGGTCAGACTGATCAAAGGTCACCGGTGTCTTAGCCCAGTCGAGATATTTGGTAACAGTCGGAACTACCATGTTGACCTCTCGGTTGATTACCTTGAGGTGACTCTTGCTTTCGACATCAGCAAAGATCAAGACGTTCTTGACATTGGGGTACCCGAAAGTACCCTTGGCCCCATCATCGTCATCTTCATCCTTGTCCCCAGAAGAATCTTTTCGCATCTCTTGCTTCAGGAGTCGACACTCCCGAGTGGTGTGTTTGGGAAAAATCAAATTGCCCTCCTCGTCCTTCTTGGTGTGGATCTGACAAGGTTGGTCGAGGATATCACTCTTCATGGTGACTTGCTTCTTCCCTTTCCACTCTTTTTTCTACTTCTAGGACCTCTTTTTGCCTTGGCTGGCTAGAGCTGCAGCCTCGGCACTTCCTCTAGCATCTGCTTTTCGCTTGTGCTTCTTGCTCTTGTTCTCCGACTGATGAGCATCACCAGCTTGGCTCTTGTTGCTCCTCAGTTGGTCTTCTTCTTCACCATAGGCATACCGATTGGCTATCTCCATAGCCTGACTGAGAGTCGGGATCTCAGTTCAGCCGAACTTCATGTTCAGCTCCCGATATCTAACTCCGGCCTTGAAGGCGCAGATTTCCTGGTGCTCGGTGACGTTCTCCACTGTATTGTGTAGAGTGGTCCGCCGCTGGATATACTCTCGGGGAGTCTCATTCTACTTCTGCACACAGTGCTGCAACTCGGCCAAACCTCCTGCCCTCTTGTATGTGCCTTCAAAGGTCTTGACGAGCACCTTCGCCAGGTCGTCCTAGCAGAAAATGCTACTCGGTGGGAGCTGTGTTAGCCAAGCCTAAGCGGAGCCCTCTAGCATCAGTGGCAAATGTCTCATGGCCACATTATCGTTGCCGCCGCCAATCTGGACTGCCACTCGGTAATCTTCTAGCCAAATTTCGGGCTTGGATTCACTGGTGAACTTGCTGATTCCCGTGGCCAACCTGAAGTTGTTGGGAATCTCAGCCGCTCGTATGTAACGGCTGAAGCACTTAGGACCTGATGGTACGGAACCACTTGGCACGTCGTGATCTTGGCCCTCTCGCAGGGCCCAGCCTCTGCCGACCAGGTTCTGAGCGAGAACAGATCTCGCATTGAACAGCGGGTCTTGAGTGTCCCTCGACGGGCGAGTAGGACTCGACCTGCGGTCAGCGCCGTGCATCTGTCTGCCATCGTAGGGCTGGCGCCCGTACGCGACATCTCATGGTGGAGGCATCAGGACGTGATCGTAGTCGTCGTTACGCCAGGGCGACGCAACTCGATCGCGTCTTCGATCTTCATGACGATCTCTGGAGGAGGAAGTAGCTCGGCGCCTGCCCGAGCCGAGTGGGCTATGGGCCGACTGGACGGTCTCCGCACGCACAGATGTGCTATGGATCCGGTCTCTGGACTGGGACACCGCCGCATTCTACGACAGTGCTATCTTGAGGAGCGCCTAGATCTGACGAATCCCTTCTCCGGCTGAAGAGCCAGAGGGCTGGATGGAGTCCGCGTTTCGAGTGGGAGCTGCTAGATTTTGCAACGGAGTAAGGACTTGATACTTACGAGGTTGGTCACTCGAGTAGAGTCGACGCTTGTGCCGACTGGAGTTGGGTTCACTGCGCTCGCGTTCGTCCAGCTCCCTCTGGAGCTGTTCGAGGCGATCGCGCTCGGCCAAAGTAGCCAGGCGAGTCCACTACATGGCTAATGCCTCAGGAGACGTTCCGGTGATGGGAGTGTTCAGGAGCTGGTCGTTCTAGCGACGGAGCTCGTCTCGCTGCTCCCGAGTGAGAGCCTTAGGCACATACGGCTCGTGTCCCGGGAAGCCGCCGTTGGTGTTGGCGTGAGATGCATCCGCGCGGTCGCCTTTGGGCTCCGGGTAACCCGGGGGCACGTGGTGCTCGGAGTTGTCTGCCATGAGAATCTCGGCAGTCGACTCAATGCTCTCGGACTCGGATTCCTCTAAGGAGTCGCCGAGTGATCCGTTCGAGAGGTCGAGGGCGGGATCGTCGAACTCGATGGCCGCCACTTGTTCCGCCGCCGCCTGAGTGGCGACAGCGTGATTGATCCAGCGTTGCAGCCGCGAACGCCCGGAGCGCTTGCGACAACGCACAACGGTGGGATGGACAACCGCTCGGTATGGAGCCGAGGGCTGTCGGAGAAGGACTCCATAGGAAGAGGCTCAGAAGTGTGTCGCGCCACGGATGGGCAACGCCTCCACGTCCAGCGCGGCCTCGCGTAGCCACCCTGAGTCATCGGCGATGAAGGAGATTGCCCCGAAGTGGACTTCGCCGCCGACTGACATGATGACGACGATGATGAAGAAATCCACCTACACCGTGAAATTTTGCTGGACGCCTAGCCCCAAGGTGGGCGCCAACTGTCGGGGTTATGATCCTGACAATGAGTACTAGGGGTACGAATAAGGGGCAGAGTCTAGCTACGGTGTAGGTGTAACACTCGGTGTTTAACGAGTTCAGGCCCCTCACTCGGTGGAGGTAACAGCCCTACGTCTCGTGCCCTGAGGCTTGCTTTGATTTGATAGATATGGTTACAAGGGTTGAACGTGCCCGGCTATGGAGAGGGGGGCGGCTTATATAGAGTGCGCTGCAGCCCCATGTCTCCCACGCCGCCGGGGTAATTAATGACATTGAATGAGGCAGTTTACTAGTCTAATGAGCCTATACTACAGCAGTTACAAGTAACGGTAGCCATAACTCTATTTACTGGATGACTTAGGATGCCTCGACCGTTGCAGCTCCACGACGCCTCCTTGTCCTGTACATCCGAGTGGTTGTTCCTGACGCCGAGTGACGTGTGGTTGCCCGAGTGTTGTAGAGCCCTCCAGTGATCCTCCTGATGTATTCATCCGAATGCTGGCATGGTCCTTGACCCTACCTATAATAGGTGACCACATCACATGGTAGATAATTTGGTGCGTGCGGTGTGCTCCAAGTTCCAGATCATTTGGATATCTGAGTAGTTCTCGGCAAAAAACACAAATTTAGGATATGTAAAACGTTTACTGTTCTAACCCAATTTGTCTTTTCTCTGAGAGCTACTCATATGTTTAAATGATCTAGAATTTAGAGCAAAAATTGGAATTTTTTTGTATTTTGTGTGAATTATTTTTAACCGGGCGGAGACAAGCCAGGGTTTAGAAATGATATTCGAGATTCTAAGCTAAACTTGCTACATGGCGTAAAGCTGAAGAGACAAAGGATACACACATGGAGGTGACCGGCGTCAGTCTCTGCCGGTCGGCCGATTTTAAACATTTTCCAATGATAAATGTGACTTGCTGCCAATTACTCCTTATGGACCGGACCGGAGTACTACTAAACAATACTGGGGCTGTTTGGTTCCAGCCTTAGCTTGCCAAGCCAAAGGTGCGGCGAGCCACAACTTTCTAGGCATGCGTTTGGTTCTATACTAATGTTTGGCTTGCCACAGTGCGTAGTTGTTTCTCCAGTAGGATTTTCGCCAAAAGGTGTGGCGTTTGTTTTGCTCGCCACACTTCTACGGCGCGCCACAGGTGTGGCTGATACCTTACCTTAGGCGTGGCAAATTAAATCTCCAACCAAACAGGCCTTGAATATGACAATAGAACAGAGTCAAACCTAAACTTGCTAAAGAAAAATAGAGTCAGTAGACAGACTCGAGTCACAACCTGGTGAGGACTACCCCTATCTGGACGCTCTTGACCTCTTCCCTCTCCATGGACTCGGTGACGAGCTGCGTGTACTCGTGGAACAGCGCGTCGACGATGTCCGGGCCGAAGTGGTGGCTGAGCATGGACTCCTGGATGGCCCTGATCGCCATGGACACCGTCCTGCCGTCCTCCTTGGCGTCGCCGCTGCTGCTGAGGTTGATCTCGTACGTCTGCACGTAGTCGAGGCTGAAGGACCCCTCCAGCCGCACCTCCACCTCGATCTCCTGCAGCGACGGCGCGTAGAAGGGCACGTTGTAGGCGTCCACCTTGTCCTGCTCCACGAGCCCCTGTGACACGAGCGCGGCGAAGGACTCGGAGAGGAGCTCCCACAGGAAGGTCGTCCTCCTGTCGACGCACTCGTCGGTCTGCCGGCCGAGCATGGCCAGAACCATCCGCCCGCCGGGGAAGACCTCGGCGGCGCGCGACTTGAGGAACAGGCTGAAGTCCCTCTGGAACTGCCTCCGGTAGGCCACTGACACGGCGGGCGGGCTCGTGCTCGATATGTACATCTTCCCCTTGTTGATCGGCGCCTTGGCCTCGTCGAAGAGGCCCGGCGGGACCTGGGAGAGCCAGTGCAGGCTGGAGCAGGAGCAGATGAAGTGCACGCTGGTCCTCGGGAACAGCCTCCCGTAGAAGGACCCGGGCACGCCGGACAGGAACACCATCGGCCGGCCCCACTCGTCGGACTTGGCGGCGGACTTGAGCCTGTGGGTGAACTCCGGCAGGCTGAAGAAGATGGTGTTGAAGTCGTTGGTGGGGAGGTCGTTGAGGAGCACCGAGAACTCGGGCGGCGGCTGCGACGACCGGCAGCAGACCTTGCCGATGCCCCCGATGATGTCCTCCACCAGGCAGAGCGCGTTGGGGCCCGAGGAGCAGCCGAGGTCGGCCACCGTGAACCTCTCCGGCATCTGGGAGATGTACACGTCCGTCGCCGAGTTGATGATGAGGCTCTTGAGGGTGTCCATGCCCCTTTTCTGGAGCGAGGAGTTCTGCGCGTAGCTGCTCTCGTCGAGGCCTTCTTTCATGTGGAGGATGGTCTCCACGTCCATGAACGGGAGCTTGTCGGAGCAGTGGAGCAAAGAGGAAGCCATTGCCGGCTACTGTGTGGTAGTGGACTAGCTCGATCTCAAGTCTCGGGAGTTGATTGGCCTTCTTCCTGCGGTCATGTAATATACAGGGTCAGAACTCTGGTTAATTGTGCAGTACATCCTCATTTTGCACAAATTATACCCTGCCCCTGCCCACGGTAGGTGTAAACAAATATTCTCGAGGCATCTGTTTAGGCCGCTTTGCGCAAACAGAGCGTGATATGTCTAACTGAGATCTCCTTTTTGGCTGGGTTTGGTGTGACTGATTGAGAAGCCAGGTTCAGATAAAAGTACAATACTGTCAAGCTTTCAGTACATGGTCTGTGATTCGCTGCTATCATATCATGCATGGTGCTAGATTTGACCCCCAGGTGAAACCAAGTGAAAGTGTGGCGAAAACAGTACATGGAAGAAAAAGAAAAGGTGCTGCAAGCAGCAAAACAACTGGTGAAAACTTTTTTCCTTTTGGAACATATAAAAAGAAAGAATGGTAGAAATAAATTTATGCGCCATGTTCCCTCGCCAGCAAGTGGCTGAAAACCTGAGTCAACCGACACCTTTGGTGCTCAATTGGTACCCTGTCTCTACTAGGACTCCTATGCATGCAGGCATGGTCGCAACTCAGAGACATATCCAAGCTTTTTCTAAGCAAGATTTTGTTCTTGCTATTAGGAAAGGACGACATTCCCATGCCTGAATGGACAAAGGGAAATGGGTGCAATTCCTGAAAGCATGCCCACTTTGCTAACAGGCATTTCCATGTGCAAAAAGCCTCTCTTTTCAGCGCTTCGTTTCAGAAATGGAAGGTTCTTGATTGAACACACACGGGAGAAGTGGATAAACACGGACTAACTGAACGAATGCAGAGGACAAAGCCATCCTCTAGCTGCCTAGCGTCGCCGCCCATTGGGACAGGGGCAGACAATGCTATTTGCAGACCTAGTAACACGCACACCACCCATTTCAGAGCCAGACCAAGCAGATTGCCAAGAACTTACCTTTGGATTTCAGGCAGTATCCGCTGGTCTCCTCTCCAAGCTGCTTTGCTTCACTTTGCCTTGCTTGGTTAGCAGGTTGGGTGGTTTGGCATCTGCAGTGCTCGCGGCTCGGAGAATTTATAGGCAGGCAAATGGAATCCGAATAGTCCAGTTGCGAGAGGCTGCCCCCACTTGCGCACAACTGTAGTCGTAAAAATGACCACCACCACCACCATGTCCATGCTCGGCTCCACACCGTTGGCTACCGCATGGAGAAAAATATCAGCATGTCTCTCGCTTTTCTCTAGTAGTATATCATATTCTTATACATGCATGGAGCCATGGATTAGATACGATACGCCACACACAGCTGGTTCTCACTTCTCACGATGCATTCATTCACGCGCCCATCCGTATCATCCATGCCTGTGGACTCCGTGACTCTGTGTGTACATAAACAAAACAAAGATTCATCCAATCTTGCGGTTAGTTTATGAGAGGAATCTCCAAAAGCCGGGCTCTGGAGAAGACGGAAGATATTCGAGGCCCATGAGTTCGTAGCGTATGGTCGCGGGACAAGTAGGCGGTGCCGGTGGAAAATTAAGCGGCAGCGAGATGCGGGATGGACCGACGATGGCCGCTTTTCCATCATCTTTTCCGTGCGGGGTTGTGCAGTTGGTGGCGGAGGAGGGAGGAGTCGTCCTCCTTCTCCGGCCGCCCGGTGTTTTTCTTCCATTGCCTCTCCTTTCCTCGGGTTGGTGTTGGCTGGTCAGTCGGTGGCGGGGTGGTCACAGGTACGAGAGGAGCAGGGCATCCCAGGGAAAGGACGAGCGCTGCGTGCCGACGCCTCGTCGGTACATTCCCTCCGCTAACTTGCCTGTCAAGAGTGGAATGCGCCCATGAGAGCCTGAGGCCCAGGCGAGTTGCTTCCCAGGACGAGAGTGTTCGGCACAGTCGCAGGCCGAATCCATCTCCCCTGGTGAATCTTCTCCCTCCGTTTCGCTGTTGCTCGTCTCCTCCCAAGCATAAACCGCGGCCGGCGGGCGTCATGCATAATTGCGGTCGTTTTCATGCAGGGAAACGGTCCTGAGCTTTATTCGCGGGTGAAGCAAAAGTACTGACAGACGCACAAGAATAAACCTATGGCTAAGCTAGGCCCTTTATATTAATCACACAGTTCAAATCTAACGACTAACATCACTTCTGAATAAGTAAATTCGACGAACAAGCAAGCAGGAATCTCTGTCTGCATGCACTTGGGGAAAAGGCGGAGACAGACAATGCGAGAATTATGTAACTTGGCTAGGCTTTTACAGTTGGAGCTTAGACAAAGAGTTCTCGCAAACAAAAAAAAGCTTAGGCAAAGAGATCTGCCCACGTACTGATTAAGACTAGACATGCTATATTGTAAGCACATAGCATCGCCTATACGCATCTCTTTTTTTGCATTTCAGGTAATGGAGAACAAAGAAAATGCGAATTTCTGGCCTAGCGAATGCCCTAGATGGACACGTCCATTGCTGCAAATGTTTAATGCCCTTTTCAGGCTTTGACAGCACATTTAAAATTCTAGATATGGTCTGATCTATTCCACATTTTATATCCCCGGATGCATTATTTAAGGTATCTGTGCACAACACTTTGTCCCTTCAGGACTGTGCCTAATCTCTCTAAGTTCTAAGCTGCTGATTCACTAATGTAAATTGTCATGTTTGAGTGAGCCCAGTTTATCTGCTCCCACCCAGGAACAGTAAATTCAGAAGAAGAAGAAGAAGAAACTCCTAAAACAATTTTTCAAAAACCTGAATTTTTTCGGCATCGAAGATGCTAAAGTGCGCTAGGTGCGTGCAAAATTCTATGATGAATGGACATTCGAGGGGCTCTCGGAGTAGATTTACTTAGCAGTAAATCTTCACAAAGATCTACATGCCCCCACGTGGTGAAGCCATTGTAGTGTTAATTGGGAGGAGGGATTTCAACATATTTTCTTGTTCTGTCGGTACGCTCGGGGTACCCTGCTTTCTATTATGCCGACAACAAGATATTATAATCAGTTTCAATTCTCATATTGTTAATCTAAATACTAGTGTTTTATAATATCAAATCTCTCATTGAAAAGATTGCATCCAATTCTCGCAGCAACACGCAAGGTATCGTCTCTAATATATGATACATTCCATCACAAGATGGCCCAGTACAGTTTCCCCAAAATTTAGCAGTGCAACTTTTATTAACAGTAGACATAACATCAAACTTACCTAATTGCATAGAAGCAAACCATAATACATACCGGCATCTTTAAGACTTTAACCTTAAGCGAGAGAGATAGGGACATTTGAACTTGATTTTTCTAAGTCAGACACATATTACAAAAGAATTAATGTGCAACAAGAAATATAAATAATAATAAATGTAGTCACAAAAATAAGTTGTAGTGATTTGTTTTTCTTGATAGTTATTAGTAAAGAATCATTAGATTTTCATAGCAAAAGGAAAAAAGTCTAAGTTTAGTAGTTGGTAACCGTGCTTGAATTTGGAGATGTATCTTCACCTATTTTACTTTAAGTTGAATTCATAATTGTTTGAGTTGTGTAATATCCCATTATGTAGACTGGTAACGAGTCAAACCTAATTATAAATAAATTCATGATGATCATAGGTAAAAAATTATGTTCTTTGGTCACTGATAAACATATAGTTTCCTAAAAAATTTGCGTTACAACTTTTATTAACAATATAAATATAACATTAAACTTAATTGCATAGAAGCGAACCATAATACGTACTGGAATATTTTAAATTTAAGCTAGAGAGAGAGAGAGAGAGAGAGAGAGAGAGAGAGAGAGATTTGAACTTGATTTTGCAATTCAGACACACATTACAAAATAATTAGTGTTTAACAAGAAACATAAATAATAATAAAAACTAGTCACAAAATAAGCTGTGCTTATTCTTTTATTTATAGTTATTAGTAAAGAATCACTAGATTTTCATAGTAAAAGGGAAAACACAAGTTTAATAGTCATAACCGTTCTTCAATTCGGAGATTTATCTTCACCTATTTTACTTTCTGTCGAATTCCTAATAGTTTGAATTGTGTAATCTCCCTTTGTAGATTGGTAGTCGACTTAAACCTATTCGATTGTAATTGAATTGATGACGATCGTAGGTAGGAAGTTTGTATTCTTCAGTCATTGATAAACATCTTGTTGGACATAACTCTACACAATTGTCACAAAATATACAAATCCAAAACAGGTCATCCAGCTATTTATAGGTACTTGATACCAACTTGGCACATAAAAGATACCAAAATGGCAAGAGCATTTGAAAAAGTATATGCGTCGTCTTTTTATAAATGATTTGGGTTAGTGCAAGTTAGAGGTTGGTGTTCTTTTTGTGATTCCACTGTAGTGCTCGGATCAATTGGTGGTTGTTAATTTCGTATAGTCATCGCGAGGTGCAAGCAAAGCTTCTCGATGCATATTTCAAATTTTGTAGTGTTACGCGGGTGCTGTGCATATATTCAAAGGCACCTGCTCCCTCCATTTCATTCTCTTTTTGACCAGTGTATAACGGCCCTTCGGGCTAAGCCGTTCTTGAATGAATCTGATTACGCGGCCCTAGTTTTCTGGTTTCCACACATTCTGTTGGCTCACAATTACAGGGAATATTTTACGACTTTATGCTTATGCATGCGCAGTATAATATATAATTAGGTTCTAGGGGCTCTGAATATCTTTCTGACGGTTCTCCGATGTAAAATAATGGATGAATACATGAATGTACAGGGAATATTATGTTAAGGAAATGCCGAGATTAAAGTCTGAACTTGCTAAGTAGTGATAAAGAAATCACAATAGGAGTATTAAATTTCAAGAGAGGGACTGTTTGTTTTTAAAGTACATTAAGAAAAAAGATATGATGAGAAATTAAAAGGTCGTTCCTCCGGTCCCTATCCCACCGCTGACCCCAACGAGCAAAGCCTACTCTGCCAACAGCGGTGGCTGCCTCTCGAAATAGGCTTTTGCTCTGCTTTATATAAAGCAACAACCGAACCAAATACACGGTCAAACGATATAAGATGGTGAGATAGCCCTCATAAGGGCTTCCTCCTTGCGTGAAAGTGCCCCGATCGTGCATCACGGTGGTCTGTAGCAAATCATTGGCTGTGTCAGCTCCCATAGCTTCCTCTCTCTTTTTGTTTCATTCTTTTTTGTTCGTGTATCGTACTTGGCCATAATATTGCGTTAGAAAGTGTTAACGGTGACATTCTTGACCATGCTGTGTTTCTCCCCTCAGACAAGCTTCTCAGGACATCTCTAACACTATATATTGAACCGTTTGTAAATGTCTGAATTGTTGAGACACTTTATGCCTTTCAACATTGTCCATCAAACATCCGCAAATAGGGCACGTCCGAATTCTCCCAACCCGAGGCAAATTTGAAGGAGGTTTATGGGCGTCCAACACCATAGACCCACACAAAACCATTTATCTCTTTCCACTCCAACCGCTACTCCACTCCATGCCGCATTCATATCGATTCAAAGCCGACATGGCCGGTCACTGGCACATGCCGACCGAATGGCGCAGCATTCACACCGGTGCGGCGGTCGAGGTGCCTGCTCCGGCCCGCCGCTCCGCAGCCGATTTTCGCGTTTTGGATGTTGCATGAGGAGCATCGGTACAATCTGCAGTTCCTCAAGTAGCACCTGCCCGCAGAGGGACATATCTTCGATGAGCAGGCCCCCGTCACCATGATCGCAAAGGATCTGGGTTGCGTCGATGAGTAGCCGGCGCTATACGAGTTTGTGCGTAGCGCCCGCACCATCTGCCGCAAGCGTTGACATCTTAGCGTAATGGAGGCGGAGCGCGACCTTCTGTTGAGCAGATCGCGGCTGAGGCGAACGACAACGCTGCCAAGGTCCGCAGTGATGGAAATATGCCCTAGAGGCAATAATGAAATGGTTATTATTATATTTCCTTAATCATGATTGAGGAAGTCATGGATTAAGGGGTCCTCGGGTGTCCGGGTTATGTAACATGGGCCGGACTGATGGGCCGTGAAGATACAAGGCAGAAGACCTGTCCTTGTGTCCGGATGGGACTCTCCTTTGCGTGGATGGCAAGATTGGCGTCTGGATGTATAATTTCCTTCCTCTGTAAACCGACTATGTACAACCCTAGGCCCCTCCGGTGTCTATACAAACCGGAGGGTTTAGTCCGTAGAGGCTATCAGAATTCATACAGTCTAGACACCCAGGGTCTAGACATTACGATCTCGAAATAGATCAACTCTTGTAACCCCTATACTCATCAAAGTCAATCAAGCAGGAAGTAGGGTATTACCTCCGTTAAAGAGGGCTCGAACCCGGGTAAACATCGTGTCCCCTTTGTCTCCTGTTACCTTCGATCCTCAGACGCACAGTTCGGGACCCCCTACCCGAGATCGGCCGGTTTTGACACCGACATTGGTGCTGTCATTGAGAGTTCAACTGTGTCGTCGGCAGAAGGTTCGATGGCTCGTTCGATCATCAACAACGGTGTTGTTTCCGGGGAGATCTTTCTCCCCGGTCAACTTTTCATATTCGGCGGCTTCGCTCTGCGTGTCAATTCAATTGGTCGCCTTGAACAGATCGACAGCTACGCCCCTGGTCATCAGATCAGATTCGGGAGCCAGAATTACGTTGCCGATATCCGAGGAGACTTGATCTTCGAAGGGTTCACGGCCTCGACCACTATTCCTCCTCTCCAAGAAGGAGACCTGTCGGATCCGTCATCAGGCACTGCTCATAGACCAACTATCATCCCTGCCCTGGCCATAGATCCAGAGCAGGCCACCTCATCCGAAGATGGGAGTCTGAAACCAACCGGACCCTCTCCTACCATGGAGTTCTTTGCCGAAGACCCAGAGGCAACTGTATATTCGGCGAGCCTGGAATCAACCAGGACCCTCCTTGTCATCGGAGAGCCTAACTCGTCTCTAGGTGCCAACTCCGAACTCTTGAGGTCTGTGTCCAGTGAGCACAGCCTGATAGACTATACCATGCCCAGCTCCGCAGGACCTCGGTTCCCCGTCCGGCCTTCACTCCTAAACGAGGCCTTGGACTTAATGCGATCTCTCGCCATCACGGAGGTATCACCTCCGAATTACGCACAACCCGAACTAGGGGCTGAGTGCGGGGAATTTTATGTCCCACCCACCACCCACTTGGTAGCCACTGTCGAAGACTTAACCGACATGCTTGACTATGCCTCCGAAGACATCGATGGTATGGACGACGATGCCGGAGCCAAACCAGGTCAAAACCCGCGTATCACTGGACGTTGGACTGCCACTTCTACATACGACGTGTACATGGTGGATACACCCAAAGAGGACGGCGATGGCAATCAGGATCCTATCGAGGACAAGCCCGTCGAGGTACCACCAAAGCGTCGACGCCAGCGGCGTCGCTCATGACCGCGGCAGGGAAAAGAAAGCAATACCGGCACCAGAGACCATGACACTCCGGAGAATGTTGAATACTCTGACCACCCCATCGAGCCTGCCGTAGAGCAGGATGATTGGGAAGACGGACAAGTCAACCCAGACGAACTGGCCAAAAATGAGGATTCGGAGGACAGTAACTATTTACCGCTCTCCGAGGAGGAAGTCAGCCTCGGCAATGAAGATTTCATCGTGCCAAAGGAACCCGTCGAGCAAGAACGCTTTAAGCGACAACTCATCGCAACTGCGAGGAGCCTAAAAAAGAAACAGCAACAGCTTCAAGCCGAACAGGATACGCTCAACGATAGATGGACCCAGGTCCTTGCAGCCGAGGAATACGGCCTCGAGCGCCCAACAAAGAGTTATCTGAAGCGTCGGCTACTGCCACAATTCGACGACGAGGCCCTAGAGCCAATACCGTCAAGATACAATCAGGCTGATGAACCAGACTGGCCACCACATGGGCGAGACAGATCGGCCGCTTACAGCGAACACTAGCCCACGCCACCTCGCCGTCGAGGCAAAGAGGTAGCGGCTCCGGGCTACACCTACGACTTACGTCAGGACCTAGACAATAGAGCCGGCTAAACCAGATCAATCTACGGATCAAGGGGACGCGCTCCAACGAGAGACGACGGCCTTCAAGCTTGGCGCGATAAGCATAACCGAATCCGGGCTAAAAACCGAACACGGATGTCATCCGAACTCCGTCGTGACGTTGCCCGATATAGAGGCTTCACACACCCCTTGTGCTTTACAGATGAGGTAATGCAGCACCGATTTCCATAAGGGTTTAAACCCGTAAACATCGATTCATACGATGGAACGACAGATCCCGCGGTATGGATTGAGGATTTTCTTCTCCATATTCACATGGCTCGCGGTGACGATCTCCACGCCATCAAATACCTCCCCCTAAAGCTGAAAGGACCAGCACGGCACTGGCTAAACAGCCTCCCAGAGAACTCCATTGGTAGCTTGGAAGATCTGGAGGATGCCTTTAGAGACAACTTCCAAGGTACCTATGTTCGGCCTCCGGATGCCGATGACCTTAGTCACATAGTCCAGCAACCCGGAAAGTCAGCCCGCAAACTCTGGACTAGGTTCTCAATTAAAAAGAACCAAATCGTCAATTGTTCGGACGTAGAAGCCCTCGCGGCCTTTAAACATAGCGTCCGCGACGAATGGCTCGCCCGACACCTCGGCCCGGAAAAGCCGAAGTCTATGGCAGCTCTTACCGTACTCATGACCCGCTTCTGCGTGGGAGAGGACAGTTGGTTGGCTCGTATAAGCAACAGTACCAACGACCCTGGCACCTCCGAAGTCAGGGACGGCAATGGCAGGCCACGACACAACAAACATAAGCATCGAAACAACAACGAAGAAACTGAAGACACAACGGTCAACAACGGATTCAGTGGCTCTAAATCCGGTCGGCGGAAGAAGCCATTCAAAGGAAATAAAGATGGTCCATCTAATTTGGACAAAATACTCGATGGGCCTTGCCAGATTCATGGCACCCCTGAAAAGCCTGCCAATCACTCCAACAGAAACTGTTGGGTTTTCAAACAGGCCGGTAAGTTAAATACCGAACATAAGGGGAAAGGGCCGCCCAGCGAGGACGATGATGAGCCCCGCCCACCGAACACAGGGGGACAAAAGAAATTCCCCCCTGAGGTGAAAACAATGAACATGATATATGTCACGCATATCCTCAAAAGAGAGCGCAAGCGCGCACTAAGGGCCATCTACGTCGTAGAGCCTGTCACCCCTAAATTCAACCCGTGGTCGGCTTGTCCGATCACCTTCGATCACAGGGACCACCCGACCAGTATCCGTCATGGAGGTTCGGCAGCCCTGGTCCTCGAACCAATTAACGACGGATACCATCTCACTCGAGTCCTTATGGACGGCGGCATCAGTCTTAACCAGATCTATCAAGACACTGTCCGTAAAAGGGGTATTTGAAAGTGAAACTATCCCTAGGTGGTTTTGGTAATTCCTAACAACATATAGCTCATTGAACTAATGCTATTTCAAGATGATCATTTCAGAAAGTTCAATGATTGGCATGGCATGGAATAGGAATGTGGACCGCTCAAAATGCTAAGGACACATATTGGCTCAAGCTCAAGACTCTACATTTTCATTTTAGTGATCCAAGACCACATTGAGTCCATAGGAAAGCCAATACTATTAAAAGGGGATGAGGTGTTGCTTAATGGCTTACTTGCTCAAAATGCTTAGTGATATGCTCCAAAATCCCTCAACCACTTTCTCATTTCCACATATGTCCCAAACCAAAAGTCAAACTCGGCCCTACCGATTTGATCTATCCGGCGCCACCGAGTTCATTTGACATAGCCATAGCCAGAAACCCTAGTCAGTTCGGTCACACCGATAGGGATCTCGGCCTCACCGAGATGGGATTGCAAACTCTTTGTTTCCCTTCATAACGTTTCGGTCCAACCGAGATGAGCGATCGGTCCCACCAAGTTCGCAATGGAAACTCTCTGTTTCCCTTTCGTAACGTTTCGGTCTCACTGAAATGAGTGATTTGGTCCCATCGAGTTTGCCTGACCAACTCTCTGTTTGCCTTTTACAGAAATCGGTCCTACCGAGTTTATGTGATCGGTCTCACCGAGATTACGTTATGCCCTAACCCTAATGAAATCGGTCCCACCGAAAAGCCCAACGTTCACATTTTGAACTAAATCGGTCTGAACGAGTTTCATGATTCGGTCCCACCGAGTTTGGTAAATTGTGTGTAACGGTTAGATTTTGTGTGGAGGCTATATATACCCCTCCACCCACTCTTCATTCGTGTAGAGAGCCATCAGAACGTACCTACACTTCCAGCATACATTTTCTGAGAGAGAACCACCACTCATGTGTTGAGACCAAGATAGTCCAATCCAACCACAAGAATCTTGATCTCTAGCCTTCCCCAAGTTGCTTTCCACTCAAATCATCTTTCCACCAAATCCAAATCCATGAGAAAGAGTTGAATGTTGGGAGACTATCATTTGAAGCACAAGAGCAAGGAGTTCATCATCAACACACCATCTATTACCTTTTGGAGAGTGGTGTCTCCTAGATTGGTTAGGTGTCACTTGGGAGCCTCCGTCAAGATTGTGGAGTTGAACCAAGGAGTTTGTACGGGCAAGGAGATCGCCTACTTCGTGAAGATATACCCTAGTGAGGCAAGTCCTTCGTGGGCGATGGCCATGGTGGGATAGACAAGGTTGCTCTTCGTGGACCATTCGTGGGTGGAGCCCTCTGTGGACTCGCGCAACCGTTACCCTTCATGGGTTGAAGTCTCCATCAACGTGGATGTACGATAGCACCACCTATCGGAACCACGCCAAAAATCTCCGTGTCTACATTGCGTTTGCTCCCTCCAAACTCCTCCCTTTACCTTCATATGCAAATGTTTTACATTCCGCTGCTATACTCTTAGACTTGCATGTGTAGGTTGATTGCTTGACTTGTGCTAAGTTGCTAAAATCTGCCAAGACTTAAAATTGGGAAAAGGCTAGATTTTTATTTGATCAAGTAGTCTAATCACCCCCCTCTAGACATACTTTCGATCCTACAAGTGGTATCGGAGTTTTGGTCTCTATTTTCCTTGATTTCCATAGCTTTTAGTGATCATAGCCTTGGTTTCACAACCTAGGAGAGTATGGCGTCTAGCGAGGGAAATTACCACCGTATAGGTCCTTACTTTGATGGTACTAACTTTGTTAGTTGGAAGCATAAGATGAAAATGCATATTCTTGGACATAACCCCGCCGTTTGGGCTATTGTGTGTATTGGTTTGTAAGGTGAAATCTGTGATGGGAGAGAACCGAATTGTGAAGCTGTCGCGAAAGAGTTGAATATGCTACAATACAATGCTCAAGCTTGCGATATCCTCTTCAATGGATTGTGCCCCGAAGAATTCAACAAAATCAGCCGTCTTGAGAATGCAAAGGAAGTTTGGGATACCTTGATTGATATGCACGAGGGTACCAATGATGGTGTCCTGGACTAGGGGGTACTCACCACGTCGTCTCCCGATCAGTTGGATTGGGCCGAAGACCCCCGTGGCCGTTTACTCATGGGCCAGTTCGGACAGCCGATGCATATACGAGGAAGATTCTACAAGACTTGGTGATCAAGACAAGGACTCCTCTCCACCGGCGTATTCGACTAGGACTCTTGTTATCCTAGGCCTCTGGTATGTTATATAAGCCGAGGCCAGGCTAGTCGATAGAGGAGGATGGCATTATTCATCATACCCTTAGGTTTTAGACCACAACATATGATATCGAGGTAGATCAACTCTTGTAATCTCTATATTCATCAAGATCAATCAAGCAGGAAGTAGGGTATTACCTTCATTAAGAGGGCCCGAACCTGGGTAAACATCGCGTCCCCTGTCTCCTGTTACCCATCGATCCATGACACACAGCTTGGGACCCCCTACCCGAGATCTGCCGGTTTTGACACCGACAATGGTGCTTTCATTGAGAGTTCCGCTGTGTGATCGGCAAAACATCAATGGCTCGCCTGCGACGTCGGCATCTTCGTCGCCGGCTCGACTGGTCACCTTGGCTTGACCAAAGACTGTGCCCTGCCTCCAATCGTCATGTTCAGACGAGGTCCTTCATCAACATCAACTCTGATCTCTATCATGATCATGGAGGAATCATCCATGGAGCTCGAGGCCTCAACGTCAACATTGCCCTCGGGCGACCGTGCTGTTTTTCCGAACAGCGAACTTCTATCTGCTACCACCACCTCCTCGAGCATCGTTTTGATGATTCCTTTGGTGGAATTGTGCGAAATTGAGTCTACAACAACACTATAAAATTTCGTCGCGTTCCGATGGAGCAATCTCCGTCGATCTCCGATATACCGGAACCCTGTCGAATCTGGACGGGAATCTGGACGAGTTTGGAGCATGGTGTCCAACATCTAGCTCGGACGTCCTTTGGAATATCCAACCGTTGATCGGCTGCGGAATTCCTATATCTACCACCTCTCAAAATTTCAGCTCGATCCGACCGTCCAAACTCCGGAAATTTCCGATTAGTGCATCACTTTTCGGATCTGTTTTTTGCGTGAATACGAATCTGACCCGAATTCATCTTTCTTCATGAACCCGTATTGGACAACCTTTTTAAAGGAATTTTTTCTAGGGTATTGCGCGTTGTTCTTAAACATGTGCCCATAAAATTTTAAGCCTTCTCTGATGTACTCTTCACCATCAAGCTGGTGTCAAACGAGTTCGACAATATTGTCGTGCGGCTGTCGGCCTGCGCTAGACACGTCGTCGCTTTGTTGAGCCGAGCTCAACTTCTTCGAATCATCATCTCTGCGAGCCGAACAAGAGTTCGGCACCGCGAAGGATAAATCATCACCAACATCGCCGCCTCATGGATTACACGGAGCGGGCACACCGGCATCGCCGCACGGTCACTTCATCAAGCCGGCATTGACCACGTCACGAGCTACGACCTGCATCGGCATGGCCGCACTGTTGCTTCTTCAAGCCGATGTCCATCACGCCGACCGACTTCGACACCTCGGCTGGACCGGGGACTCCTCTATTTCTTCATCAACATGCTCCGGTGACTTCGGTATCACCGGCCGACCAGCTTCGACACATCGGTTGGCATGGTGGCTGCAACGTGACCTTACCGACCTGCTCCGTCACCTCGGCATTCAGGCCATATTTCTTTAATTTTTTACTTCACTTAAATTTATTAAGTAGAAGTATTTTTAAGCATATTATTGTTATTATTTCTGGCTTGCACTATTTTATGTGTGCAGATGATTGGTTCAGACCGGGCCGCGCTGTCACCTCGGCATGCCGACTTCGTCGTCCCACCTCCATCGACACAGTTGTGTCGTCTCCTTGGCATGTTGCCCTGTGTTGGCAACCCACGCCGTTAGCTTCATCAACCTACTTCGGAGACTTCAGCGTCACCAGCCGACCAGCTTCATTACGTTAGCTGGAGCGCGGGCTTCGCCTCGGCGAGACAATCTTTGCCAGCATCGCCATGCTGTCGCTTCATCACCCATCAGGCAATGGGTGTGCGGATCGAGTCCCAATTTTTGGAGTAACCTTTCTTCGGACTGCTACAACAAATAAACCAGGTGCTATTAATCCTAGCAATTTTTGCTTGTTTGGGTTTATTTTTCCCATGGAAGTATTACTCTGGTTTGTTCCATCATCTTTACACGGGTCTATCAAATGGTGGCCGCATTAACGATGGTCGCGTGGTGGTTCGGTCAGTTTCCGTACATAGATCGGCGAACGCCGCATCCGGAACTCGGACCGACCTGTGAATTCGGGCTTTGCAACGCCTTTACCACATCACGCCGATGCCCTGCATCGGCATTGACTTCGGCGCCAGGCCACATATCTTTAAATTAATTATTTTGCGTAAATTAATTATGCGAGGATTTTTATATATTTATATTATTATTCTTGGCCTGCACTATTTTACATGTGCAGGTAATGGACTTCGACTGCGTCACGTGGTCTCTTCGGCAAGCCGACACCGTCGTCCCCATCGGCGTAAAGCAGCTCGTGTGATCACCTTGTTGGTAAATGATCCGGGTCGGGCAGTGTTGTCACCTCGGCTAGACGGGGGGCTTCGTCGACACTTCATTAACCCACACCGGGGACTTCAGCGTCACTAGGCCGGCCTGCATTGGCCGTGCCGTGTCACCACTTCAGAGTGCCGAGCTGTTCGCTCCGCCACCTCGGGGCCGGCTTGGGGGTTGGAACCTTGTCCCGCATCAAGCTCGGACCGCGTCATCAATGCCGAACACATTAATCAGCTAAGTCGCTTTCATGCTCAAAGTTTTAAATTTTTAACTTGTGTTCAGTTCGACCATGCTCACATACGTTGTTCGTTAAAAGAAACTCCCCTTACCCATGTTAACTGGGGACTCTTAAAATTTACACGAGCCGTTCTACAATAATGTGTTTTCTTCTTGGTTGTTGCAAGTCTTTTTCTACTGCTTCTTTTTCGACTCGAGTGTGTGGTCAATAACCGGATAGCCTGGTTTCTCTCTAAAGCCGCTCGAGTTTAGTTCGCTAAACTGGCCTCGGAGAAGCACTCTTCCTTCGGGATAAGGAGCTTGAAGCCGTAGGCTGACCCGCTTGAAGTCTTGAGATCGGATGTGTCATGTTAAAGCACGACAGAAGAACAATTTTTTTTTAAAAAAGACCAATTTCTGGATTGGCACCAAATGACTTTATTTAGTTCGGACGTCAAGATTTTACATAAGTTTTTTGTCTTTTCGAGCTTATGGCACTTTAAAACTATTTGTGTGTTTCCAGCATAAGTCTCGTAGTGCAACACCGGACACCTTTAGAGATTCGGCAAAAACATTCTCGGATATTGCTATATATGCATCGGTTTCGAATTGTGTCTTCGGTCAATAGTTGGGTTGCCCGGCTCCTGTGCTTGCCTCCTACGTTCCGCTTTGTTCGGCTAGGTGTGCAAAGGGAGAACCACTGCGATTGTGCTTCCAGCTCGCATGGGTAAGCACCTCAGTGGAGAAAGTCGAAAACTGACTGTCACAATAAGCGTAAACTGGTCAGCGATCCGATGACTGTATTAAACTATACGATCGATAGAGGTCACCCCGTGTTAAATGACGGCATTCTTAACATTGGCCGAAGTGTTTACGGCTTGACCTCGACTGTCGTCGAACACTAACCGGGGGCTAGTTACTAGCCTCCAAACTTTAAGCTCCTATGACTAAGTGAAAGTTATAAAGCCCGCATATCTGATTGCCTCGTTTCCGCTAACACAATCACCTTCGGGCACCGAGATGTCGGCTAAGGTTTTTTTTGTTATTGCGAAAACACCCTACGTAGCATCTACAAGGGGGTGGAAGCCGACGATGGGCCACTTTCAAATGATAAACGGTCGCAACGGAGTCAAAATAAACATATCATCGGCGTTTGTATTTAATATACGAGAGCCGCCTTCCGCAATCATCGGTATAAAGCCATAAATATGCATCAATTTGACTTAAGATTTTGGCCAAGCTGGGTTGCTTGGCTCCTGTGCTTACCCCTACGTTCCCGATTGTTCGGCTAGGCGGTAAAGGGAGCACCTCTGTGATTGTTACTACTAGGTCATCCAAGTTAGTACCTCAGACTGGGTGAAGCCAAAAGCTAGCAATCTTAAAGGATCACATTGGTCGGCAACGACGGAAGTGAATTTTTTTCATTAATACCACAGACTTCGGGAATTTTCCCCGAACTAAATCCTCAATATTTTCCTCCCACATTGATTGGAGGTGAGGTTTCATGATCATGATCAGCATGAGAACCCAAAGAAAGGAACCGATAGCGGGACTATTTTCTTTGAAAGATGTTTTTTACGATTAAGTAATATAACATATCTT
This sequence comes from Triticum aestivum, assembly GCF_018294505.1. Taxonomy (NCBI): domain Eukaryota; kingdom Viridiplantae; phylum Streptophyta; class Magnoliopsida; order Poales; family Poaceae; genus Triticum; species Triticum aestivum. The sequence goes on along the minus strand of NC_057802.1, from coordinate 359,041,965 downwards.
TTCGCGTACCTTTGTTTATAAAACCGTATGGCCGGATTGCCTTGTTTGCCGTAAAACTTTGTCCTTATAAAGGCTTCATAAAGTAGGACAAACACTCCCCGGCTTCTGGCCGAGGAGGTTGAAGCTGATGGTCGGTCAACAAAGTTTTGTATAATGCGGATTCGAGCATTAATGATGTAAAGTACTTGGATACATAGAATCATTACACATAATTTATGATTTTACTATGGATATCGATCCTTAATTCGGCCACCCGTGCCCGCATTAAGGCTGGGGGGCTACTGGGCTTCAGGCTTATTATTTACAAATATTAAAGGGGCACATCGATCCCCTAATCTGGTGTTGCCACCCGACCAGTGTCTTGGGGGCTACTGCGTTGCCTGTTCAATGCAGAAAATTCAAAGTGCTTAGTGTTTGGCTTGACCGAACTATGGGCAAACGCGTCTTCGGACAACAATAGGTACCATCTGGACCTATTTGGCATCAAGCTAATATATTGCGGCAACTTCTCAAGACCCTCTCTCAAGGGCCCGTTCGCCGATCACTATTATCTCTAATATATTGCACTGCATTTCTATTCCTACGTACGTATGCTGCCGAGCTAGGAGTTGATCCTCAGGCCGATTTCGCGCATCGACCTGAGTCTCAGGAGCTACTAGGATAATCGGTTTCATGTTTTCCTTCAGGTGCATCTCGGGTTTTAGACTGACACACACCTTGAGGGCTACTAGTTATACATATTGACAGCAAATAAATTTACACGCATCAAAAATCAGCCCAAGCCCGAGGTGGTGCATCACCTCGGAAGCAGTCCGGCATAAAGCTCGGATGCAAGTGGCTGGCTCTATAGAGGGCATTTCCGGCATTAAGCTCGGCTAACTTCCTTCAAACTTTTTCAAGCCAAAGTATCTATGACACCTCGGATATAGTCCGGCGTTGGAGCTTGGATACAGTCCGGCGTTGGAGCTTGGATATAGTCTGGCGTTGGTGTTCGGCTGCAAAATATATCTCGAATGCAGTCCGGCGTTGGAACTCGGATGCAAGAGGACACCGCCGCACAGGAACAACTTCAAACCCGAGGTGTGGTGTAAAAAATAACAAGGCGTTGATAAAGGCCGATAACTTAAAGGGGCTCCTCGGATACCCGACGTATAAACTCTTCGGATTCACTTCGGCGATCCTCAAGATCGAAGATGGAATGATTAGTTGAACCAGTTTTCAAGACCAACGACCGAAGATGAAGAACAGTTCGGAAGAATCGAGGAGCGTCCCCAACTTGAAGACCGGTTCAGGGGGCTCCTGACGGTGTCCTGGACTAGAGGGTACTCACCATGTTGTCTCCCGATCAGTTGGATTGGGCTGAAGACCCCCGTGGCCGTTTACTCATGGGCCAGTTCGGACAGCCGATGCATATACGAGGAAGATTCCACAAGACTTGGTGATCAAGACAAGGACTCCTCTCCACCGGCGTATTCGACTAGGACTCTTGTTCTCCTAGGCCTCTGGTATGTTATATAAGCCGAGGCCGGGCTAGTTGATAGAGGAGGATGACATTATTCATCATACCCTTAGGTTTTAGACCACAACATATGATCTCGAGGTAGATCAACTCTTGTAATCTCTATATTCATCAAGATCAATCGAGCAGGAAGTAGGGTATTACCTCCATTAAGAGGGCCCGAACCTGGGTAAACATCGTGTCCCCTGTCTCCTGTTACCCATCGATCCATGACACATAGCTTGGGACCCCCTACCCGAGATCTGCCGGTTTTGACACCGACAACCAACTCCGTCAAGGAATCCAAATTGGATGTGCTTCAAAGTCAACTTGACAAGTTCAAAATGAAGGATGGTGAAGGTATCGCTGAAATGTACTCTAGGCTTGCTCTCATCACAAATGAGATTGCCGGCTTAGGAAGTGGAGAGATGGCCGATAGATTCATCATCAAGAAGATCCTAAGAGCCTTGGATGGAAAATATGATACCGTGTGCACATTGATCCAAATGATGCCCAATTACAAAGATCTCAAGCCAATGGAAGTCATTGGAAGAGTTGTTGCCCATGAGATGTCACTCAAGGATAAGGAAGAGCTTCCCAACAAGTCAAGTGGTGCTTACAAATCCTCATGTGATGCTCCTACATCATCAAGTGAGAAACAAACCTTCAATGAGGAATTGAGCCTAATGGTGAAGAAATTCAACAAGTTCTACAAGAGTAGAAGCAAGGAAAGAAGTTCCAAGTCAAGGTCCTACAATGACAAAAGATCTTCAAGTCGTGAGCGTAATTGCTACAATTGTGGAAGACCCGGACACTATTCCAATGAGTGTACGGCTCCCTACAAAATAAGAGAAGACTCACCCAAAAGGAGAAGCAAAAGAGAGGAATCGCGTCCAAGAGAGAGAAGGAGTAGAGATGATCGTTAGGAACGAAGAACCTCTTGGAGAAGCAAGAATTCGGAAAGGAAGGACAAATCATCAAAGAGCTACACAAAACGAAGACATCAAGCTCATGTTGGTGAATGGGTATCCGGCTCCGACTCTGACCATCACTTCGAAAGAAGTTATCACTCCGACTCCGAATATACTCAAGATGAAGGTGTTGCCGGTCTAGCACTTGTGTCAACCAACTCCTATGACATATTTGACTCACCAAATGAAGGAATTGGAAGATGCTTCATGTCTAAAGGCCCAAAGGTATCACACCCTGAGTACGTTGATTTCAATAGTGATGAAGATGATTTGCTAGGTGATGATGATTTACTTGTTGAAAACTCTAGTGATGAAAACTATGATGAACTTGCTATTAATCATGCTAATCAAGATAAAACAAATGATGATGATAAGAAGGAGATTGAGCGTACAACTAAAGAACTAAACACTCTTAAGTTAGCTCATGAAACTACCTTGGAAGACCATCGAGAACTTTTAAAGATTCATGAGATGCTGAAAAGCTCAACCTTGAGCAAGAGCATGGGTTCTTAAAAGCAATCAATGATGATCTTCGCAAGAAAAGTTCTCCTTACATTGCCAAGCGTTTACTCTTGTCTACTTACATGCCACAAGTAAAATCTAGCAACAAGAGCAAGAAAGATTCCTCTTCTAGTAGTAACAATAATCATGTTAAATCCAATATTATTGCTTCTAGTAGTTCTCTTGATTCCACTAATGACTATCTTAGCCAATTTACACTTGAGCAAGAAAATATCTTATTGAAGGGAATTATAGAGAAAGGTGTTTACAAGAGCCTTGCCGGGTGTAAGAAATTTGGGGAAATTGTACGCAAGCAAGGAAGGCACCGGAAGAATCAAGGTGTTGGTGTTGAACGAAAGTTCAATGCCAATAGAGTTGAGTGGGAAGAAGATCAATACCCCAAGACGAAGTTTGTTCCTCAACAAGAGAAGTATGGTCCTACTTCTTTCCAAGGGATACAAGCTCAAGATGATCTTCCACCACAAGACCACAAGCAAAAGGGCAAAGACAAGCTTCAAGAGGAGATTGATGCATTTGAAGAAGCTCCTAAGGCCTTGGTCAAGTGGGTTCCCAAGACTACATCAAGTTCTACTTCATCAAGTACGACTACAACTCCAAGGATTCCCATCAAGATGATGTGGATCCCGAAGAAGATGAACTAGAGAGTTCTTGAGGGTGACTCCGCCAACATACTTCACTCATATCATTTTGGCAAGGACAAGTGCAAACAACTTCCACATCTTGCACTAGTTAAAGGAGCCACAAACCCTCTTGTTGCTAAGACAAGGGACAAGGTAACCCAATGCTTTCATGGACATCATCATGTATGAACTTCAGTCTATGTCTATGGATATCCTTGTCTGTTCCTAGTGGGACTAACCCGTGTAGGTATTGAAAGTGCAACTCACTCCAATGGATTGATCCAAATTATCTACATCAACAATGAGCATCCACATCTTCAACATCTACATGAAGTCATCATCGACAAAACCCAAGGTTAGTTCTTCCCTCTTAGGGGGGATATCACATCTAGGGGGAGCTTTACTCTAAAAATTGAGCTAAAGCAACTCTAATGGTGTGAACACAACAATGCTTTATGTAAAAGTGGTAACCCCACTTGAGCTTAAACGATGAGTATGACCTATGATCAAATGTTCTCATTTGACTCCTAAGTTAATATACTCATATATAGATGACCTAGTCATCGCCAATTGCTTGATAGATGCTAGAGTGTTTGTGCATGCTTTGTCACGTATTTCATTTGCCATTTTATTGTGTGAGCATGTTGATTGCATATTTTATTCATTCAAGGACATCCATTTGTTGCTTTGTTTGTTTGTTTGGCTCTTTTTTCTTTTTCCAAATGGATGGACAAGAATGCCTAAGAACCTCCTCTAGCTATCTATGCTTTTCTCGTCTCAAACTCTATTCATGCTACATCACAAAGTTTGATCAAGTCACATTCGGACACGCTGTGTGAGGAGCACTCGGAGTCCCCGATTCGTCATAGACTTAAACTTCCAAAATTTCTCTATGCGTTTCGGTCTGACCGATTCATCCTTTTCGGTCTGACCGAGTTCACTGAGTTGATCTAGGTTTTCAATCTTGGTGCAACCGATTAGAACTTTTCGGTCACACTGAGTTGCAGTAACCGCTTGCGATTCTGCATCTCGGTGCCACCAAGTTGTTCCACTCAGTCACACCGACAGGGTGAGGATATATATACCGACGGGTTGAATTTTGGAAATCTCTCCAAAACCCTTCATCCCGCGCATGTCCTGCTCTACCGCCTCGGGTCTCCGGATCCTCCTCTCGTCGCCAGCGACCTCCCGCCGCTGGTTTCCATCGCCGTCAATGGGATTGAACCCCGCCGTTGCCGCCGTAGCGAACTCACCGCCAAACTAGGGTATGAGTTTGAAACTTTGTGATGTTCCTTACTCCGATTCTTAGCACAAAGCAAATGCCATGTTCTTTGCCACGTATGTAATCATCCTGTCCAGCAAGAACATCCCTTAGATTTGATTTGATTTGAAAATTTGGGGTTAGGTTTCCGCCGAGCTCATCTCGGACCGACCGAGTTGTGGAAATCGGTCTCACCGATTTGGCTTAGGCCATTGCACTTGCACTTTCCGGTCTGACCGAAAGTTGGAAATCGGTGTGACCGAGTTCAACTCTCTGTGAAACCCTAGCAATCTCGGAGTCACCGAACTGTGACTCGATCTGACCGATTTCACTAGTTTAGACTCCAAAGGTAGCTTCGGTGTCACCGAGTTTAACAAATCGGTAGCTCTGAAATGCTTTCTGTGGAAAACTAAAACTAAGTTTTTGACTCGTTTGTTTTGCAAAAACTCTGCACTTTGTGATGCTTATCCACTCTATCTCATCTATATCTATTCACAGGGTCAGCTGTTAGTTTGCTTTGCCAGTATGTCTAATCAAAGTGATAGCCAAAATAAGTCAGAAGAGCAAGTGAACATGAGTGAGGGCACTAGTCCCTCTAGCAGCTATGTTGAGGGCAGCAAGAGTACTCCAAGCAATTTGCCCAAGGTAGCTACAAGAACATGGAAGAAGAGAAACTCAGACTCAGAGGATGAGGACTATGTGGCTGCTGAGGAGGAAGTGAGCTCCAAGAAGAAAGTGCTAAAGAAGGAATATGGAGCTGTTGCTGCAACAAAACCTGGAATGCACAAGAAGGCACCTGCCAAGAGAGTTCCTATGTCAAAGGCCAGAGCCTCCACTCATGAAACTTCCAAGTCAACTGGAGGAGAGGCTGCTGGTGAGGGCAAGAAGAAGGAAAGGAAGAGAGGAAGATGGTGCAAGAAGGTGGATCCAATGGCAGAATTTGAAAAGCACTCATCTGATGAAGATGAAGAAGAGGAAGAGGATGTTGCACCAGCACCCAAGTCTCAAAAGCTGATGGGGGATGCCATCAAGTTTGGGGCTGCCCCTTCAAATCCCAAGACTGCCCCCAAAGCTTCTGCTCAAGCTCCACTTCAAAGCCCAAGAGGAGCACAATAAATATTCCAGCTGCTGAAAAGAACAAGGCCCCAGTGCCTGAGATTGATGAAGAAGAAGATGTTGAAGCCCAAGTGCTAAGGAAGCTCAAACCTAAAATTCCAGATCATGATGACAGCCATCCAATGGCAGAAGACATGAACATCAGGAAGGATGCAAGTCTCAGACTTTGGAGACAAAGTGATCCATATGCTGTGAGGAGAAGGATTGCTGTGGACTACAGGTTCCATACCAAAGAGCAGCCGGATTTCTATGAAACTATCTTGCTTGACAAGAAGCCCATTGTTTGTGATATGAAGTGGGTTGATTGGAAATACATTGATGAGAATGAAGACCACTTTCCAGGAGTGCATGAGAGCTTCAGATCATGTGGAGTGGACAAGTTTGTGGGTCAGAAGCTGACCAAGTGGAATGATGAACTCATCATGCAATTCTATTCCACAACACACTTTTATCCAGATGGTAGAATTGTTTGGATGCCTGAGGGTACAAGGTACCAATCAACAGTTGATGAGTGGGCCAAATGATCAATGCCCCTGAAGAGCATGAAGATGACTTGGATGTCTATGCCAAGAAGAAGAAAGACCACAACTCAATGGCCAACATGTACAAAGAAATTCCAGACAAAGCATTGGAAACTCATAAGCTTGGGTCTGTTCATTATTTGTTTTCTGGTTTAGCCACAATCAACACTATTCTGAGGTATACCTTATTGCCAAAATCTGGAGATCACAAGATGCTCAGAGGTCATTCAATCAACTTGCTGCAACTGTTTGATGTGCCCCAAAAATTCAAAGTCGGGAGCCTGATTGTGGGTATGCTCCACATATTCAGGTGCTCATCAACTCCAAGATGGGCACAGGCACTTACCTGTTGGATAAGGAGCATCTACCATTGAGACCAGATTTTGAGGACAACACTGTTGTCATGAATGAAGAAGATCCCACATCTGTGCAGGCACAAGAAAAGAGAGAGAAAGCAAAGGCTGAAAAAGCTGCAAAGATGCCAAGTGTTGAAGAGGCATCTCAAGTGTTTCTGAAGACCAAACAAGATCAACTTGCCTATCTGATTCAAGCAACCTTGAGGATTGAGAAGGTCTTGGCCACCCTGACTCAGAACCAAGAGAGTCTGGAGAGAATCATTGAGACAAAGTTCTATGATCTTGATCTGAAAGTGATAGAGATGCAGACAGCAGTTGAGCAGCTCCAGGAAGAAGCTGAGGAGAGGAAAGGGAAGGCTACCACAGATGCCTTTCAGAGAGTGCCCAGAGGTCAGAGGTCTGCTGCAGTGCCCATGGCTGACACTAGAGCTACAACATTAGCACCTGCAGCCACAGCTTCAGTGCCACCTCCAGTTGCAACTCCACCAGCTCCAACAACTTCCACAGATGCCTTTCTCCTTGGAGTCCTATCAACGCCACCTCCCGAAGATCAAGCCTAGAGAGACACATAGCACTATGCAGTTTCAAACTTTTTGGTAACTTGTTGCCAAAGGGGGAGAAATGTATAGATCATAGGCTTCGAGAGAGAGTGTTTTGCCTCTTTTGTTATTTGGTTAATACTTTTGTGTGCTTGTTTGATACCTTATGTCTATGTGTGTGAGATACTTGTATGATCATGTGTTTGATCATATTATACTTTAATGCTTGCTTGGATGATATTATCTTTTATCTCTCATATATGATAATTCACTTTGCTTGGTGATGAGTGCATGTTTTTACTTACTATCATTTTGAGCGCTCCACCAAGATGTATGTGACATGGAAGAGTAACCCATGATCCTAATCGATTGTGCATTTCCATTCAAAAGCAAATTTCAAATAATGCACAAATTTAGGGGGAGCTCTCACTTATCACATACTTCTCAAAGTGACGATGTATTTTAAAACTTATTATCATTTGTCGAAGCTTTGATCTATATGTTGTCATCAATTACCAAAAAGGGGGAGATTGAAAGTGCAACTATCCCTCGGTGGTTTTGGTAATTCCTAACAACATAGAGCTCATTGAACTAATGCTCTTTCAAGATGATCATTTCAGAAAGTTCAATGATTGGCATGGCATGGACTAGGAATGTGGACCCCTCAAAATGCTAAGGACACATATTGGCTCAAGCTCAAGACTCTACATTTTCATTTTAGTGATCCAAGATCACATTGAATCCATAGGAAAGCCAATACTATTAAAAGGGAATGAGGTGTTGCTTAATGGCTTGCTTGCTCAAAATGCTTAGTGATATGCTCCAAAAGCCCTCAAGCACTTTATCATTTCCACATATGTCCCAAACCAAAAGTCAAACTCGGCCCTACCGATTTGATCTATCCGGCGCCACTGAGTTCATTTGACATAGCCATAGCCAGAAACCCTAAACAGTTCGGTCTCACCGATAGGGATCTCGGTCTCACCGAGATGGGATTGCAAACTCTCTGTTTCCCTTCGTAACGTTTCGGTCCAACCGAGATGAGCGATCGGTCCCACCGAGTTCGCAATGCAAACTCTCTATTTCCCTTTCGTAACGTTTCGGTCTCACCAAAATGAGCGTCTCGGTCCCACCGAGTTTGCGTGACCAACTCTCTGTTTGCCTTTTACAGAAATCGGTCCTACCAAGTTTATGTGATTGGTCTCACCGAGCTTACATTATGCCCTAACCCTAATGAAATCGGTCCCACCGAGTTGACATGTCGGTCCCACCGAAAAGCCTAATGTTCACATTTTGAACTAAATCGGTCTGACCGAGTTTCATGATTCGGTCCCACCGAGTTTGGTAAATTGTGTGTAAAGGTTAGATTTTGTGTGGAGGCTATATATACCCCTCCACCCACTCTTCATTCGTGGAGAGAGCCATCAGAACGTGCCTACATTTCCAGCATACATTTTCTGAGAGAGAACCACCTACTCATGTGTTGAGACCAAGATATTCCAATCCAACCACAAGAATCTTGATCTCTAGCCTTCCCCAAGTTGCTTTCCGCTCAAATCATCGTTCCACCAAATCCAAATCCATGAGAGAGAGTTGAGTGTTGGGGATACTATCATTTGAAGCACAAGATCAAGGAGTTCATCATCAACACACCATCTATTAACTTTTGGAGAGTGGTGTCTCCTAGATTGGTTAGGTGTCACTTGGGAGCCTCCATCAAGATTGTGGAGTTGAGCCAAGGGGTTTGCACGGGCAAGGAGATCGCCTACTTCGTGAAGATCTACCCTAGTGAGAACTCCTTCATGGGCGATGGCCATGGTAGGATAGACAAGGTTGCTTCTTCGTGGACCCTTCGTGGGTGGAGCCCTCCGTGGACTCGCGCAGCCGTTACCCTTCGTGGGTTGAAGTCTCCATCAATGTGGATGTACAATAGCACCACCTATCAGAACCATGCCAAAAATCTCCGTGTCTACATTGCGTTTGCTCCCTCCGAACTCCTCCCTTTACCTTCATATGCAAATGTTTTACATTCCGATGCTATACTCTTAGACTTGCATGTGTAGGTTGATTGCTTGACTTGTGCTAAGTTGCTAAAATCTGCCAAGACTTAAAATTGGGAAAAGGCTAGATTTTTATTTGGTCAAGTAGTCTAATCACCCCCCTCTAGACATACTTTCGATCCTACAGTATTGACCCGTCAAGAATCAAGCCTAGTAACACCACCTTTAAAGGAGTGATACCCGACGTCGAGGCCCGCTGCACGGGCTCACTAACATTGGAAGTAGTCTTCGGTTCACCGGACAACTTTCGAAGCGAAGACTTGATCTTCGACATCGTCCCCTTCCGCAGTGGTTATCATGCACTGCTCGGATGCATCGCCTTCGCTCGCTTCAATGCAGTCCCGCATTATGCTTACTTGAAGCTCAAGATTCCAAGGCCGCGTGGCGTCATCACAGTCAATGGAAACATGGAGTTCTCCCTCCATACTGAGGAGCACACTGCGGCCCTTGCGGCCGAAGTACAGAGCGGCCTCATCAAGCCGAACACCTCATCGGCCATCAAGCTCCCGGACACCGATAAACTAGTCCGGCCTACTCTGCATAACGACGATCGGTGAATCCAGAGCAAGATTAGCAGTTCCACCTCCGTCAATCGCCCCATCTAATCGCGACATATGTACCGCGTGTGCATAACTACGCACTTAAAATACCTTGGGCGCCGACAGAGGCACACTGTGGATGAGGTCCATAATGCGGCTCGACCCTATTCAGACCTTAACCCTTTTCCCCCTCTTCCTTTTTCTCTCATATTACAGGTTCTTTAAAACCTAAATCACTTCACGGTTGTACAAGGGCCCTTTCCCATGCCCCTTTTGTATACACAGATCATCGATTGATCCTCTCAAAGGATCTTCCACAAAGGCGAAGGGCGGCACAGACGTGCGGCAGGGTTTCCAAAGGATCTTCAAGACTACCTTTTCTTTTTAGGACCTGTATACAGCTTTCCCTTGTTTACAAATTCTCGGCATGTAAAATAGCCTTGATGCTTATGGCATTATCTGTAAGAGCACGTTTTGACGTATCAATCAGACTACAATGGAAACAGTTTTTTACCAACCCCTATTCGGTATTGGTTTATTTCATAACCTGTATTCCCTCTTCATGTCAGATTGACATACACACTTCGGTATGGCTTACAATACCAGGGGCTCTATTCGGCCACAAATATTCTCAAACAAGAAAAAGTCTGAACACTCCTAGAGTATACTTCGGCGTCCCGAATATTGCATTATATGCATCGGCTCCGAATCATGTCTTTGGTCAATAGTTGGGTTGACTGGCTCCTGTGATTACTACCTTACGTTCCGCTTGTTTGGCTAGGGTAGTAAAGGGAGAACTACTGCGATTGTCTTTCTGGTTCATCCGGTCAAACACCTCAGTAGAGAAAGACGAAAACTGACCGTCAATGATGCGGCGAGAGCTGGTCAGCGCTTCGGCGACTTACTATAAATCTCTTGCGATTTCTTCCGTATTATACGAAGGACTGGCCTTCGTCCAGTCACGCGCCTAAGGCATCCCAGTTCGGATAGCCGCATACGCACCAGGTGCTAGTACTTAGTCCCACCGTCAAACTCCTATGGCTAAGTGAAAGTGCTAAAGCCGCATAGGCTGATTGCCTGGTTGGCTACGCAGACACCTCCTTTACGAACCAAGACGTTGGGTTAAGAGTGATCATGCGTTATCTCGAACACCCCCGTAGTATCGACGTGGGGGCTGAAGCCGACGACTGGCAAACTTTCAGAATAACAAAATACGGCCACACAGGAGGCAAGTAATTCCAGATAAAGGCATAAATATATTACACAGCCTTGGTTCATAAAACAACGTCTGGGCAACTCTGATACATTCACTCAAATATGATATCCTTTGAGCACTGACCCTCTACTAATCGGGCACCATCCAGGACGTCTTCAAAATACCGCTCCGGCTTGCCGTGGTCCTTGCCTTCGGGTGGGCCCTCGATCGCCACGACGGCGGCCTTCATCTTCGCCCAGTGCATCTTGACACGGGCAAAGGCCATCCGCGCACCTTCTATGCACGCCGAGCGCTTGACAGCATCAATTCGGGGCAACGCGTTGGCGAGTCACTTATCCAGGCCAAAGTAGCTGCTAGGAATGGGTTCGGTTGGCCACGGCCGGACTATGACGTCCTTCATGGCCAATCCGGACATCCTATGCAGCTCCGCCAGTTGCATCATCTGGTTGTTCAATAGCATCGGACGCTCCGGCGCCAAGAATTGTGACCAGAAAAGCTTCTCCGTCGTGTGCCCCTCCTGGGCCCGGAAGAACCGCGTGGCGTCGGCGGCACTCTTCAGAAGATCCGCAAAGGCGTCTGGAGAACTCCATAGGCGAGTGAGCAAGGCATATCTTTGTCCGCCAAATATACTCTCCAAAAGAAAAGGCTTACCAGCCGCTATCTGTTCGGCCTGCCGGATTTCCTCACGAGCTGCCCCGGACTCGGTCCGCGCCTCCTTGGCTTCTTGGAGGGCCTTGGTGAGTTCGGCCTCCTGGGCCGTACTCTTCTCCTCCAAGGACTCGCACTTGTCGGCGGCGTCCTTGAGCTCTTGTTCCACCTCGGTCACCCTCTCCTCGTACCGGCGGCTGGCGACCTGTTCGGCCTTTAAATCCGCGGCCGCTTTGCTTGCCTTCGCCTGCTCCTTGGCTTCGGCAAGGGCACTCTTGAGGGTCTCGACCTTGGCCGCGCTGCCTGCAATTATGAACACAGCAGCGCGTTAGCTTAAACTCAGAATTAGCATAACAATTCAGGCATGTACGAGTCTTTGAAACATACCTTGTGCTTCATCGAACCGCTTGTTCATGCGGTCGATATCATCGTCAGCCAGCTACAACCTCCGCTTGAGTTCGGAAACTTCAGCAGCCTGGGCGGTCGCCACCACTGTTGGGGAACGCGGTAATTTCAAAAAAATCCTACGCACACCCAAGATCCATCTAGGTGATGCATAGCAACGAGCGGGGAGAGTGTGTCCACGTACCCTCGTAGAACGAAAGCAAAAGCGTTTAGTAACGCGGTTTATGTAGTCGAACATCTTCGCGGTCCAACCGATCCAAGTACCGAACGCACGACGCCTCCGCGATCTGCACACATTCAGCTCGGTGACGTCCCACGTACTCTTGATCCAGCTGAGGCCGAGGGAGAGTTTCGTCAGCACGACGGCGTGGTGACGATGATGATGAAGTTACCGACGCAGGGCTTCGCCTAAGCTCTACAACGATATGATCGAGGTGGAAATCTGTGGAGGGGGGCACCGCACACGGCTAAGACAACTGTCAACTTGTGTGTCTCTGGGGTGCCCCCCTCCCCCGTATATAAAGGAGTGGAGGAGGGGAGGGCCGGCCCTCTCTATGGCGCGCCCCAAGGGGGATTCCTACTCCTAGTAGGAGTAGGTTTCCCCCTTCCCTAGTTGGAGTAGGGGAAGAAGGGAAGGAGGAGGAGGGGAGAAGGAAGGAGGGGGGCGCCACCCCCTCCTAGTCCAGTTCGGACCAGCCCATGGGGGGGCGCGCAGCCACCCCTTGAGGCCCTTCTCTCCTTTCCCGTATGGCCCATTAAGGCCCACTACTTCCCCCGACGAATTCCCGTAACTCTTCGGTACTCCGAAAAATACCCGAACCACTCAGAACCTTTCCGATGTCCGAATATAGCCTTCCAATATTTTGATCTTTATGTCTCGAACATTTCAAGACTCCTCATCATGTCCGTGATCTCATCCGGGACTCCGAACAAACTTCGGTACATCAAAACACATAAACTCATAATACCGATCGTCATCGAACGTTAAGCGTGCGGACCCTACGGGTTCGAGAACTATGTAGACATGACCGAGACTCATCTCCGGTCAATAACCAATGCGGAACCTGGATGCTCATATTGGTTCCTACATATTCTACGAAGATCTTTATCGGTCAAACCGCATAACAACATACGTTGTTCCCTTTGTCATCGGTATGTTACTTGCCCGAGATTTGATCGTCGGTATCATCATACCTAGTTCAATCTCGTTACCGGCAAGTCTCTTTACTCGTTCCGTAATGCATCATCCCGCAACTAACTCATTAGTCACATTGCTTGCAAGGCTCATAGTGATGTACATTACCGAGAGGGCCCAGAGATACCTCTCCGATACACGGAGTGACAAATCCTAATCTCGGTCTATTCCAACTCAACAAACACCATCGGAGACACCTATAGAGCATCTTTATAATCACCCAGTTACGTTGTGACGTTTGATAGCACACAAGGTGTTCCTCCGGTATTCGGGAGTTGCATAATCTCATAGTTAGAGGAACATGTATAAGTCATGAAGAAAGCAATAGCAATAAACTAAACGATCATTATGCTAAGCTAACGGATGGGTCTTGTCCATCACATCATTCTCTAATGATGTGATCCCGTTCATCAAATGACAACACATGTCCATGGCTAGGAAACTTAACCATCTTTGATTAACGAGCTAGTCAAGTAGAGGCATACTAGGGACACTCTGTTTGTCTATGTATTCACACATGTACTAAGTTTCCGGTTAATACAATTCTAGCATGAATAATAAACATTTATCATGATATAAGGAAATATAAATAACAACTTTATTATTGCCTCTAGGGCATATTTCCTTCAGTCTCCCACTTGCACTAGAGTCAATAATCTAGTTCACATCGCTATGTGATTTAACACCAATAGTTCACATCACCATGTGATTAACACCCATAGTTCACATCGCCATGTGACCAACACTCAAAGTGTTTACTAGAGTCAGTAATCTAGTTCACATCGCCATGTGATTAACACCCAAAGAGTACTAAGGTGTGATCATGTTTTGCTTGTGAGAGAAGTTTAGTCAACGGGTCTGCCAAATTCAGATCCGTATGTATTTTGCAAATTTCTATGTCTACAATGCTCTCCACAAAGCTACTTTAGATAATTGCTCCCACTTTTAATATGTATCCGGATTGTGACTTAGAGTCATCCAGATCGGTGTCAAAGCTTGCATCGACGTAACTCTTTACGACGAACTCTTTATCACCTCCATAACCGAAAAATATTTCCTTAGTCCTCTAAGGATAATTTTGACCGTTGTCCAGTGATCTACTCCTAGATCAAAATTGTACTCCCTTGCTAAACTCAGGGCAGGGTATACAATAGGTCTGGTACATAGCATGGCATACTTTATAGAACCTATGGCTGAGGCATTGGGAATGACTTTCATTCTCTCTCTATCTTCTGACGTGGTCGTGCTTTGAGTCTTACTCAACTTCACACCTTGCAACACAGGCAAGAATTCTTTCTTTGACTGTTCCATTTTGAACTACTTCAAAAACTTGTCAAGGTATGTACTCATTGAAAAAACTTATCAAGCGTCTTGATCTATCTCTATAGATCTTGATGCTCAATATGTAAGCAGCTTAACCGAGGTCTTTCTTTGAAAAAATCCTTTCAAACACTCCTTTATGCTTTCCAGAAAATTCTACATCATTTCCGATCAACAATATGTCATTCTCATATACTTATCAGAAAGTCTGTAGTGCTCCCACTCACTTTCTTGTAAATACAGGCTTCACCGCAAGTCTGCATTAAACTATATGCTTTGATCAACTTATCAAAGCGTATATTCCAACTCCTAGATGCTTGCACCAGTCCATAGATGGATCGCTGGAGCCTGCATATTTTGTTAGCACCTTTAGGATTGACAAAACCTTCTGGTTGCATCATATACAACTCTTCTTTAATAAATCCATTAAGGAATGCAGTTTTGTTTATCCATTTGCCAGATTTCATAAAATGCGGCAATTGCTAACATGATTCGGACAGACTTAAGCATCGCTACGAGTGAGAAAAACTCATCATAGTCAACACCTTGAACTTGTCGAAAACCTTTCGCGACAAGTCGAGCTTTGTAGATAGTAACACTACCATCAGCGTCCGTCTTCCTCTTGAATATCCATTTATTCTCAACGGCTTGCCGATCATCGGGCAATATCACCAAAGTCCATACTTTATTTTCGTACATGGATCCTATCTCAGATTTCATGGCCTTAAACCATTTTGCGGAATCTGGGCTCATCATCGCTTTCTCATAGTTCGTAGGTTCGTCATGGTCTAGTAACATGACTTCTAGAACCGGATTACCGTACCACTCTAGTGCGGAACGTACTCTGGTTGACCTACGAGATTCAGTAGTAAATTGATTTGAAGTTTCATGATCATCATCATTAACTTCCTCACTAATTGGTGTAGGCATCACTGGAACTGATTTCTGTGATGAACTACTTTCCAATTCGGGATAAGGTATAATTACCTCATCAAGTTCTACTTTCCTCCCACTCACTTCTTTCGAGAGAAACTTCTTCTCTAGAAAGAATCCATTCTTAGCAACAAAGATCTTGCCTTCGGATCTGTGATAGAAGGTGTAGCCAACATTTTCCTTTGGGTATCCTATGAAGACGCACTTCTCCGATTTGGGTTCGAGCTTATTAGGTTGAAACTTTTTCACATAAGCATCGCAACCCCAACCTTTAAGAAATGACATCTTGGGTTTCTAGCCAAACCATAGTTCATACGGTGTCGTCTCAACGGATTAGAAGGTGCCCTATTTAACGTGAATGTAGTTGTCTCTAATGCATAACCCCAAAACGATAGTGGTAAATCGGTAAGAGACATCATAGATTGCACTATATCCAATAAAGTACGGTTATGACGTTCGGACACACCATTATGCTGTGGTGTTCCAGGTGGCATGAGTTTGTGAAACTATTCCACATTGTTTTAATTGAAGACCAAACTCGTAACTCAAATATCCGTCTCCGCGATCAAATCGTAGAAACTTTATTTTCTTGTTACGATGATTTTCCACTTCATAAACTTTATTTTCAAATGTTTCAGACTTATGTTTCATCAAGTAGATATACCCATGTATGCTCAAATCATCTGTGAAGGTTAGAAAATAACGATACCCACCGCGAGCCTCAACACTCATCGGACATCATACATTAGTATGTATTATTTCCAATAAGTCAGTTGCTCGCTCCATTGTTCTGGAGAACGGAGTCTTAGTCATCTTGCCCATGAGGCATGGTTCGCAAGCATCAAGTGATTCATAATCAAGTGATTCCAAAAGCCCATCAGCATGGAGTTTCTTCGTGCGCTTCACACCAATATGACCTAAACGGCAGTGCCACAAATAAGTTGCACTATCATTATTAACTTTGCATCTTTTGGCTTCAATATTATGAATATGTGTATCACTACGATCGAGATTCAGTAAACCATTTATATTGAGTGTATGACCATAGAAGGTTTTATTCATGTAAATAGAACAACAATTATTCTTTGACTTAAATGAATAACCGAATTGCAATAAACATGATCCAATCATATTCATGCTCAACGCAAACACCAAATAACATTTATTTTAGGTTCAACACTAATCCCGAAGGTAAAGGGAGTGTGTGATGGTGATCTTATCAACCTTGGAATCACTTCCAACACACATCATCACCTCGCCCTTAACTAGTCTCTGTTTATTTTGCAACTCCCGTTTCGAGTTACTACCCTTAGCAACTGAACCAGTATCAAATACCGAGGGGTTTCTATAAACACTAGTAAAGTACACATCAATAACATGTATATCCAATATACCTTTGTTCACTATGCCATCCTTCTTATCCACCAAGTATCTAGGGCAGTTTCACTTCCAGTGACCATTTCCTTTGCAGTAGAAGCACTCAGTTCCAGGCTTGGGTCTAGCTTTAGGCTTCTCCATGGGAGCAGCAACTTGCTTGCTATTCTTCTTTGAAGTTCCTCTTTCTTTCCCTTTGCCCTTTTCTTTGAAACTAGTGATCTTGTTAACCATCAATAGTTGATGCTATTTCTTGATTTCTACCTTCGCCGATTTCAGCATCGCGAAGAGCTTGGGAATTACTTTCATCATCCCTTGCATACTATAGTTCATCACTAAGTTCTTGTAACTTGGTGATAGTGACTAGAGAACTTTGTCAATTACTATCTTATCTGGAAGATTAACTCCCACTTGATTCAAGCAATTGTAGTACTCAGACAATCTGAGCACATGCTCACTGGTTGAGCTATTCTCCTCCATCTTGCAGGCAAAGTACTGTCAGAGGTCTCATACCTCTCGACACGGGCATGAGTATGAAATACCAATTTCAACTCTTAGAACATCTTATATGCTCCATGGCGTCCAAAACATTTTTGAAGTCCCAGTTCTAAGCCGTAAAGCATGGTGCACTAAACTATTAAGTAGTCATCATACCGAGCTTTGTCAAACGTTCATAACGTGTGCATCTGCTCCTACAATAGGTCTGTCACTTAGCGGTGCATCAAGGACATAATTCTTCTGTGCAGCAATGAGGATGATCCTCAGATCACGGACCAAGTCCGCATCATTGCTACTATCATCTTTCAACTTATTTTCTCTTGGAACATATCAAAAATAAACTGGAAGCTATATCGCAAGCTATTGATCTACAACATAGATATGCAAATACTATCAGGACTATTCATGATAAATTAAAGTTCAATTAATCATATTACTTAAGAACTCCCACTTAGATAGACATCCCTCGAGTCATCTAAATGATCACGTGATCCAAATCAACTAAACCATGTCGGATCATCACGTGAGATGGAGTAGTTTTCAATGGTAAACATCACTATGTTGATCATATCTACTATATGATTCACGTTCGACCTTTCGGTCTCCAGTGTTCTAAGGCCATATTTGCATATGCTAGGCTCGTCAAGTTTAACCCGAGTATTCTGCGTGTGCAAAAATGGCTTGCACCCGTTGTATGTGAACGTAGAGCTTATCACACCCGATCATCACGTGGTGTCTCAGCACGAAGAACTGTCGCAACGGTGCATACTCAGGGAGAACACTTATACCTTGAAATTTTAGTAAGGGATCATCTTATAAAGCTACCGTCGAACTAAGCAAAATAAGATTCATAAAATATAAACATCACATGCAATCAAAATAAGTGATATGATATGGCCATCGTCATCTTGTGCCTTTTGATCTCCATCCCCAAAGCACCGTCATGATCTCCATCGTCACCGGCATGACACCATGATCTCCATCATCTTGATCTCTATCAACGTGTCGTCACATGGTCGTCTCGCCAACTATTGCTTTTGCATATATGGCGTTTGCATCTTATGCAATACAGAGACAATCAGAAGGCTCCTACCAGTTGCTGATAACTTTAACAAAACATGATCATCTCATACAGCAATTTATATCTCATCACGGCTTGACGATATCACATCACAACAAGCCCTGAAAAACAAGTTAGATGTCATCTACTTTGTTGTTGCAAGTTTTACGTGGCTGCTACGGGCTTCTAGCAAGAACCGTTCTTACCTACGCATCAAAACCACAACGATTTTTCGTCAAGTCACTACAGGAATCAGCTATTTTGCCGTCTGCCACGGCGGACGGCAAAGGCATGAACGGCGGACGGCAAAGGCCTTTGCCGTCAGCCGCGGACGGCAAAAGGCTCCGGCAAAGTAGGCTACGGTAAAGAGCTACTTTGCCGTCTGCTTCCGGGCGGCTGACGGCAAAGAGAGCAGATGGCAATAATTGCGCTGTCAGTCCGTTAAGTGGCTAACGGCAGGCCTTTGCCGTCCGCCGCTGACGGCAAAATTGTTTACTCTTTGCCGTCTGCCACTGTAGTGTCTTTGCCGTCCGCCGTATGATGTCAGCTACACGTCACTACATGGCAGGCCTTTGCCGTCCGCCGCTGACGGCAAAATTGTTTACTCTTTGCCGTCTGCCACTGTAGGCAAACTGACCAAATGGGTCAGCTCCCAGGAAGGACAGCTGGATGCCACGTGGCTTCTTTGCCGTCCGCGGCAGACCGCAAAGAGCGCTTTGCCGTCGGTGGCAGACGGCAAAGAGCCTGCATATTGGCTCTTTTTCTGTTTTTTATTAAATCCAACAATTTTCACAGCAAATATATATATGACATATATAGATATATTTCACAGGCCTATTTCACAGCAAACATATCACATATCCAGCGCATAACTTTCATCCATTCATACATAAGCAAGTTCCATCCATTCATACATAAGCAAGTTCCATCCATACATATTACAATGCATACATCAAGATAGCAAGTTCCATCATAGCAAGCTAGAAGAATAATTGAAGAGAATGAAAGAAAAAACAAGCACTCCATAGCAAGCTAGCTTCCATGAAGTGAATGAAATCTGCAAAATGGCAAAATAAGAAAGTTAGAAATAGGTGACTAGAATAAGAAGACTAGAACAAGAAGAGTAGAACAAGAAGAAGACTAGAACAAGAAGAGTATGTCATTTATGAGCTAACTTACGTGAAATGGATCATATATGAGCTAACTAAGTTGAAATGGGTCGTTTATGAGTTAGCTAAGGTGAAATGGATCATTTATGAGCTAACTTAGTTGAAATGGGTCGTTTATGAGCTAACTAAGGTCAAATGGATCGTTTTTAGGTAACTAAGGTGAAATGGATCGTTTTTTAGCTAACTTAGGTGAAATGGATCATTTATGAGCTAACTTAGTTGAAATGGATCGTTTTTTAGCTAACTTAGGTGAAATGGATCATTTATGAGCTAATTTAGTTGAAATGGATCTTTTTGAGCTAACTTAGGTGAAATGGATCATTTAAGAGCTAATTTAGGTGAAATGGATCGTTTTTGAGCTAACTTGGTGAAATGGATCGTTTATGAGCTAAATTAGTTGAAATGGATCGTTTATGAGATAACCTAGGTAAGATGGGTCATTTTGGAGCTAACCTAGGTGAAATGGGTCATTTTAAAGCTAACGTAGGTAAAATGGATCATTTAGGAGCTAATCTAGGTAAAATGGGTCATTTTTGAGCTAACTTGGATGAACTGGATCATTTATAAGCTAACCAAGGTAAAATGGGTCATTTTAGAGCTAACTTAGGTAAAATGGATCGTTTATGAGCTAACTAAGCTAATTATGCAATTTTTGACATAAGTAAGCTAAGTACAGATCGTTTTAGAGCTAACTTAGGTAAAATGGATGGTTTTGGAGGTCAGTAAGCTTATTAAGTCATTTTGGAGGAGAAGAAGCTAAGTCTAGGTCATTATGGTAAGCATTGGAGGAAATAAAGCTAAGTCTAGGTCTTTATGCATGTGTTAAGCAAAACACTAGATAAACTTACCATGATCCAGGAGGTGTAGGAGCGGGCTGGCTCGTGTCGGTAGCTGGAGAAGGATCGTGCGATGCTTGTCTGGAGTTACGCTGCACCAAAGATCATTTCCAATGTCTTGTTAGCATGATGACACTCAAATGTTAAGACTAGCAAGTAATGTCCATTCAAATTAAACTCACCGTGGTCCCAGGAGCAATCACTGGCATCGGCGGAGCGGTCTGACCGGTCTTCTCGCACACAGACTGCACATTTGGTTTTGACGACTCAGTCATACTAGTTAGTAATGAGACAAACACTACATGAATGTTTTGGCTAATCTGCAGAAGAAACTTACCACAAGGAGCTCGTACATGGCCCTTGCCTGCATGTCATTCCGTGCCCTCTCCTCCTCCAACATCTTTGTCGTCCTGTCCTCCAACTCCCGCTGCCTCTCCGCCGCCTCCGCCAGAAGTTTCTCCGTTCTATCTCTCTCACTCTGTATAGCAGCCTGCAACACCACTCACATGACCATTTGTAATCATTGATGGAAGCGCACACAATGTAATGGAGAAAGATAGCTGAGTACGTATCACTAACCTTGATGGCGAGTTGCACTGGCCGTTCACGAGGCCTTATCTCAGGAGCGGAGCTCGACTGGCGCGCCTTGATCTCCGGGAGAGTGCTAGGACAACGGATAAGTCCATCTCCAATGGCTATGGAGCCATGGGACCTCCCGCCACCAGATATCATCACCAGCTCTGGATCAATGGGACCCTGGCTCGGGTTAAAGTCCTCCCCTTTCCTCGCCTTCCCCTCATCTCTATATCTCACGAGCTTGTTGTGGGAGGAGATGTTGGTGAAGTTGTTTGCATCATCGAGGTCAGACTGAGAGAATGCCTTGACTTTCTTGAAAGAGGCAGTGTGGGCCATGGCATACAGGTCGTACACCTCTGGCACCTTATCCACCTTATTGTGGCGTGCCTGAAAGAGAGAAACAATGTAAATTAGTAATTAAAGGGCTCAAGCTAGCATGATGAATGAATTGCATGAATCATGAAGCAAACCACATACCCAGTTCCGCCCGAACTGATATAAGTTGGAGCTGCCTTGATGGTGTGGCACACCTTCCATTTGGGCACGTTTGTCCTTGGCCTCGTTGTGGAGGGCTAGCCATTCTTTTGAGCACCACTCATTGACCAACACCTCCCAACAATCCATCCGATCCGCACACCATCTCGGAGGCGCCTAAGTTAGCAAATAGAAACTTGAGCGCTACGGCTAAGAATTACTAAATGAAGGAACTTAAGTAGAAGGCCTTAAGAATTACCTTCATGTACTGCTCCTTACTCAGGAACTTATCGCGGCACGCCGGCTTGGTCTTCTTGATACCACGCAAGGCGTAGTAGTCTCGAACAGCCTGCACCCGAGCCTCGTGCCGTAAGTTCTGTAGTAGGCGCTTGCAGACGTTCTCGATAACATGTGCCGCGTCCTCCTCGTATCCCTCCTCACACCTGTAGAATGTCTGCAATCAAATGAGACAATATTGATTAGTACAATTAATAACTAGCTAGTTGAAGATTTTTAAATGTGTAAAGGAGAAATTACCCAGAACTTTCTGATCACCACGTCTGCCCTCGTGTCGCACAAGACACCGTCGATAATCTCATCCGGCGGGGCCGGGGCAGCCAAGTAGTGCTCCCAGCTCAATCCAAGCTCTGGAAGCCGACCCTCACCAGGCAACGTGACAAACCCCGGGAAGTTTTGCCGGCAAAGAACTCCAAGGACGGAGTTGGGCCGGCGGACACTATGATGGTGGTCCCAACCCCTGCAGCATGACAAGGCCAACGCATTAGTTATTTGAAGAAACGTGAATGCAGAAGGTACAAAAATATTAAATGCACTTACCTCTCCCCATCAGGGAAAATCAACCACCTCTGCTCGCGGGTCGCCGGCACGGACGGGAGCCGTGTAGCACCACGCTGGTAGACGGTGCCCCCCTCCTCCTCAATATCAGTCGGCTCCCCGCCATCATCAGCATGGCCACTCGGCTCCTCGGGCTGATCCGGCCAGGTACCCCATCCAGACGTGTGCTCCTCCGGGTCTCGTGGGCGAACTCTCGTGGGCCGAAGGCCAGTCGACCCGAGGCTCGTGGGCCCAAGACCCGTGGACCGGAGGCTCGTGGACCGGAGTCCGTGTAGCCTCCTCCTCGGACGAGTCCACCCTAGCAGTCACGTGCTCGGGTGAAACAGCTGGGGGTGGCGGCGAGGAAGGCGCCGTAGCAGTCACCCTACCTCCTCTCCCGCGACCACGTGCCCCACCTCCTCTCTTCCTACCTCGTCCCCTGCTGGGCACCGCGGTCGACGAAGAAGGGCCCGGCGGTGTCGCCATACTGTCCAGCAACGCTCGGCGGAGAGGTGCGTCTGGAATGGAAGACCTCACACCACGCGCCGACGAAGAAGGGGCCTTGGCGCGCTCCCGACCAGCGCCCACCATCTTTCAACACCTGCCATGACAAACAGTAAACGAAATTAGTACAACATAAAAAAAGACCGACATGAATAATAATATGTGTATCACTTAAGTGTATCATCATCAAGTACAACATAAAAAATTTAATACCTGACACTACTAATAATCTCGATCAGTATCATCAATAAATGCATAATCATCATCATCACTATAATCAATGACGGGCTCATAGGGTTCAGTGGCATCAACATGTGGAAGGCCACCTTGACGTAATCGGTCAAGCAATGACAGGTCATCCGCAGCAGTAACCTCTTCTTGTTCCGGCTCTTCTTGTTCCTCCTCTGGGGTGATGTCGGATTCACTGTCGCTGTCTACTTCAATGTTTTGGGGTGAAGTATAGCGGTTCTTGAAACGCTTTTTGGAAAGACGTGTCTCTTGGAAGAATTCTCCTTCATATGTGTCTGGGTTAATGTGAGGTTCATAATCCTCTTCCTTTGGGGGAGATAGTCTAGCACGTGGCGGCACTTCATAAACGACATCCCAACCTTTCAGATTTGGATTAGTTTGGCAGGCCCACGGTAGATAGAATACTTGGGTCGCCTGTTGAGCCGTAATATAGACATCAGGAACATCTAAATGGGTGCTTTGGTTGATTTCAACTAGCCCTATATGTTCATGAGTCCTTCTAGTCTCCTTCGGCTGAAACCAATAACATTTGAAGACTACGACATTCGGTGGGTTTTCACCATAGAATAGAAGTTCATAAATTGCTTCAACTCTCCCATAATACTCGGTACCTCCTTCGCCGATAGCAGATACACAACAATTTGTAGACTTTCGGTCGGCCATAGATAGCTCTTTGCCATAGGTACGAAAGCGATACCCGTTGATGTCGTATTTGTCAAATGAACGGACCTTATAGTCAAAA
This sequence comes from Triticum aestivum, assembly GCF_018294505.1. Taxonomy (NCBI): domain Eukaryota; kingdom Viridiplantae; phylum Streptophyta; class Magnoliopsida; order Poales; family Poaceae; genus Triticum; species Triticum aestivum. Next base: position 359,017,929 of record NC_057802.1, on the reverse strand, counting down.
CCATTAGCGACTTGTCTCAATTCGGCGTCCATAGACTCTGAATTAGCCTACAAGTTTAATATGAAAGGATTGTTGCATTACGCACAAATTAGCGAATGAAATGAAATTGTCTAATAGAAATTACCGTTTGTTTGAACCAAGAGATGAAACCGGGATAGCCGCCTCCTTGCTTTGCGAGAAGCTCATACTCTTCGACAGAATCCTTTTGGATCACCGCTCCATACGAGAATAAGGCGACGTATCGACTGTATGAAATATCCAGGAATAAGAGCAGTTCAAAGGAAATAGAAGTTGCGAAACAATGTACCGAGAACTTACTCGATGTACGGCCGCACTTCTATCAGGTTGTTGAAGATATACAACGAAATGGTCCGCCATTGTTCGTTATCCAAAGATACTGGATTTGAAACACTGGCTGGTGCGAGATTCCCTTTGAATAGGCTGAGGTTGGATCCACCCTTTTTAGGGTCGTCAGCATTGTACCGAGGCTTCGGATTATGCAAATGACGATTTTTGGCTTCGTAGTGTGCTGTCACGAAGTTTGCCGCCTCCTCAGTGATGAATGCCTCAGCCATCGATGCTTCAATTCTACGTTTATTTTTACATTTTTGTCGAAGCGTCTTCTGCATCCTCTCAGTTGGGTAGCACCAACGATTTTGCACGGGCCCCCCCAATCTTGCCTCGGTCGGGAGATGCAAAATCAAATGTTGCATTGGATTAAAGAAGCCCGGTGGAAAGATCTTCTCTAACTTGCAGATCAACTCCGGCGCCAACTCTTCCATTTCTTCTAGCACGCCAGGCGATAGTTCTTTCGCACAAAGAACACGGAAGAAATAGCTGAGTTCTGCCAGTACTAGCCATTCATCCTCAGGGATGAAGCCACGCAACATCACCGGCATTACCCGCTCAATCCATATGTGCCAATCATGACTCTTGAGACCAAATATCTTCAATTTATCAAGACTGGCTCCCCTCTTTAGATTCGCTGCATACCCATCGGGGAACATCAACTGCATTTTCACCCACAAGATAATTTCCCTCATAGCTGGCCTTCCAAGATTGAACCATGCCTTTGGCTTCGTCCAGTTCTGCTTTCCTTTCGGTTCTTTCATGTTTTGTAACGGCCTATCACATAGCGCCTCCAGATCGACTCTAGCCTTAGTATTATCCTTTGACTTCCCATCTATGCCGAACAATGTACCAAAAAGTGCCTCGGCGATATTCTTCTCAGTGTGCATCACGTCGATGTTGTGTGGGCAAAGGAGGTCTTTGAAGTAAGGCAGATCCCATAAGCATGTTTTGTGAGTCCAGGCGTGCTTAGAATTATACCCCTTGAAGTACCCTGGACGCTCTGGATCTGGCTCGAGAGCGTTTAACTGATCCAGGGTCTGTTGGCCTGTCAATGCAGGTGGTGCAGAGTTTTTGACAACTCTACCTCTGATGAAGTTCTTCTTGTCTTTCCTGAACTTATGGCGAGGATTCAGGAACTGTCTATGCATGTCGAAGCAAGAAAACTTGCGACCGGCCTGAAGCCAACGAAACTCAAGAGCTCCCTTGCATGTGGGGCACGGGAACCTTCCATGCACACACCAGCCAACGAATAGCGCATACGCCGGCAAGTCATGCGTCGAGTACATGTACCAGACACGCATTATGAAGTTCCGTTTGCTATAGGCGTCGTATGTCTTGAACCCATTATCCCAGGCTTCTTGCAATTCGTCCTTAAGCGGCTGCATGTACACATTCATATTTTTCCCCGGATAGTTGGGCCCTGGAATTATCAACGTCAGGAAAATGTTCTTTCTTTGCATAATCTGTCCGGGGGGAGATTGAGTGGAAAGACAAATACGGGCCAACAACTGTATTGGGCTGCCGTCATACCAAACACACTGAACCCATCCGTGCTGATGCCGACTCGAGGATGCCTCGGATCTGCCGCTTTGTCAGCATGTAATTCATCAAACTTTTTCCACGCAACACCATCCGATGTGTGTACAATCATCAGATTCCCATCTGCATCTAGTTCGGTTCTTTTGCCCGTTTTGTGCCATGTCATCTGTCTGGCCGTCTCTTCGACCATGAAAAGACGTTGAAGTCTTGGTACGATTGGCATATACCGAAGAACACTAACGGGGATTTTGGTCTGTGTCTTCTCACCCATACCGTTGTCTACCACAACATACCTGGAAGACTTGCAAATGGGACAATAGTTCAAGTCCGCATAGTCAAGCCTAAACAAGACACATCCTTTCTCACAGGCATGTATCTTATCATAGGGCATCTTCAGTGCACGGAGGATTTTGTCCGACTGGTACAGGTTTGCAGGCATTACATGGCCTTTGGGTAGAAAGCGTCCAAATACTGTCATCATTGCATCGTAGCATTCTCTGCCCAAGTTGAACTGAGCCTTCAGAGCCATTACTTGTGAGATGGCATCCAACTGACAAAGCTCAGTGTGCTCATGGAGCGGACGTTTTGAAGACTCCAACATTTCATTGAAGGCCTTTGCAGATTCCTCCATCTCCTCGTCCGAATCCCGAGCATCATCGAAGTCTTGCACCATGTTTTCCATCCCGGTACCATGCTCGTCGGTGCGACGACGATCCACCTCAGCTCGGTCACGTTGGGCAGACTCACCATGAAATGTCCACACCGTATAATCGGGCGTAAAACCACTCTTCTGCAGGTGTTTGCCCATTTCAGCCTCTGTCCTCTTTTCCCAATTGCCGCACCGTAAACAGGGGCACCAGGTTTTCCTCTGGCCATTTGCAAATGCGGCTCGCACAAACCCCTTGGTTTTTGTGAACCATTCAGTGCTCCATTTGTTCTGACCAGTGTGACCGGTGTACATCCACGCACGATCACTCATCTTGACTTTCAGAGCTACTAGACACACAACAAATATATATATATATAATTCACCATGTATATATTCATCAGTTGATCTACTTTGTCAATTTTATTACGTCCATGCAACCTACACTCTAATAGGTAATGATAGGTCCTAATCCCACCCGAGTATGTTTAGATTGGGTTCATTTTCCCATGCTATGCTCCGGATCCTACGCAAAATTTCGGCAGCACCTCCCCGCTGTTCTCCTGATACACGTCTCTGCAATAAACAGAGAGGATGTGTACCCGGAGAACAACAGGGGAGGCACTGACGAAACTTATGCGTCAGATCCGGAGCAAAGCATATGGGAAAACGAACCCAATCTAAACATACTCGGGCTGTCCATGGATAGCGTTGGACAATTCGAAAGAATCAAGGTTATAAATATGCAAATGCATGCATATTTATAACTATGACGCTTTCGAACGGGAGACACATATTGGTTACGCATACTGATGATTCAAGACACATATATAGCTAGCTATCAAGTTTCATCGGCACGAACACCGGAACAGAGCAAATAATTAACGGGGGAGGAGGACATGTCATTTGTGCTCACCCACGAACGAAGGGGCAGAGCTCGTCAAACGCACGGCGAGGTCGTCGACCACCAAACCTCGCAGCGATGAAACAACTGCACATTTAAATCTACCCGATCAACACAATTATATATGATGTTTTCATAACAAAATCGAAAAATATATGACCTAACTAATAATTCACAAATATATGACCCCATCGGCCTCTGCAAGGCCAAAGAACACCTTTTCGGGAGGTGTCGGGGGTCGGGGTGTCGTGTCGGTGTCGGGGTGCCGTGTCGGGGTCGGGGTGCTGTTTCGGGGTCGGGGGGTCGGGGTGTCGTGTCGGGGTCAGGGGGTTAGGGGGTCGGGTGTCGGGGTGGAGTCGGGGTCGGGTGTCGGGGTGTGGTGTCGGGGTTGGGGGTCAGGGGTCAGGGGTCGGGTGTCGGGGTGTCGTGTCAGGGGGTCAGGGGGTCGGGGGGTCGGGTGTCGGGGTGTCGTGTCAGGGTCGGGGTGTCGGGGTGTGGTGTCGGAGTCGGGGTGTCGGGGTCAGGGGGTCGGGGTGTCGGGGTGTCGTGTCGGGGTCGGGGTGTGGTGTCGGGGTCGGGGTGTCGGCGGGTGGGGTGGGGCCGGAGGGGTCTTCTTCTTTCTTTCTCTTCTTCTTCTTCTTCTTCTTTCCTTTCTTCTTCTTCTTCTTTCATCTTTTTCTACTTTTTACTTCTTTTCGTTTCTTCCTTTCTTCTTCTTCTACTTCTTCTACTTCTTTTCTTCTTCTTCTTTTTACATCTTTTTTGTACTTCTTTTCTTTTCTTCCTTTCTTCTTCTTCTACTTCTTTTCTTCTTTTCCTTTTTTCATCTTTTTTCTACTTCTTCTCTTTTCTTCTTCTTCTACTTCTTCTACTTCTTCTCATTCTTTTCTAACACTAACACAATCTAGCACTAACAATTAAACAGAAAAAAATGAAAAAACAGAAAAAAAAATTGGTCCCTCACCGGAGCAATGGGACGGTCGGCGGGGGGCGGCGGGGGCGGTGCCGGGCGGCGGGGGCGGCGGGTGGCGGGGCGACGGGGCGTCGGGGGCGGTGCCGGGCGTCGGGTGGCGGGGCGACGGGGCGTCGGCGGGTGGGGTGGGGGCGGAGGGGTGGGGGGGCGACGGGGCGGCGCTGGGCGGCGGGTGGCGGGGCGACGGGGCGGCGGCGGGCGGCTTCGGCGGCGGCGGTGGGGTGGGATGTGGTGGCGGGGTGCGTCAGGGAGGAGAGAGGGAGAGAAGAGAGAGTAACGGGCGGGGGGTAGGTTCCGGTAGTTACTCTCCTCTTTGCCGTCCGCCGATCTTTGCCGTCCGCCTTTATGTCTCTTTGCCGTCTGCAGACGGCAAAGAGGTGGGGCGTTAAGTTTTTTCTAAACGGGCGGGGGGTGGGGCCACCTCTCTCTTTGCCGTCTGCCAGCGGACGGCAAAGATTCTTTGCCGTCTGCTAGCAGACGGCAAAGAGCTGGCAGATGGCAAAAACCTGTTTTGTCGTCTGCCATTTCTTTGCCGTCTGCTTTTGGGTAGCTGATGGCAAAGAGCTTCTTTGCCGTCAGCTAGCAGACGGCAAAGAGCTGGCAGATGGCAAATCAGCTGATCATCTTATAAAGCTACCGTCGAACTAAGCAAAATAAGATTCATAAAAGATAAACATCACATGCAATCAAAATAAGTGATATGATATGGCCATCGTCATCTTGTGCCTTTTGATCTCCATCCCCAAAGCACCGTCATGATCTCCATCGTCACCGGCATGACACCATGATCTCCATCATCTTGATCTCTATCAACGTGTCGTCACATGGTCGTCTCGCCAACTATTGCTTTTGCATATATGGCGTTTGCATCTTATGCAATAAAGAGACAATCAGAAGGCTCCTGCCAGTTGCTGATAACTTTAACAAAACATGATCATCTCATACAGCAATTTATATCTCATCACGGCTTGACCATATCACATCACAACAAGCCCTGAAAAACAAGTTAGATGTCATCTACTTTGTTGTTGCAAGTTTTACGTGGCTGCTACGGGCTTCTAGCAAGAACCGTTCTTACCTACGCATCAAAACCACAACGATTTTTCGTCAAGTGTGCTGTTTTAACCTTCAACAAGGACCGCGCGTAGTCACACTCGATTCAACTAAAGTTGGAGAAACAGACACCCACTAGCCACCTGTGTGCGAAGCACGTCGGTAGAACCAGTCTCGCGTAAGCGTACGCGTAATGTCGGTCTGGGCCGCTTCATCCAACAATACCGCCGAATCAAAGTATGACATGCTGGTAAGCAGTATGACTATTATCGCCAACAACTCTTTGTGTTCTACTCGTGCATATAACATCTACGCATAGACCTGGCTCGGATGCCACTATTGGGGAACGCAGTAATTTCAAAAAAAATCTACGCACACGCAAGATCCATCTAGGTGATGCATAGCAACGAGCGGGGAGAGTGTGTCCACGTACCCTCGTAGACCGAAAGCGGAAGCGTTTAGTAACGCGGTTGATGTAGTCGAACGTCTTCGTGATTGAGGGAGTCCTGGACTAAGGGGTCCTCGGGCGTCCGGCCTGTTAGCCATGGGCCGGACTGATGGGCTGAGAAGATATGAAGACCGAAGACTGCACCCGTGTCCGGACGGGACTCTCCTTGGCGTGGAAGGCAAGCTTGGCGACCAAATATGTAGATTCCTTTCTTTGTAACCGACCTTGTGTAACCCTAGATCCTCCCGGTGTCTATATAAACCGGAGGACTTAGTCCGGAGGAGGGAGATTCATTACCATAGTCATACAGGCTAGACTTTTAGGGTTTAGCAATTACGATCTCGTGGTAGATCAACTCTTGTAATACTCCTATTCATCAAGATCAATCAAGCAGGAAGTAGGGTATTACCTCCATAGAGAGGGCCCGAACCTGGGTAAACATCGTGTCCCCTGTCTCCTGTTACCATCGACCTTAGACGCACAGTTCGGGACCCCCTACCCAAGATCCGCCGGTTTTGACACCGACATTGGTGCTTTCATTGAGATTTCCACTGTGCCGTCTTCAAAAGGTTTGATGGCCCCTTCAATCGTCAACTATGACGCTGTCCAAGGAGAAACTTTCCTCCCCGGACAAATCTTTGTGTTCGGCGGCTTCGCATTGCGGGTCAACTCGTTTGGCCATCTGGAGCAGATCAATAGCTACGCCCCTGGCCATCAGGTCAGATTTGGGAGCTTGAACTATGTCGCGGACATCCGTGGAGATTTGATCTTCGCCGGATTCGAGACCGCGGCGACCGCTCCTGGTCACCTCGATGAACATGACCTAAATCTGTCATCGGACCGCATTCAGGAAATAGCTCCTGTAACTGCTCTGGCCTTAGATCCGGAGCATACGGCGCCATCCAAGGACCGGAGGCTCAACCCCACCACGGAGGCCCCAGATTCCCCGGCGTTGGAGCCGCACATGGACTTAACCTCACACGATATCTGTGTCACCGAAACTACGGACTCGTCTTTGGTTATAAGTTCCGAACCATGTGAGTCCGCGACGCCGAGCTTGATCGCTTATCGATCTTCGAGTTCAGCGCCGCAGACATCTTCCAGCACTCGCCCTTGGGCGATGTGCTAAACTCATTAAAGAACCTTTCCTTGGCGGGGGATCCACCGCCGAACTATGTCTGGTTCGAACTAGGGGCTGACGATGGAGAATTTTGCTTCCCACCCGCCACCCACTTCATAGCCACAGTCGAGGATTTAACCGACACGCTTGATTATGGCTCCGAAGACATCGACGGTATGGACGACGATGCTGATGAGGAGCAAAACCAAAATTCGCCATTTACTGGACGCTGGACGGCCACTTCTTCGTACGATGTGCACATGGTGGATACACCCAAAACAACCAACGACGATGACAAAGAAAATCCATTCGAGAATAAACCTCCTGAGACACAGCAAAAACGCCGGTGTCCTCGGCGCCACTCTAAGTCATGTCGTTGAAACGACAGCAATGCTAGCACCCGAGAAAATAATACTCCGAACGATGCCGAAAACAATGAAGACCTTGTTGAGGTAACATCCGAATAGGAGGAGCAAGAAAACGGGCAAGCTAGCCCCGACGAACAGGCCAGGCTCAACGACTCATAGGACGGTAGTTATCGTCCGCTCTCCGAGGATGAGGAAAGCCTCGGCAACGAAGATTTCATCGTGCCTGAGGAACCTCTCGAGCAGGAGCACTTCAAGCGCCAACTAATAGCCACCGCAAGGAGCGTGAAAAAGAAGCAGCAACAGCTTCAAGCTGACCAAGATCTACTCGTTGACAGGTGGACTGATGCTCTGGCAGCCGAAGAATACGACCTTAGACGCCCAGCCAAGAGTTACCCGAAGCGAAGGTTGCTACCCCAGTTCGATGAAGAGGCGCCGGAGCCCATACCTCCCTCGCATAATGCGGCCGATCGACCACTATGCGGTCGGGACGGTGCGGCGGACCGACCACCACGTTGTCGGGATAGAGCGGCAACTCAGGCTGAACAGCAGCCTGCCCCACCGCCACGTAAAAATAGAGACAAAACAGTTCGGGGTCATACATACGACCTCCGGCAGACCCTGGATAGTAGAGCAGGATATACCCGATCGATTTACGGATCGCGAGGACGTTCCTCGACACGTGATGATGGCTACCTATTCGGACGTGACAAACCTAGTCACACCCGAGCCGACAACCGCAGACGGACTCCATCGGAGCTACGTCGCGATGCGGCCAGGTATAGAGGCGCCGCACACCCTCTTTGCTTCACTGATGAAGTAATGGATCACGAATTCCCCGAAGGGTTCCAAACCCGTGAATATTGAATCATACGACGGGACAACTGATCCCGCGGTATGGATCGAGGACTTTATCCTCCACATCCACATGGCCCGCGGAGATGACCTCCACGCTATCAAATACCTCCCACTAAAGCTTAAAGGACCAGCTCGGCACTGGTTAAACAGCCTGCCTGAAAATTCTATCGCAGCTGGGAGGACTTGGAAGAAGCCTTCCTCGACAACTTCCAAGGTACATATGTCCGGCCACCAGACGCCGATGACTTAAGCCACATAGTTCAACAACCTGGAGAGTCAGCCAGGAAATTCTGGACTAGGTTCCTAACCAAAAAGAACCAGATCGTCGACTGTCCGGATGCCGAAGCCCTAGCGGCCTTTAAACATAGCATCCGCGACGAATGGCTCGCCCGCCACCTCGGCCAAGAAAAGCCAAAATCTATGGCAGCCCTTACGGCACTCATGACCCGCTTTTGCGCGGGTGAGGATAGTTGGCTGGCTCGTAGTAAAAACACAGCCAGCGAGGCAGGCCCCTCCGAGGTCAAAAACAGCAACGGCAAGCTCCGACGTAACAGACACAAACGCCGAAGCAATGGTGATAATACCGACGACACTACAGTCAACGCCGAATTCAGCGGCTCCAAGTCCAGCCAGCAGAAGAAACCGTACAAAAGAAACAATCAGGGACCATCCAGCCTGGACCGCATACTCGATCGCCCGTGCCAGATACATGGCACCCCAGACAAACCAGCCAATCATACCAACAGAGATTGTTGGGTTTTTAAACAGGCCGGCAAATTAAACGCCGAGAATAGGGAAAAGTGATCACAAAGCGAGGACGACGACGAGGAGCCCGGCAGCCGAACACAGGGGGACAGAAGAAGTTTCCCCCTCAAGTCAAAACAGTGAACATGATATATGCTACACACATCCCCAAAAGGGAGCACAAGCGCGCACTAAGGGACGTCTACGCGATAGAGCCAGTCGCCCCAAAATTCAATCCATGGTCGTCATTCCTGATCACCTTTGATCGTCGGGATCATCCGACTAGTATCCGTCATGGTGGTTTAGCCGCACTAGTCCTCGACCCAATCGTTGATGGATTTCACCTGACGCGCGTCCTTATGGACGGAGGTAGCAGCCTCAACCTGCTCTATCAGGATACAGTGCGAAAAATGGGCATTAATCCATCACGGATCAAGCCCACAAAGACTACCTTCAAAGGAGTCATACCAGGTGTAGAGGCCCGTTGTACGGGCTCAATCACGCTAGAGGTTGTCTTCGGATCTCCAGACAATTTCTGAAACGAGGAGTTAATCTTCGACATCGTCCCCTTTCGCAGCGGCTATCACGCGCTGCTCGGACGAACCGCATTCGCTCGATTCAATGCAGTGCCACACTATGCTTATCTCAAGCTCAAGATGCCTGGCCCACACGGCGTCATAATGGTCAATGGAAATACGGAACGCTCCCTCCGTACAGAAGAGCACACAGCTGCCTTAGCAGCAGAAGTACAGAGCGGCCTTCTCAAGCAAAACCTTAATTCGGCTGTCGAGCCCACGGAAACCTTAATTCGGCTGCAGTAGGACAGCTCGGCTCGTCAGGAGCTCGACTAGCAATCCGGCCTCCGTCTCAGTCCCGATCAAGTGGTGGCATTCGTGCCGTGCGTACATAACTACGCACTCAAAATTCCATGGGCATCGACGGAGGCATAGCTAGCTTGTGATCCACAGTACGGCTCAACCGGCACCGGATACACACATACTTTCACTTTTCCTTTTCCCCTTTTTCAGGTATCCATCCCGTAGGCCCCATCTGATGGCCTGATCATCGGTCCTCTTGAAGGACAAACACACCAAGACGGCAAGAAACACAGACATATGGGGGACTTCCTAGGTGGTTTCGTTAACGATCACTCTACCTGTTTTTTCAGGACCCACATGCAGCTCTCCCTTGGTTTTGGCATGTTAAATAGCTTGTTGCTTATCGCACTACTTGTATCAAATGCGCCTTGACGTATTAATCAAATTACAATGGAAACAGTTCGTGGCCCGAGCTTTAGGGCCCTAGCTTATTATCTTTGCACCCTCTCTGTTTTCCTTTTTTTTTTCTTTCCCTCCTGTGGGTAACCTTATCAGATAGCACCCGTACACTTTGGTACATTTCATATTTGCCAGGGGCTTCATAGCACCCCGCACTACGGCAACAAAAGTCCGAACACCTTTTTATAGTATAGTTCGGCCCCCCGAATTTAGCACTATATGCATTGGCTCCGAATCATGTCTTTGGTCAATAGTTGGGTTGCCCGGCTCCTGTGCTTGCTACCTTACGTTCCGCTATATCGGCTAAGGTAGTAAAGGGAGAACTACTGCGATTGTGCCTTGGTTTATCCAAAGGAGCACCTCAGTAGAGAAAGCCGAAAACTGACTGTCATGATGCGGCGAGAGCCGGTCAGCTCTTCGGAGGTTGCAAATCGTTGGATATTTCTTCCGCATTACGTGAAGGATCGGTACTTCCCGATCAGGCGCTTATAGCACTCTAGTTCGGATACTAGGGGCTGCACCAACATTTTTATTGTCAAACTCCTATGGCTAAGTGAGGGCGTTAAAGCCGCATAGTCTGATTGCCTGGTTCGTTGCGCTAAACAACTCCTTCAAGGACCATATAATTGGATCAAGAGTGTTCAGATTCCATCCCAAACACCTCCGTACTACCTACGTGGGGGCAGAAGCCGACGACTGGCCAACCCTCAGATTTCATACAACATGGCCGCACAGGAGGTAATTTTTTTAACATAACAAACATTATATCACAAACTCACTTTGTTTTATCATACAAGGTAGAGGCAACTTGAATGCATTCATTCAAAGATAATGCCTTGCGAACACTGCGTTGCTACAATACAAGACCCCTCCAGGACGTCTCCAAAATACAACTCGGGTGTGCGGTGCTCCTTGCCCTCGGGTGGTCCCTCGGTCACAATCTTATTGATGGTGTCCATCTTCGCCCACCAGACCTTGACACGGGCAAAGGTCATACGCGCGCCCTTGATGCAGACGGACCGCTTCACGGTGTCCAGCCAAGGACATGCATCCACAAGCCGCTTCACGAGGCCGAAGTAACTGCTGGGTATAGCTTCGGCTGGCCACCGTTGGATTATTAAATCCTTCATGGCCAGTTCGGCCACCCTGTGCAGCTCGACCAGCTGTTTTAGCTGATCGCTGAAGGGCACCGGATGTTCTGGCGCAAGATATTGTGACCAGAACAGCTTCTCTGTGGAGCTCCCTTCTTCGGCTCGGAATAACTCCGCGGCGTCGGACACACTACGTGGCAGATTAGCAAAAGCCCCTGGAGAACTCCGAATCCGGGTTAGTAAAAGATACTTCCTCTTCACATATTTGCTTTGCATACTGAATGCCTTACCCGCCACGATCTTCCTGGCCTCCTGGATCTCCTGGAGGGCGCCCTGGGCCTCATTCTGGGCTATCTCTGCGCTCTGACGAGCCTTGGCAAGTTCGATCTCTTTAGCCGACGCATTGCGCTCCAAGGTCTCGCACTTCCTCACCGTGTCCTGGAGCTCTTGCTAGACCTCGTTGACCTGGGCCTTGAGCTTCTTACGGGTGGCCTGCTCCTTGACAGCCTTCCCCTCGGCTTCGACCAGGGCCTTTTTCAGGGCCTCGACCTCGGTCGTCGCTTCTATACATATCATGACACTTCGGTCAATGCATATCATATTACTTTTTTTTGAATATATAACGGGTTATCACATACCTTGTTTTTCTTGGAGCTGCCTCCTCACCTGGCCGAGCTCCTCCTCAGCCTGCTCCAGTCTCCGCTTTAGTCCGGAGACCTCGGCAGTATGCGAGGCTGCGGCCAACAGCGACGCCTGCGTATTCATTTCACACAAATTTAGTTAGTTTCCTACAGTAAAGGATTGATCCTCTGTCCGGCTTTTTCTTTCTGAACACCGGACAGTGTCTCAGGGTATACAATCTATATTGGGATTTTCTCTTTTTGCGTCGCTTACCTCAAAACCTGTCAGCAGGCTGCTGCAGGCTTCGGTCAGTCCGCTCTTGGCGGACTGAACCCTTTCAATTACCGTGCCCATAAGAGCACGGTGCTCATCCACAATGGAAGTGCCTCGCAGCGCTTCCAGCAGATTATATGGTGCCCCTGGTTGGACAGGGGTCACCGGCGAAATAGGCATACCCCCTTCTTTTGAAGGAGGTTGTGCGCCGGATTCCGGAGCCGTATCAGTCTCCGGAATCGAGTCCGGCTGAGGGCCGAACTAAATACGACCCTCATCACCTGTCTCCATGGGGATTGGCTCCCCCTGGTGTCCGGCGACGGGGGTTTCGCCTTCTGGCGCCTCCTGAACCTCTCCCCGACCTGGGAAAGTCCTTCGAGACAGCACCTCGGCGTCGCCTTTGGTCTTGGGGGAGTGAGCGGTCGGCGGCGACTCGCTGGCCATCGCCTTTGAATCCAACGAACCTCCTGACAAGGATCGTTGGGAGCTGTCGTGGGCCGGACTGCACTAGCATAATTAACCATGTTAGTACAACGAAGAGGACATGCTAGATTTATGGGCATGTATGAGTCTTAGCACTTACGATGCAGCCCGAGGCTTAGTGTGGGGGCGTCGCTCCGGACTGCTGTCGACGTCCCACGCGGAGTTATCCGCGAGGGAGCCCTTCCCTTTCTTGGACGTCTCCGCCTCCAGGTTCGTGGAGGCCACCCTCTTCTTCTTTCCCTCATCAGGGGGAGGGTTGTTCTCCTCCTCCTCCTCGTCGTCGTTGTCCTCAGCGGCGGAGGAAAGGGTCACTTCGTCTTCGGACGTCACGTCCGAAGCACCCTTGTGACGGGGGCCACCTTTGGCCCCCTTGGCCTTCTTCTTGGCCTTCTTTTCCGGCGCCCTATAGGGCGCCGGAACCGGCATCTTCGCCAGGAGCGGGATGACTGGCTCTTCGGGCAGCGGAGCCGGACTTTGGATCCGCTCTGCTCTCTCCGTCCACACCTGAAAAAATATAGCAAAGGTTAGGCATCCTCCTTGAATAAACAAGTTGAAGGTACGCCTTAAGAAAAGGAGAACTTACCTCATTGGCGGGATGGGTGTGATCGTGCCCACGGTCTGAATCTATGACCGGCGGCTTCTCGTTGCCCTTGAAGAGCAACTTCCAGGCATCTTCGTGAGTAGTTCCGAAGAGCCCTCCCAGGGTCTAGTGCTTCTCCGGATCGAATTACCATAAAGGGAAGCTCCGGCTTTGGCAGGGGAGGATCCGGCGAACCAGCATCACCTGGATCACGTTGACGAGCTTGACATTTTTATCCACCATACTCTGAATTCGTGTTTGCAGCGCTATCAGCTCATCCGACGCTGACCAATTGGGGCCTTTCTCCTTCCAGGAGGTGAGCCACATTGGGCTCCGGCCTTGAACTCGGGAGCCGCCGCCCAAGTGGCGCCGCGCGGCTCTGTGATGTAGAACCACTGCTTCTGCCACTCCTTGACAGTCTCCAGAAAAGTTCTTGTGGGCCAAGTAACGTTGGGCATCTTGCTCACCATGGTGCCTCCGCACTCCGCGTGCTGACCATCCACCACCTTCGGCTTCACATTGAAAACCTTGAGCCATAGGCCTAAGTGGGGATGGATGCGGAGGAAGGCCTCGCACATGACAATAAATGTCGAGATGTTGAGGAAGGAGTTCGGGGCTAGATCATGGAAATCTAGCCCGTAATAGTACATCAGTCCGTGGACGAAGGGGTGAAGTGGAAACCCCAATCCACGGACGAAGTGAGGGAGGAAAACTACCCTCTCAGTAGGCTTCGGGGTGGGGATGACTTGCCCCTTGGAGGGCAGACCGTGCGCGATTCCTTTCTCCAGGTACCGGCCGCCCGAAGCTGGGTGATGTCCTTCTCCTTGACGGAGGAGACCATCCACTTGCCTTGGCCTCCGGATCCGGACATGATTGAGTGCTTCCTTGAGGTGGAAAAGATGGGAACTTGGGCGCTGGATCTCCAGAATGGAAGGACGGAGAGGAAGAGGAGGCGTGGGTGAAGAAAGGGGATTCTTATCTCCATATAAAGGCAGTGAATATTGAGCGCCTCCCCACTCGCCTTAAAACTTGCCTGTTCCCAAGGGCTGTGTAAACAGCACGGTTGGGTTACCCACGCCCGTATTGATGAGAATCCCGCAATAAGGGGACACTATCTCTGCTTTGACAAGACGTGCCAATGGCAACCGTGTCTCGAAACGCGGAGCGGCAGACGAAAAATGGTTCGAAATTATGACCGGGCAGACATGATGTCATGTTGCAAAAAGTTGTCAGCGGATTGGACTCGTGGAATATTATATTCTCTCTGCGGTTTTGAGTGGTGGGTGTGTTACAGGTCCGGACACGACCATTACGTCCGAAGACCATCTTGGAGTTCGGAAGGAGGAACCCGCCTTGCAATGCCGAAGACAGATCTACGCGCCGGATACCTTGTCATTGAAGCCAGGTTCAGGGGCTACTGAGGGAGTCCTGGACTAAGGGGTCCTCGGGCGTCCGGCCTGTTAGCCATGGGCCGGACTGATGGGCTGAGAAGATACGAAGATCGAAGACTGCACTCGTGTCCGGACGGGACTCTCCTTGGCATTGAAGGCAAGCTTGGCGACCAAATATGTAGATTCCTTTCTTTGTAACCGACCTTGTGTAACCCTAGATCCTCCCGGTTTCTATATAAATCGGAGGACTTAGTCCGGAGGAGGGAGATTCATTACCATAGTCATACAGGCTAGACTTTTAGGGTTTAGCCATTACGATCTCGTGGTAGATCAACTCTTGTAATACTCATATTCATCAAGATCAATCAAGCAGGAAGTAGGGTATTACCTCCATAGAGAGGGCCCGAACCTGGGTAAACATCGTGTCCCCTGTCTCCTGTTACCATCGACCTTAGACGCACAGTTCGGGACCCCCTACCCGAGATCCGCCGGTTTTGACAACGACAGCGATCCAACCGATCCAAGTACCGAACGCACGGCACCTCCGCGATCTGCACACGTTCAGCTCGGTGACGTCCCTCGTACTCTTGATCCAGCTGAGGCCGAGGGAGAGTTTTGTCAGCACGACGGCGTGGTGACGGTGATGATGAAGTTACCGACGCAGGGCTTCGCCTAAGCTCTACAACGATATGACCGAGGTGGAAATCTGTGGAGGGGGGCACCGCACACGGCTAAGACAACTGTCAACTTGTGTGTCTCTGGGGTGCCCCCCTCCCCCGTATATAAAGGTGTGGAGGCGGGGAGGGCCGGCCCTCTCTATGGCGCGCCCCAAGGGGGATTCCTACTCCTAGTAGGAGTAGGTTTCCCCCTTCCCTAGTTGGAGTAGGAGAAGAAGGGAAGGAGGAGGAGGGCAGAAGGAAGGAGGGGGGCGCCGCCCCCTCCTAGTCCAATTTGGACCAGCCCATGGGGGGCACGCAGCCACCCCTTGAGGCCCTTCTCTCCTTTCCCGTATGGCCCATTAAGGCCCACTACTTCCCCCGGCGAATTCCCGTAACTCTCCGGTACTCCGAAAAATACCCGAACCACTCAGAACCTTTCCGATGTCCGAATATAGCCTTCCAATATATCGATCCTCGTTATGTTCGTGATCTCATCCGGGACTCCGAACAAACTTCGGTACATCAAAACACATAAACTCATAATACCGACCGTCATCAAACGTTAAGCGTGCGGACCCTACGAGTTCGAGAACTATGCAGACATGACTGAGACTCATCTCCGGTCAATAACCAATAGTGGAACCTGGATGCTCATATTGGTTCCTACATATTCTACGAAGATCTTTATCGGTCAAACCGCATAACAACATACGTTGTTCCCTTTGTCATCGGTATGTTACTTGCCCGAGATTTGATCGTCGGTATCATCATACCTAGTTCAATCTCGTTACCGACAAGTCTCTTTACTCGTTCCGTAATGCATCATCCCGCAACTAACTCATTAGTAACATTGCTTGCAATGCTCATAGTGGTGTACATTACCGAGAGGGCCCAGAGATACCTCTCCGATAGATGGAGTGACAAATCCTAATCTCGATCTATTCCAACTCAACAAACACCATCGGAGACACCTGTAGAGCATCTTTATAATCACCCAGTTATGTTGTGAAGTTTGATATCACACAAGGTGTTCCTCCGGTATTCAGGAGTTGCATAATCTCATAGTCAGAGGAACATGTATAAGTCATGAAGAAAGCAGTAGCAATAAAACTGAACGATCATTATGCTAAGCTAACAGATGGATATTGTCCATCACATCATTATCTAATGATGTGATCCCGTTCATCAAATGACAACACATGTCCATGGCTAGGAAACTTAACCATCTTTGATTAACGAGCTAGTCAAGTAGAGGCATACTAGGGACACTCTGTTTGTCTATGTATTCACACATGTACTAAGTTTCCGGTTAATACAATTCTAGCATGAATAATAAACATTTATCATGATATAAGGAAATATAAATAACAACTTTGTTATTGCCTCTAGGGCATATTTCCTTCAGCCAACAGAGAAGCCGGTTATACAACAGAGAAGTACGTCACCTCCTGATTATTACTTG
Organism: Triticum aestivum; assembly: GCF_018294505.1. Classification (NCBI taxonomy): domain Eukaryota; kingdom Viridiplantae; phylum Streptophyta; class Magnoliopsida; order Poales; family Poaceae; genus Triticum; species Triticum aestivum. Next base: position 359,001,091 of record NC_057802.1, on the reverse strand, counting down.
ATCCTCTGTTCGGCCTTTTTCAGAGTCGAACAGAGTCTCAGGGGCTACTATCTATATACAGTCATATGTTTTCATATGAAAGGCGGCTAAAGAATATTACGTCGCATATATACCTCGAAGCCTGTTAGCAGGCTGGTGAAGGCTTCGTTCAGCCCGCTCTTGGCGGACTGAACCTTCTCATGGGTGCGGTGCTCCTCCACGAGGGAAGCGCATTGCAGTGCCTCCACCGGAGTGTTCGGCGTCTCCGGATTGGTGGAGGTCCCCGCCGGAGTTGGCGCTCCCCCCTTCTTCGAACCAGGGGCTTTTCCCTGAGGCGCCTCTTGGGGGTGTGTTCGGCATCCGTATCCGAACCGTCCGAGAGGGTTATCTTCTTCCTCTTGGACGTCCCCTCCTCCAGGTCTGCGGAGGCTGCCCTTTTCTTTCTTCTCCCCTTGAGGGGAGAACCACTTTCCGCCTCCTCCTCCTCTTCGTATTCATCTCCCTCGTGGGAGGAGAGAGCATCGGTCTCTCCGGACACTGCGTCTGAAGTACCTTTGCGGCGGAGGCCACCCTTGGACTGCTTGCTCTTCTTCTTGGCCTTCTTCTCCGGCGCCTGATACGGCGCCGGGACCAGCATCCTCGTTAGTAGAGAGTGGCTGGGTCTTCAGGTAGCGGAGCCGGACACTTGATCCGCTCCGCCTTCGCTGTCCAGCCCTGAATGAGGAATGAAAATCTCAGTATACCCTTTGATTTATGACCTGAAATTATGTTCAAAAATAAAATACTTACCGGAGTGGCTGGATTCGCGCTGTCGAGGCCGATGTCTTCGGTCTTCTTTGGCCACGTCTTCTGGGCCTTGAAGAGCAGCTTCCAGATCTCTTCGTGCTTCGTGCCGAAGAAGTGTTGCAGGGTCCGGGGACCTTCCGGATTGAACTCCCACATATGGAGAGGCCGGCGTTGGTAGGGGAGTATCCGGCGGAAGAGCATCACCTGAATCACGTCAGTGAGACTGGCATTCTTGTTTATCATATTCTTCATGCGCTTTTGCAGCATCATCACTTCATCGGTTGACCCCCAGTCCAGACCCTTGTTGGTCCATGATGCGAGCCGCATAGGGGGCCCGGATCTGAACTCAGGAGTGGCCGCCCATCTAGCACCGCGGGGTTCGGTGATGTAGAACCACTCCGGTTGCCATACCTTTACGGTCTCCACGAAGGCCCCTTTAAGCCAAGTGGTGTTGGGGAGCTTGCTCACCATGGTACCACCGTAGTCCGCATGCTGCCCGTCGACCACTTTCGGCTTCACATTGAATACTTTTAGCCAGAGGCCGAAGTGTGGGGGGATGCGGAGTAGTGATACGTCCATTTTGCATCATGCTTTTATATCGATATTTATTGCATTATGGGCTGTTATTACACATTATGTCACAATACTTATGCCTATTCTCTCTTATTTTACAAGGTTTACATGAAGAGGGAGAATACCGGCAGCTCGAATTCTGGGCTGGAAAAGGAGCAAATATTATAGACCTATTCTGCACAACTTCAAAAGTCCTGAAACTCCACGGAAGTTATTTTTGGAAATAATAAAAAATACTGAGCGAAGAAAATACCAGAGGGGACCCACACCCTGGGCACGAGGGTGGGGGGCGCGCCCTACCCCCCTGGGCGCGCCCCCTGCCTCGTGGGCCCCCTGGTGGCCCTCCGGTGCCCATCTTCTGCTATATGAAGTCTTTCGTCCGACAAAAAATCATAAGCAAGCTTTTGGGGACGAGACTCCGCCGCCACGAGGCGGAACTTTGGCGGAACCAATCTAGGGCTCTGGCGGAGCTGTTCTGCCGGGGAAACTTCCCTCCGAGAGGGGGAAATCATCGCCATCGTCATCACCAATGATCCTCTCATCGGGAGGGGGTCAATCTCCATCAACATCTTAACCAGCACCATCTCCTCTCAAACCCTAGTTCATCTCTTGTATCCAATCTTTGTCCCAAAGCCTCAGATTGGTACCTGTGGGTTGCTAGCAGTGTTGATTACTCCTTGTAGTTGATGCTAGTTGGTTTAATTGGTGGAAGATCATATGTTCAGATCCATTATGCATATTAATACCCCTCTGATTATGAATATGAATATGATTTGTGAGTAGTTACGTTTGTTCCTGAGGACATGGGAGAAGTCTTGCTATTAGTAGTCATGTGAATTTGGTATTCGTTCGATATTTTGAGGAGATGTATGTTGTCTTTCCTCTAGTGGTGTTATGTGAACGTAGACTACATGACACTTCACCATTATTTGGGCCTAGAGGAAGGCATTGGCTAGTAATAAGTAGATGATGGGTTGCTAGAGTGAGAAGCTTAAACCCTAGTTTATGAGTTGCTTCGTAAGGGGCTGATTTGGATCCATATGTTTCATGCTATGGTTAGGTTTACCTTAATACTTCTTTTGTAGTTGCGGATGCTTGCAATAGGAGTTAATCATAAGTGGGATGCTTCTCCAAGTAAGGACAGCACCCAAGCACCGGTCCACCCACATATCAAATTATCAAAGTACCGAACGCGAATCATATGAGCGTGATGAAAACTAGCTTGACGATAATTCCGATGTGTCCTCGGGAGCGCTTTTCTCTACATAAGAGTTTGTCCAGGCTTGTCCTTTGCTACAAAAAGGATTGGGCCATCTTGCTGCACCTTATTTACTTTTATTACTTGTTACTCGTTACAAATTACCTTATCACAAAACTACCTGTTACCGATAATTTCAGTGCTTGCAGAGAATACCTTGCTGAAAACCGTTTATCATTTCCTTCTGCTCCTCGTTGGGTTCGACACTCTTACTTATCGAAAGGACTACGATAGATCCCCTATACTTGTGGGTCATCAAGTAGCGCCTCGCACATGACGATAAACGCCGAGATGTGGAGGAAATAATTCGGGGCTAGATCGTGGAAATCTAGCCTGTAATAGAACATGAGGCCGCGAACAAAAGGGTGGAGGGGAAACCCTAGTCCGCGGAGGAAGTGAGGGATGAACACAACCCTCTCGCCGGGCTCCGGGGTGGGGATGACTTGCTCCTTGGCAGGGAGCCTGTGCGCGATATCCGCAGATAGGTACCCCGCCTCCCGGAGATCCTTCACGTCCTTCTCTGTGACGGAGGAGGCCTCCCACTTGCCCTTCGAGCCAGATCCGGACATGGCTGGAGAGGTTGGTGGCGGTGGGAAAGATTGAAGCTTGGGCGCTGGAGCTCAAGGATGGGAAGGAAAAGGAAGGAAGAAGGCGTGGGATAAAAAGATGGATCTTTATCCACTTACATAGGAAGTGAAAATCAAGTGCCCCCCTCAAGCCTTAAAACTCGCCTGTTCCCAAGGGGTCGTGCGAATGGCACAGTTGGATTACCCAAACCCGTATTGATGAGGATCTGGCAATAAGCGGACATGATATCTGTTTTGACAAGACGTGTCAGTAGAGGCCACGCCTCGAAACGCGAAGCGGGAGTCCAAAAAATGGTCGAAATGATAAAGAGGCCAGACGTGACATTTTGCCAAAAGGGTTGTCAGTTGACAGACCTTATTTTGATTAAGTATTTTTGCCTTCGTGGTTGAGGATTGTGACTGATATACAGAGCCGGATATAGTTCTTTTATTCAGAAGATTGCTTTGAAGTATTCAGAGGAGGAACCCGGCTTGCAATGCCGAAGACAACCTACGCGCCGAACACATCGTCATTGAAGACTGGTTCAGGGGATACTAAGGGAGTCCTGGATTAAGGGGTCCTCGGGTGGCCGAGTTATGTAACATGGGCCGGATTGATGGGCCATGAAGATACAAGGCAGAAGACCTTTCCTCGTGTCCGGATGGGACTCTCCTTTGCGTGGATGGCAAGATTGGTGTCCAGATGTATAGTTTCCATCCTCTGTAAACCGACTCTGTACAACCCTAGGCCCCTCCGGTGTCTATATAAACCGAAGGGTTTAGTCCATAGAGGCTACCAGAATTCATACAGGCTAGACACCCAGGGTTTAGCCATTACGATCTCGAGGTAGATCAACTCTTGTAACCCCTATACTCATCAAAGTCAATCAAGCGGGAAGTAGGGTATTACCTCCATTAAAGAAGGCCCGAACCTGGGTAAACATCGTGTCCCCTTTGTCTCCTGTTACCTTCGATCCTCGGACGTACAGTTCGGGACCCCCTACCCGAGATCGGCCAGTTTTGACACCGACAATGATAAAGGTTTATTATTCATGCTAGAATTGTATTGACCGGAAACTTAAATACATGTGTGGATACGTAAAGAAATACCATGTCCCTAATGAGCCTCTACTAGACTAGCTCGTTGATCAAAGATGGTTAAGGTTTCCTAACCATAGGCATGAGTTGTCATTTGATAACGGGATCACATCATTAGGAGAATGATATGATGGACAAGACCCAACCATTAGCATAGCATATGATCGTTCAGTTTATTACTACTGCTTTCTTAATGTCAAATACATGTTCCTTCGACCATGAGATCATGCAACTCCGGGATACCGGAGGAATACCTTGTGTGCTATCAAACGTCACAACATAACTGGGTGATTATAAAGATGCTCTACCGGTATCTCCGAAGGTGTCTGTTGAGTTGGCGTGAATCGAGATTGGGATTTGTCACTCCGTGTATCGGAGAGGTATCTCTGGGCCCTCTCGGTAATACACATCACAAGAAGCTTGCAAGCAAAGTGACTAAGGAGTTAGTTGCACGATGATGTATTACGAAACGAGTAAAGAGACTTTCCGGTAACGAGATTGAACTAGGTATAGAGATACCGATGATCGAATCTCGGACAAGTAACATACCGACAGAGAAAGGGAATTATGTACGTTGTCATAAAGGTTCAACCGATAAAAGATCTTTGTGGAATATGTAGGAATCAATATGGGCATCCAGGTCCCGCTATTGGTTATTGACCGAAGAGGTGTCTCGGTCATGACTACATAATTCCCTAACATGTAGGGTCACACACTTAACGTTCGTTGACGCTAGAGTAGTATTGGGATATTTGATGAGTGGTAACCAAATGTTGTTCAGAGTCCTGGATAAGATCCCGGACGTCACGAGGAGTCTCGGAATGGTTGATAGGTAAAGACTTTATATATATGGGAAGTCATATTTTGGGTTTTGGAAAATGGTGCAGTTTTTTTCGGTATTGTACCGGGAAGCTTTCAGAAGGTTCCGGAGGATTCCGGAGGGGTCCGGAAGTCCACAAGTGGGTTCACCACGACCCAAGGGCTAGCATGGGCTGTGGGGAGGCGCCCTGGCCTTATTGTGCTAGGCGCACCAAGTCCTTAAAAGCCCATGTGGCTAGGGAAGGCAAAAAAGGAAGGAGTCCTAGTAGGAATAGGATTGGACTTGGAGTCCAAGTCCTCTCCCCCTTAGCTGCGCCCTAGGGCTTGGAGGGGCTGTTTCCTACGCCCCTCCACCTATATATAGAGGGGAGGGGCGCCCCAAGAGAACATACCAAGCCCTTGGCACCCCTCTCTCTCCCGTTACTCCGCAGTTCCACCGCCTCGTCTCGGTGACACTTAGCGAAGCGCTATCGGTGCTCCACCACCACCATTCACCACCACGCCGTCGTGTTAGTTGTGATCCCATCTACTTCTCCTCTCCCGCTTGCTGGATCAAGAAGGAGGATACGTCAGCGAGCCGCACGTGTGCTAAACTTGGAGGTGCCGTCCGTACGGCACTAGATCGGTTGGATCATGATCGGATCGTGAAGAGTACGACTACATCAACCACGTGATAAACGCTTCCGCTTAGCGATCTACAAGGATAGATCTTGCGTGTGCATAGAAATTTTTTGTTTTCCATGTAACGTTTCCCAACAGTGGCATCATGAGCAAGGTCAATGCATAGATGATATGCACGAGTAGAACACAAAGAAATTGTGGGCAGTGATGTTCATACTGCTTACCACCAATGTTAAGGAAATGCCGAGATTAAAGTCTGAACTTGCTAAGTAGTGATAAAGAAATCATAGTAGGAGTATTAAATTTCAAGAGAGGAACTGTTTGTTTTTAAAGTACATTAAGAAAAAATATATGATGAGAAATTAAAAGGTCGTTCCTCCAGTCCTTATCCCACCGCTGACGCCAACGAGGAAAGCCTGCTCTGCCGACAGCGGTAGCGGGGCTGCCTCTCAAAATAGGCTTTCTCTTTGCTTTATATAAAGCAACAACCAAACCAAATACATGGTCGAACGGTATAAGATGGTGAGATAGCCCTCATAGGGGTTGCTTCCTTGCGTGAAAGTGCTCTGAGCGTGCATCACGGTGGTCTGTAGCAAATCATTGGTTGTGTCAGCTCTCATTGTTTTTTCTTTCTTTTTGTTTCATTCTTTTTTGTTCATGTCCCGTACTTGGCCATAATATTGCGGAAAAAAGTGTTAACGGTGACATTCTTGACCAGGCTGTGTTTCTCCCCTCAGACAAGCTTCTCGGGGCATCTCTAACACTATACATTGAACCGTTCGTAAATGTCTGAATTGTTGAGACACTTTATGCCTTCCAACATTGTCCATCAAACATCCACAAATAGGGCACGTCCGAATTCTCCCAACCCGAGGCAAATCTGAAGGAGGTTTATGGGCGTCCAACACCATAGACCAACACAAAACCATTTATCTCTTTTCACTCCAACCGCTACTCCACTCCATGCCGCATTCATGTCGATTCAGAGCGGACGTGGCCGGTCACTGCCACAAGCCGGCCGAATGGCGCAGCATTCACACCGATGCAGTGGTCGAGGCACATGCTTTGGCCCGCCGCTGTGCAGTCGATTTTCGCGTTTTAGATGTTGCAGGAGGAGCATCGTACAATCTGCAGCTACTCAAGCAGCACCTCCCCACAGAGAGACACATCTTCGGCGAGCAGGCCCCCGTCTCCATGATCGCGAAGGATCTGGGTTGTGTCGATGAGCAGCCGGCGCTATACGAGTTTGTGCGTAGCACCCACACCATCTGTGCAAGCGTTGACATCTTAGCGTCATGGAGGCGAAGCGCGATCTTCCGTTGAGCAGATCGTGGCGGACACAAACGAGAATGTTGCCAAGGTCAAAAACTCTATGTCGTTCTCACCGGACCGTAACGACCACAAGGCCAGATCATCCACGTCGATCATCGACTTGGCGTCCACCGACGATGTCGGTGGCTAGGCAGCAGACTTCGGCAAGGAAGCGTAGGAGGTGGGACACGAACCTGCCCACGTCCAGTGAAGAGCAAGACGTGGGACATAGTTGGACGGTCGTGTCTGCTAGCGTTATTCGCGACATGTCCACGGATGTTTTGGGTGTGTATTTTTGATGGACCGCGTTGGAGATGCTCTCACAAAATCTTCCATCAGTTGCATAGGCTAACCACCATTCAATATAGGGACAATTGCATTTTTACCCCTAGTTGGTTCCTACCCACGGGTTTTGCCCTTACTTTTCGAGCTTGCTCAGTTTTGCCCTTACTTTTTCCGTCGAGGTCCCTCGAATGCCCTTTGACCGTTTGACCAAAACTTTGAAAATTCATAACTAACTCATATGAACTCAGAAAAATGCAAATGAGATATCAAAATGTTCAGATAAACATTACCTCTATGTGCATATCATTTGCATTTAGGACAAAAGCATCGTTTAAACTACTTGAGGTAGTTAATGTTATTACCATTATTAAAAATAAAAAGGTATAAACAATATTTTTTCCATGAATAAAAATTACATGCAAATGTAGGTGATGTTTTCTGAACATCCTGATATCTTATTTGCATTTTTGTGAGTTCGTATCAACTTGTTATGAAGTTTCCAAATAATGGTCAAAGTCGTTAGAACATTCATAACAAGATGATACGAACTCGAAAAAATACAAATAAGATATCTGGATGTTCAGAAAACATCAATTACATTTGCAAGTAATTTTTATTCATGAAAAAAATATTGTTTATACCTTTTTATTTTTAATAATGTTAATAACATTAAGTACCTCAGGTAGTTTAAAGGGTGCTTTTGTTGTGAATGCAAATGATATGCACATAAAGGTAATGTTTATTTGAACATTTTGATATCTTATTTGCATTTTTCTGAGTTCATATGAATTAGTTATGAATTTTCAAAGTTTTGGTCAAACGGTCAAAGGGCATTAGAGGGACCACGACGGAAAAAGTAAGGGCAAAACTGAGCAAGCTCGAAAAGTAAGGGCAAAACCCGTGGGTATGAACCAACTAGGGGTAAAAATGCAATTGTCCCTTCAATATATGTATGTTTCATCTGCACAAAAAAAAGTCTATATGTGTTTTCATGACATTTGTGCAAAAAAAAAAGTCTATGTATGTTCCATGACCTCAGAGCTCAGGAGCATATCTCCAAAGTACAATTCAAAATACCCCACTTCCTTTCGTGACATCAGGCATCCTAGCAGTAGGCTGCCACAGTCCTTGGCCACTTGAAAAGCATCAGAACATTTAGCGTCAATTTCCTTCCATCCATGTATTCTGTCACCACTGTCAGTTAAGCTGGACCATCAGCAGGGCCTGTCATTACAGCCACCAGAGGACTCACAACGTCACGACCTCCACATATCAAGTCCAGGTACATGAGATCTGTGAGTAAGACATGCAACAACTTTCGATCTTGTGCCGATGCCGGTTTCAGAATCTGAATCTAGGGGACACCCGATTATATAAGTATGTTTCTGTTTTGACAGCTCGGTGGTGTGAATATGCAGTGCTCCATTCATCCCAGTCCCCTTCACTTCACTGCTCTAGGAGAAAAACAAAGTGGGCTACAGCCATGCCCACTGGAAACGGATGGTTTTTAGCATGTTCCTCTTTTCCTTTGCGTGTCACGTCAATTCCCTAGTTGGCAGAGATTTGCATCATGCGCTAACAGCCATGCAAACTAATTAACTTTGTAAAGGTTTCGTCGCCAAGACATTGTGTGGGGGTGGGTGGGTTGGGGGTACCTCTTGAAACTGTACTGCTAGAATTCTTTCAAATGTTTGGACCGGACTGTTTGAGAAAAGAAAATACCATTCAAACACGGGAATGTATTTGGTGCATCGTTAGCATCACAAGCATCGGCGTACTACGGGCCTGTTTGGTTTATGATTATCTTTGCCATATCTTGCCATACTATTTTTGTCACACTTGTCGTGGGGTGCTCAAATTCTTAGTCATACTATGGCTTGCCTTATGGAATCTTGCCATGCTTTTTATGTGAATAACATGTGGGACTTATTGCTAATAAAATACTTCTTTGCCTAAGAGCATCTACAGTGGGCACCCCAAACCCGCCTCAAACGCCCGGGCTGGCCGCCCGGTCACTGACATGTCCCAAAATTCCGACCCAGCCGGATGCCTCAAACGCCGGATTGACCGGCATCCCTCATATCCAGCCGAAATATGGGGTGGATATGGGGGCGTCTGGGCGCGCCCGTCACGTTGGACTGACGTTGGGGTCCCATGTGGAATCGCCCGGAAAGCCGACGGTCCGAAGCTCATCTCCTCCGTCAGACCGATGTCGCCGCGTGGCGCCTCCGGCGGGCCGCATAGTATCTAGCCGGCTATTTAAGCTGGCCGCCGGCACCGAAACCCCACCCCTTCACATTTTCCTCTGCACGTCCGCCACCGCCGCCACTTTTCCACTCCCCGTGCGCCATCACTAGTAGCCATGCCCCCGCACCACCAGATAAGGGGCCATCCATTTCTAACACCGGAGCGCCGGCTGCAGCTCCTTGAGCAGATCCAGGCAAGGCGCTAAGCCCAGATCGCCACGGGGCTACCTTCGGATGCAGTGGATCCGAAGGAGAAGTTGGAGGTTGAGGAGGAGGAGGAGGAGGATGTGGGGGACGCGGATCTGCAGGCAAATCAGCAGGCCATCCGAGATTCCCTCCGCTCGCAGTCGGATGTGGAGGTGAGACGCCTTCGCCAGCAGGAGATGGAGGCGCAGCACGCCGCGGAGGAGGAGGAGATGTTCGCCTACATGGATGAGGTCGAGCAAGAAGAGTCCTCCTCCTACGCGCTCGTCCACCCAGCACCCGACACCGTCATCATGGACATCTCCGACGACGAAGATTAGCTAGAACAGTACGTATTATGTACTACGTAGGATTTATTTTGTATGCTTTGTATGGATTTAGGGTTGAAATATGAAAGATTCGGATGCGACCGGTCACTGTCCACGGACGTGTCCGCGGATGTTTGAGGGACCGGATTTGTCAAGTTATACATGCTCTGACTTAATTAAATTTGCATAACTTGAGGTGTGATAAAGTGTGGCTGAAAACCAAACAGCATCCCAAATGGAGCATGCAAACTACTCACGTGATGCATGTAAACCAGCTCGTTCGTACACGTCGCATTGCCGGCCGCCTCCCCGACGGCCACCCTGACGTCTCCGGTCAAAGCGTGACGCCCGAACAGGAAAAGGGCAGGGCGAGCTCGATTTGGAAGCGTCGAATGTGGAAGAAGCAATACCTCCTGTCGCTGCAATTTGGGCGCGAAGATGCAGAATCGGGCGGGTCAAATCCTACGAGCCACCTGCGTTCCATCCAGTGGAGCAAGCCGAGCGAATCAACCAATCGCCCGCTCGACGAGACGGGGACGGTCGTGTGGCTGTTGCGCCTGTGCCTTGATTGGCCTGTCTGACGCCATACGTGCACGATGATGATGTCCCCGGGCAGCACAGCACGGTGGCACCTCCGGCCATCCACTGTGCCCCGCCCAAGGTATCATCATGCTCATGGCGAAATATGCACCGAGCAAATGAACACTCGTCAGCAGGTTGATACTTTCTCCGTTCCATAATATAAGAGTGTTTTTTTGCGGGTGAATATAAAAGTGTTTTTGACACTACACTAATGTAAAAAACACTCTTATATTATAAGACGGAGGGAGTAGTAGCAAACAGGCCTGCAGTCAAACCGGAATCGCATTGGATCGCTGTCTGCCGTTGGCTTGCATAGTTGCATGCAGAGCTCCCTTTCTAGCAGAGCAAGAGTATTTTTCCTTTCCACCAATTTGTTAGGTCAAGAGATGGATGACATAATCACGGAAGCGAAACAGTACAAAGTTTTTTCCCTACCTCATGATTTGGTCTAAGAGACGTCTCCAACTCTCAGGTACACTATTTTCAACAACAAGAAAAACTCTCAGGTACACTGGTGCAAGAACAAAATGCTCTCTCGAGACGCATCCAACTTTTCCCACGGACGAAACGGACGCCACCACCGGCCGCTGTACGACGGCACGACGTAGTACGAGCCAGTGTCCCATTCCCACTACAATACTGCTAACAACGGACGGCGTAGGTGAGGTAACGTACTCCCAGGTCCAGCTAGAATCACATACGCCGCCGTGCCGTCTCAAGTTGGGCTGCTTTCGCCTCTGGACTCCGACGGATCAACGCGATCACTATAACATTAGAGCTGCATCGATGCCAGTGTTCTTCAGGCCACAAATTCAGCGTTCAACAACAAAGTTAGATGGACAAGAAGAGAAGGTCTTTCTCAACGGGACACGGCGAATTCTGTACGCTACACCCTTTGTATTTCTATATAAATTCTGTACTGTACACCTTTGCTTTTTCTGGACTCAAATATGTTCCAGGCATCAACGATATATACTCAGCAGTGGAACATCAAAGACGTGGCAAAATGCTCGCCCGCCCTTCTATTCGTGATATACACTTACAGAACTTTACACGCAAACAAATTACAAATATATGCATCCAATTTGGCAAGAAGAATACCCCGTCTTGAAGGAAAATAAATAGTTGAGAGTGTACTCCAGCACTTAGAAGCAGAACCTCTTCTTCTGCAAATTAATGGATGGAGTCACAGTATGGACCAGAAGGGCTAAGCACCAAGAACGCGCCAGCTTAAAAGAGGACGAACAAACAATAGGGGAAAACATACCCGGAATTTGTTTTTGTCCTGTTTTTCAATATATGCAAGCAGCTCGTCCTGCCTTATCAATGTCTCGTAGAGCACCTGCATATGGGATGAAGAGAAACAAAGGTTAATAAAGGAAAATACTACGCAAAATGAATGGAAAGAGGCATGCATCATGTGTTTCTCATGCTTGTAGTGGAAATCATAAAACTGGGTCAACTGTTACAGGCACTAACCTCAATAATTGTTTATACACTACCCCGCAAAGAAAAAAAAAATATACAATTGGTATCATTGAACAATAACCTATGGCTCGAGAAATAGTTTTTGTTTAATGAACCGGAGGTACCTTCTTTGTAGAAATCAGCTCAGCTTCCAATGCATCGACACGGCACACAGCTGTATTGAGCAGTTCCTCTTTCTCAACTGGCATTTGAGATGGCTTTGTTTCAAGTACAACCACCTTCTCCTCCAGTTCACGAAGCCGTCTTAATACATACGGTACCTTAAACTCCAAATTTTGGGGAAATTCCCCACAATTGTGATCACAGCCAATGGACTGTCTTGAGAACCTTTCAGATACTCTGCTTGGGGCAGAACGGATCACCATAAAAAGGCTCATAATTAAAACTGTCAGACAAGTAACAATCTGAGTTCGTAGCACTCCCAATGCCATACGTATATTTCTCAAGGAGAATGAACCTGGGTGAAGCATGCAACAAAACTAGTCAGTATAAATCCTTTAAGCTCATCATAGTGGAGCTCATTTAATAACATAATCTATTCCTAAAAGAATGTTCTGTACTAGAAGGTTTATTATGCAGTGAATATGTTTCTAGTTAGTCTGTACAATATGGCCATAAGTCACGGTAACATTAAGAGTGATAGCAATACATATAAACCTGAGGTAGAAGCCATTGAAGTGGCTTTTGGACTGTTGCACACATCATCCACAAGCTTGTCAACAACAGTGGGGACGCTTTCCTCTAGGACAGTAGCAGTACCAGAAGTTGAAGCATGTCCTGAAGATTTTGGCTGCAAGTAGGCTACATTAATCAATAAGCATACTGACCAGGAAAAAATACTGGAAAAAAATGTAAGCCGCAAATTAAGAATTTCGCACGAACCCAAAAGGCACTTCTCCACTTATTATCATAGTTTCAGATAGTAGACTGCTACAACTTAGTCTCAGGTAGTTGAAGCTTGAAAGGCAAAACGGACATGATAAATTATATCATATTTTGGCAGTTAAACATAAAATTTACGTACTTCTCTTTTTTCTTCAGGATAACCCCGGCCTCTGCATCATATGATGCACATGGCCAAAATTTACGTACTTCTAGTGGTAGCATTGGTTAATATCTTGAATTGGGTTACGCTCAAAAGGGATATATACTCGCCTCATGAAGGGTCAAATCAGGGTTCACAGTGGCATCCAGTGGAGCAGCAGGAGACGTAATATCTTCTACATCAGATGTAGATTCGGCTGAGGCATCACTGGTTTTTTTCTGATCCAAAAAGAAAACAAGATAAAGCTCGTAATGAAATTTTAAGGTGATCTAGTCATTCAAAATGATCCAAACAACGTGTGCTTACAGCTGAGGAATGAAGCTTAGTATAAGAAACTGTCTTCCCATCAGTGCTTGATATGGCAAGAATTTGTTGACCATAATTTGCTTCACCGTTAAGGACCCTCTATAATGGAAGAGACATTATGTTAGTGATATACAACAGGACAGCCAGTAATAAGAGTGCGAGGAGAAACCTCTATTATGTTAGGATCCTTCCAAGGACCTTTGTCTGATTTTGAGCAACCTCCACTCTCTTCACACCTGCATTTGCCTCCAAGAAAATCTGGTAGTTCACTGGACATGATACTAACAAATTAGGCAGAAGCTGAAAAGCAGTATGTACGAACACACAATTAGCAAGTAACGAATAACTGTTTTGACAGTTTGGTATTACCTTTCATCAATTATTTCAAGCAGCTTATTTTGGTACTTGCTTCCAAGAACCTTGATGAGAATGATACATGAGATAATCATTACACACAGTAAAACTTACGAGTTCAATAAATGAACAAAAAGGTGTCCTAATGATAGTGAAGGCAGAAATACACAGTTAAAGTTACAATACTTACATGAATCTTCGAAGCAGTCTGTGGATCAAGAAATGATTTAATTGTACCCCATAACATCTTGAAGCCCTGCCCAGCATTTATAATGTACAAGCGGCACAATGTCTGCAAAAACATTCAGAATTAGTAGTAACTAGGCGATGCCCCGCACGTTGCGGCGGGATTTTGTATAAAATAAACATTGCGCTGAACTAATCATCTAGCTGCTGTCTATAGTTTCTCTTGTAGTAAGATAAGTTGTTTATCAATATTTTACAAATAAATAAATAAAGAAATACATATCTCCATCTATAAGTTTAAAGTTGGACGGAATAAAAATGCATGCAGGACTCACTTTTCTTTCATATATAGAGCACTCAGGTATCATGCTATGAGCTGCATGCATGCGTCAGTTTTTTTCCTTGATTAAAACACACATAGGCGGCAGTTACTGCATGCATGTGTCATTGACTACATATGGTACGTGCAGCGGCTCTCGTTGTGTAGATCGGACGGATATTGTTGATTGATCTACTATATCCGAGGGCTAAATTAATTTGGATGATGTGGCTCAAGGAGAAGCTAGAGAATTCCTAGTAGTGGGAGCTAGGTATTTAGATATAGTAGATTAGCTACATGTGCAATTTGAAAGAGAGACCAAATGGGCACATAGAGAAAAAGGTTATTAATTAACAGAAGATAATAAATATTTAGAAAATCATTAAAGCAGAATAACTGTATCACCTACCTCTGGATAGTTATCATTGTCAATCTTCTGCAGTCGCATGATTAGTTCCCTTGCATCTTTTGAGAAGTTCTTTAAGCCCTGAATTATGAAAAAGAAGTCACTGACTACCATGACCACATAAAATTGGATTCACTGAAAGCAAACCTGGCCATAAGAAAACATACCACCCCTTGCACATCTAAAATAGTTGTAGACGAGTCTATGTGCCTTTTTGCAGCTATGGAACAAGCTGGAAACCTCATCTGGAAACTTCTCTCGAACTCCTTCACATGATACTTTATGTATCGGTCAAGAGTTGTTACTTTGACTAGTTTATTGGCATCAACCTTTCCAACTAGTTCTACATAGACAGGCCTTCCCTCTTTATCCACTCCATGGTAAAATTGTGGATAATACTTCTTAACTTCATTTAATTCAGTGTAGTCGAATTCCTAACGAATCAAGGGTCAAGATTAGAAGTCACGTGAAGTAAGTAACGTCACTTGTTTTCTTGGTGTATGTTTCGATTTTAGATTTACCTCTATACTGTCGACCCCATACTCATTCCTCCATCTAAGCATTTCTGACCACATATGCTTTGCTTTCTCAATATCAAACTTTCTTGCTTTCAGGAACCTACACATGGAAGGTGTAAAAAAGAAAATTGAACCAATCCAAAAAAAACTTGAAACGAATGAGCAAAACTGGAATTTCCTTCTTAACATTAATTTTGAAGGAATATATGAAATTTAAAATAGAAGAAACAAACTACAGCTTTAGTGTACAAACTATCACAAACAAGAGATTTAAATACCAATTATATTTTAAAAACTACATTAGAAGACACATCAAAAGCCAACTGCTCCTGGGACGTTACAGGCGATTGTTGTTTGTTCCTTGTTTTGTGTACATTTTGGTGTCCAAGCAGAGCACTGGTGTTATTGCGGTGGAGGCATTGTTGCGTGAAAATGAGACCCCCGGCAGTGTCTGGCTTCTTCCCTGTCACGGTCTTCAGCGTCGACATAGAGCCAGTGAGGGTGTGGTCCCACAGGTCTGGATGTCCAGATCTTTTTTTGGGTGGGTGGGTGGGGTAGTGAGTGTGTGTGTGTGTGGGGGGGGGGGGGGGGGCTATAAACTAGCAGTAAAGCCTGTCTCGCCGTTGTAGGCGAGTTTCTAATGCGCAGTGTCTCCTGGAGGCGATTTAGGCTTGTGCAGGTTTTCTTGCAAAAGATGGAGGGAGTTAGAGATTTTGCTCGTTTTTCTGTCTATATTTTGTTGTACTGTACTATTTTCCCTTTCTGAATATCAGATATGGTTTCTAAAAAAAGACCAGTTTGACAGAAATAACTATTTTGAGACTAAGGGCGTGTTTGGTTGCCTGCATAACACTCAAGAAGAACACCGGCTGCACACACCGGCTGCACCTCGAATATCAAGCTCCGGGAGATCAACAGGAGGCTAGCCATGGATCAGGGGTGGGCCGGCTTCGCAGATCGGCTAGGTGATGGCTGAGGACACCTTCAAGGTGATCGTCTTCAACCTTTCCGGCGCAGAGGTGGTTGCCAAGTACCCCGCGCACGACGAAGCACTTGCCTTGATCCAAGAAGTTTAATGTGTTTTCGTTAGTCTGTCAGCCATAATCTGTTATGACTCTGTCGTCGTTATTATGACTATGCTTGTTAATGTAGTGTGAATGCTTGTTCAAATTGCTATGCTCTGTCTGTGTGTGTGTGTGTGTGCGACGCGTGCGTGCTGGTAACCTCACCACTCGAACAAGAGGTTACCACACCGCATATCTTGAACATAACCAAACAACAGCACGTTGCATCTAGGTACCACATGCTTGCAACCAAACGGCGTGCTGGTGGTTCGCCTCTAATGCAGGCCGGGGTTTTGTGAGCAACCAAACTAGGCCCAGAACATGGTTTTAAGCCTGCATTAGCTCAGGCATGCTGAACCGGGCCACAGATGCAAAGAGGCCAAAATGATGCAGGTAACCAAACATGCCCTAGTTGTAACCCAGAACCAGATGTAGTGATGCATTTTCACAAATCATGGGACTTAAAAAACCTAAATTTGTAGTTTTTTTATACAACTTCTCGAAAAATATGTAGTTTTCTGATGTATGTAGTTTTGTGACAGCCTGTACACTAAACCTGTATTGTACGTAGTTTTGTGACAGCCTGTACACTAAACCTGTATAATTTGGTGAAATTTACACTAAAATATATAATCAACATGTTATTTGAGATATTTTTGCTGGAAATGGAGGTAATCTACCAAAGAAGAAACCCAAATATTCTTTCAGATCAGCAGATGTGGTACCTCAACATCGTGTGATAATCGTCATGACGTTCGGGCAACAAGCCCCCATCAAGCAAGCATCGGCGGAATCTTTCAACAGTTTCCAGCTCTTGCACATCCCTTATATCCTCTATTGAGGCTAGATTGCCACTCTTCTTTTTGCTCTTCCTCCTCAAGGAACGCCTAAATTTATTTCCGGCACTAATCGCTCTTTTCTTGAAGGACCCCTTTTTGGCCTTGTTGTCACCTTCGGAGTTATCTTCATCGGATTTGCTCTCTTCATTCTCATCATCATGAGTGAAGCCCTCAAAACCTGCACCTGCAAATATTATCTCAGCATTCCTTCTCTGACTGAAATGGAAATTGGCAATTATTGTCGTGGTAATAGAATTGACAAGGAGTAGGCAACACGTGAACTGAGCACTTAGTAATGCTTCACAGTTAATTAATTGCTATCACATTAGTGAAATGTTAAAAAGATCCTCAAGATATGCAAAAAAAAAACCCAATCATAATTAGAGTAATTTGGTATTTTCTATACTACTGTTATTGGACACTCCACTCAGAAGAAAGGCATGAGACGTACAGCCAAAAAATCACAGCACCCCGAATCCAAGAACTAAATCTCAGTTATAGAGATTATCTTGAGCGAATTATCTTGTTATCAACTGTAATTATACTTTTTTGAGGAATCATCTACTGTAATTGTTCAACTGCACGGAAGCAGCCATAATCTCTCGCGCGCAAATACCGGTAGCGAATCGATGCGCGAGAACGTCCAGGCAGGCACGAAGAAAGGGCAGCGCGAAGGAGAAAGCAGGAAGGGCAAGCAGTTCAAGGAAGCAACGCTCGACACTCACCGGGCCTCCCGGACCGGTCGACGGGCCCCGACATCCCTGGCCGTCCTCCCAATCCAAGCTTGATTGCTCCGGTGGATCCCGAGCCCTACGCCTCCATAATCCCCCGGGGAGCGAGGTTTTCGGCGGATGAACGAGGGAATGAACGGTGGCTTGTTTTGAATTTCAGTCTCTTTTCTTATCAGGGAATATCGGGGGAGAGGGGAAAGGAAGCTTCTGCTTTTCCTTCATCGCTGGAGAGCGGAGGGGAGGGGACGGGAGGTGTGAACACGGAAGCGTGGCACGTGGGAGGCCGACATGGGCTATACCGCCGACCTGGCAGACGCGGCGTTATTATCGGCAGCAGAGCTGGCCAAACGGAATGGCCCATGGGGCACGGTGAGTAAGCGGGCCGTGCCGTTTCAGCCCGCGTGCTGCGCCTTCAGGCCCAGGCATGGCCGCTTAGTTAATTGGTCCGGCACATTGGCCCGTTTAGCACGCTGGCCTGTTTAGCAGTTCGGCCTTATGGACTGTTTTGGGCCATTTTAGGCCTAATAGGTTGTTTATATGGGCCATATATATTTATATAATTCAGAAAAAATGAAAAAAGGGTCGTGTCAGGCCGGTCCGTGTGCCCAGGCACGGGGCCATGGCGTGCTGCGTTCCAGGCCCGACCCATTTAGCCTGGGTCGTGTCGTGCCTACGTGCTACCGGGTCGGCCCATCTAGCATAGCTTGTTTGGCCAGCTATGGTATGCAGGGGAACCAAGATTTTGGCCCAGTTCTTTTGACCCGATTATGGAGATTCTGGGTCTCGTTTTGATTGTGTAGAATCTTCAAAATCATACCACAATCGACAGTACAACTGAAAGCAGCGTTTTGGGTCGATTCTGGACCTCCCGCAAATGAAAACGTTTTTGTTTTCAGACTGTACCCCTATTTCAACACGAAATTACAGGCAAAATGCCATTCCACAGCCCGACCGACCGCGGCCCAGAAAACACATTGGCCTCGCTCGCTCCCTTGTCCTCGCTCGATTCCCCTTTCCTCCAGCCGCCGCTAGGGTTCCTGACCCGCCACCCCTCCTCCCTCGACGAATGGCGGCGACCCTGCCGGAGAAGACGAGCGCCACCCGACGCGCCCATCCGGCCGGCCGAACAGTGCTCAGCGCCACCTCCTCCGACCCCATCCTGCCAGCCCCTGAGGTCCTCCGCCCCGCCGGCTCCGACCGCCCTCCCCGCCGTCCTCCGCCGGCCCCGACGAGCCCATCCAGCCGGCTGTTGCTGTCCTCTGTCCGCTGCCTCGGTGAGCCTCTCTCTCTCTCTCTCTTGTATTTTCTCTGTACATGGAAGAGTGGATGGATAGATGGATGTAGAAGTTTTGTAGCTCTTTTCTGTACATGGAACAATAGATTGCTAGATGGATGTAGATGATTTGATTGATTGATGGATGGATGTAGATTATGTTAGTTATTTGTTAGATTCTTCTCTGTACATGGAACAAGAGTTCTTCTCTGTACTGTGTAGGTAGATGATTTTTTAAATTCTTTTTTCTACTACAATTGCTCAATGCTACTTGTGAGTGGTTCTGTTTAGCGACTGCTATGTGCTAATGATAGACGTTGTAGATGGAGAAAGAAAAGAAAACCAAGCCCCCTAAAGCAAACTGGGACAGTGCAGCGCATACCATTTTTATGGATGCATGTGTAGAGGAGGTGCGAGCTAATAACCGTGGTGGCACCACTTTAACCGACATTGGAAAAGCTAATTTGGTTAGAAAGTTCAATGAGCGCTCCGGGAGAAATTATTCTTCCGACCAACTGAAGAATAGATGGGATATATGTAGAGCAGGCTACAGTGTATGGAAGACATTGACTCGGAAAGCAACTGGCATTGGTAGAGATGAATATACGAAGACCATTGCAGCTACAGATGAGTGGTGGGCATTGGAGATAAAGGTATTTTGTTGCCATGTCATTCATTCAAGTAGTGAGTGATGTTCTTCTATCATTATTTAACTGTGAGTGCTGGTATTTGATTGCAGGCAAATCCGTTAGCTGCCAAGTTTCGGTATGCTCCACTAGCAGAGGAGGACAAAATGAGATAGGTGTTTGATGCTTGCTGTGTCACAAATGAACATGCTAGGGTGCCAATTCCCACATATCAAAGTGGTTCATCTCGCTTTAATATGGATGGTGATTCAGGTTGTGAAAGTCATGATGTCTAAGCTACACCTCGTACGAAGCGTGCCAAGATTGGGAAGAAGATGCCATGTTCTTATTCGCCAAGTCCTAGGATGAATGAGAAGTGGTCACATGAAAGTGTTAAAACTGATGCACGTGTACATATGGTTGACCTCTTTGGTGCAAGGGAAAAGAGAAAGGGAAACCTAGGAGAGGATACAACAAGAAAGGAGATTGGAGACATGATGAACATGGTGATTGCGGATGGTGCTAAACCTGGGAGTGATGTGCATTTCTATGCTTCCTATCTTATGTTGGAAAGGAAATATCGTGATATTTTCGTAACATTCAAGGATCATGAACCTAGTGCAAGGCTTCGATGGATAGAGAGGACATGGGAGCTCAACAAAAAATAAGTAGAACCCAACTATTTGCTTTGAACTTGTAATGATGTGAACCGATATGTATCATTTGCTTCCAACTATTTGCTTCGAAACATGTAATGTTGTGAACCCAGCCCTTTGCTTCCAACTTGTAATTTCCTGGACATGTTGTTTGCTCTCATATGCAATGTTCACTTGTTCAGAACATAATTATTTGCTTTGGAATTGTATTGTATCATGTAGAACTATTGTTGGTAATTTTTTATGTTGTTGCTAAACTCTCATGTGTATGTTTATGTGGCAGATGGACACTTCAGATGAATCTTCAGATGGATCAGATGAGGAATGTGATTTGGGCATGTTTGCATGTGCTATGGAAGTGGCGTCGCCAAGTGAGAGATTGCTGTATGCACCAAGAAAGTCACACCGTGTTACAGGCCTCCAATGGGTGGCAGAGAAGGAGCAAGATGCAAAAGCTTTCTACTCTATGTTCAGAATGAGGAGGTCAGTTTTTTACTCATTGCATGAATTGTTGGTTGAGAAGTACGGGCTTAAGTCAACTTGCAACATATCATCGAAAGAAGCATTGGCACAATTTTTATGGACTTTGGGGAGGTGCCAAACCACTGATAATGTAGCAGATCGGTTTGGACATAGTCGTTCTGTCATCAACAAAAAATTTCATGAGGTTTTGGAGTGTGTGGACCGCATGGCTGGCGATTTCATTAGGCCTCACTACAAAAAAAAGACACATCTCTGACATTTTGGGCCGAACAAATTTTTTTTCTGTCATACTTATGACACTTCTATGACGATAATTGTGACAAAACCCGGTATCATCATAGATGTGGTGGGGTCCTACTTTTATGACAAAAAATCATGACAGAAAATGGGCTTTTCGTCCTAGGCGGGCCGGAGACGCAGCTGCATGACATTCTTTGGGCCGTGCATGACGGAAAAAGCCGTGGTAGAAGCGAGGGTGAGGAAAATATCGGGCAGTTCCCGGTTACGGTGGGTGGTCGGGGGCCGAGCGATGTGCGTTTCTCTCGTACATGATGCGTGGGTGCGAGGCGTTGGGTGTCGGTGTCAAAACCGGCAGATCTCGGGTAGGGGGTCCCGAACTGTGCGTCTAAGGTTGATGGTAACGGGAGACAAGGGACACGATGCTTACCCATGTTCGGGCCTTCTTGATGGAGTTAATACCCTACTTCCTGTTTGATTGTTCTTGATGAATATGAGGATTACAAGAGTTGCTCTATCACGAGATCGTAATAGCTAAACCCTAGAAGTCTAGCCTATATGATTATGATTATCTCTACGGACTAAACCCTCCGGTTTATATAGACACCGGAAGGGCCTAGCATTGTACAGAGTCGGTTTACAGAGGAAGGAATCTTCATATTGAACGCCAAGCTTGCCATCCACGCAAAGGAGAGTCCCATCCGGACACGGGAGGAAGTCTTCTATCTTGTATCTTCATGGCCCATCAGTCCGGCCCACGTCACATAGGTCGGGCGCCCGGGGATCCCTTAATCCAGGACTCCCTCAATAGCCCCCGAACCAGGCTTCAATGACGATGTGTCCAACGCGCAGATAGTCTTCGGCATTGCAAGGCGTGTTCTTCCTCCGAATACTTCAAAGCGTCTGATCCGAAGAGTTATACTCGGCCTTCCATTTAATGTCGTACCCCTTGGCTTCTGCGCCTCCCTTGCTTCGGCCTTCACGTGTCGAGCGAACACGAAAGGTCAGAGTATTTTTGCACATAACACCCTGGCCATGTAAGAAAGGCGTATATTTAAGTAGATTGGATCTCAGATGCCATCTCACATCAGGCGAAGAATCCTTAGAGCTTGCTAGGAGAAACCATTCCAGCATGGCTAGCGTTCCCAGTTCTTCCTCCCGCCCCCATGGCTCCGAAAAAGGCGATTGGGAGAAATGTTCAGTATCCCACGACCAGCTGAGTAAGCTTCAAACGCAGGGATTCCTTCCCCCCGCAGATCTAGTCCCCGACCGGGCAGGATTAACCACTTTCACAGGTGAAGCCCTCGCGGAAAATTTCCCCAATCCAACCAGGGGGAGCGAGTGTGCTTCATATCCTTCTTAATAAGAGGCGTCGGGTTTCCAATCCACCCTTTCCTCCGAGGTCTCCTGGAGTACTACGGCCTCCAACTGCACAACCTTACTCTGGCCTCCATCCTGCATATTGCGGGTTTTGTCGCTCTTTGCGAGCTATTCCTGGGCTGCGAGGCCCACTTTGATCTGTGGAGGAAACTTTTCTGCCTCGTTCCTCATACCCAAAAGGGATCCGTATTCGAGGTGGGCGGCACCGAGATATGGCGCATAGCCGGGACCGGATACCTGTCCGGCACGCCGAAGAAGGCATCTGAAGACTGGCCCTCGGCGTGGTTTTATATTGAAGATGTCGCTCTCCCCAACCCAGTCCGAATGGGCCTTCCCGAATTTTCCAGCGCTCCATTGAAGAAACGCCATAGCTGGCGTCCTCGAAGCCTCGAGGAGGAAGACAACACAGAAGTCCGGCAATTGATGGGCAAGATTAGGACACTTGCCTAGTCCGGATTATCAATAATCAAGGTGATGGCAACTTTCATAGCGTGAGGTGTTTAGGCGCTCCAATTCAGGGGGCTCCCCATGTGGCACTACAATGGGGAAGATGACGCCTCACGCTGCGGACAAAAGGGTCCAGATTCCCTCACTGCCCTGGCCACCATACTAGCTGATCTGTATAAAGGGGAGAAAGAGGAATTCACTCGTCTTACGCGCAGAGAGGGATTTTCCATGTACAATCCTCCTGGCTGGGTGAGTTTTAATCCCACCACTTTATTCAATCCTCTGCCCTAGTCATGTTTAACTGACATTAACCCGTCTGTTAATAGGGATGGCAGAGGGTTACCGCGAGGATCCATAGCCCCGCTCCACAGCCGGAGAACCATAACCAGGACCTCGATCCCGGATTCGAAGAAGATCCGGACATATTTGTAGAGCTCAAAGAGAGTCTTCTACCAGGCGAGCTATGATGGCACAGAAGTGGCCATCAAGGCCGATTATCCCGGCCTCCTTCCTGCCTCATACGTAAGTAACCAGGAGATATTTCCTCCGAAGGAGCTTCCTCATTATGCCTCACCCGCTGCACTGTCTTGTGCTCCAAAGGGGAGGCGTTCGATGCGTCATATTGCACCAGAGGCGTCTTAGAAGAGGACGCCGCCTGCGCCGGACGGGTCTTCAAAGAGAAAGGCAAACGACAACACAGCCGAACCTTCATCAAAGAGGTATGGCTTTAAATATGCCCTGTAACAGTCACATCGAACCATGACATTGTTGGCTGTGCTTTATTAGGAAGAGCATTCGTCGGACCGTGTCTGAGGGGCCTGCCGGTCGCGCCCCCACCAATCAGGTTCCAGACCCTACTTCTAGGGCGGGGGCAGACACGGGAATAACGCCGGATTGTCCTCCTTCAGAGGATTCGGATAATGTGCCCGTCACGAACTCTGAAGTAGAGAGTGTGATACGTCTCCGTCGTATCTACTTTTTCAAACACTTTTGCCCTTGTTTTGGACTCTAGCTTGCATGATTTGAATGGAACTAACCCGGACTGACGTTGTTTTCAGCAGAATTGCCATGGTGTTATTTATGTGTAGAAACAAAAGTTTTCGGAATGACCTGAAACTTCACGGAGATTATTTTTGAAAATAATAAAAAATACTGGCGAAAGAATCAAGGCCAAGGGCCCACACCCTTTCCACGAGGGTGGGGGGCGCGCCTGCCCCCCGGGCGCGCCTGCCCCCCGGGCGCGCCTGCCCCCCGGGCGCGCCCCCTGCCTCGTGGGCCCCTGGAGCTCCACCGACCTCAACTCCAACTCCATATATTCGTGTTCGGGGAGAAAAAAATAAGAGAGAAAGATTCATCGCGTTTTACGATACGGAGCCGCCGCCAAGCCCTAAACTCTCTCGGGAGGGCTGATCTGGAGTCCGTTCCGGGCTCCGGAGAGGGGAATCCATCGTCATCGTCATTATCAACCATCCTCCATCACCAATTTCATGATGCTCACCGCCGTGCATGAGTAATTCCATCGTAGGCTTGCTGGACGGTGATGAGTTGGATGCGATTTATCATGTAATCGAGTTAGTTTTGTTAGGATTTGATCCCTAGTATCCACTATGTTTTGAGATTGATCTTGCTATGACTTTGCTATGCTTAATGCTTGTCACTTGGGCCCGAGTGCCATGATTTCAGATCTGAACCTATTATGTTTTCATGAATATATGTGAGTTCTTTATCCTATCTTGCAAGTCTATAGTCACCTACTATGTGTTATGATCCGGCAACCCCGAAGTGACAATAATCGGGACCACTCCCGGTGATGACCATAGTTTGAGGAGTTCATGTATTCACTATGTGTTAATGCTTTGGTCCGGTACTCTATTAAAAGGAGGCCTTAATATCCCTTAGTTTCCGCTAGGACCCCGCTGCCACGGGCGGGTAGGACAAAAGATGTCATGCAAGTTCTTTTCCATAAGCACGTATGACTATATTCGGAATACATGCCTGCATTACATTGATGAATTGGAGCTAGTTCTGTGTCACCCTATGTTATGACTATTACATGATGAACCGCATCCGGCATAATTCTTCAACACCGATCCAATGCCTACGAGCTTCTCACATCTTGTTCTTCGCTTATTTACTTTTCCGTTGCTACTATTACAATCACTACAAAGCCCAAAAATATTACTTTTGCTACCGTTACCGTTACTTTCATACTACTTTGCTACTAAATACTTTGCTGCAGATACTAAGTTATCCAGGTGTGGTTGAATTGACAACTCAACTACTAATACTTGAGAATATTCTTTGGCTCCCCTTGTATCGAATCAATAAATTTGGGTTGAATACTCTACCCTCGAAAACTGTTGCGATCCCCTATACTTGTGGGTTATTAGAGTGCCATGCATCATCGGCGCCGGAGGGCCGCACTTCGCAACCCCGGCTTTAATAAAGAGGCGTTTGACGCCTTCAGCTCGGCTGATGCGTACATCCGAACTGCCCGGGATGGGCTTACCAGAGCCACTGACCAGTATTTGAAAGATATGCGGGTAAGTACGCATTGTATAGATCTGGTAATCATGTACCAGTAGCCCCCGAGACTTGAAACAGTTGAAACAACTGATTTAAGGATCATTGTATAATCAGGTACTCAAAGAGAAGAACAACATGATGTCTCAAGAGCTGTAAAAGTGCCGGACTCAACTAGCTGTTGCTACTGCCGAACTGGAGAAGTCCAAGGAGGCACCGGCCGGTAATGTTCCCCTCCATCCATAAAAAGTATAATCATGCACCAGTAATGTTAATACTGTTACGTTTCTGATGACAGGATCAGTAGATCAACTGAAAGAGGAAATGAAGGTCGCGCAGGCGGGTAAACAACAGGCCGAAAGGCAACTAGCTGCAGGCGAACGTGTATTGACACGGGTCAGAGATGATAAGAACAAGCTGCAGGATTCCAACACCCTGCTAGGAGAAGAGCTAAAAGATGTACCAGCCTAGCTAGCGGACGCCGTAAAGGAAAATAGGAGGCTACAAGGCGGCATATTCAGTATGCTTTTGAATTTACCTCCGTGTAATTCGGCAAAGAAATGAGCTGACAGATTTATGTCTGCAGGTATGCTGACTGGCCGTCCCGAAGAGGAAGTGTCCGGATCTCAAGGCGATTTGCTGCAAGAGCTGTCCCAGGTGCACGAGCGAGCTCGGCAAGCAATGCGGAGCGTTTCCAAGGCTTTGTGGCCATCCGCCTCCCCTCCAGGACGTATGGAGGAGCTTGTGAAGCTATTCCAAGGAGCTCGGCGGCGCTTTCGATTATGGAAAATATCGGCCTGCCGAGAAGGTGCACGAGAGGCCTGGGCCATGGTTAAAACATGGTACACCAAGCTTGATCCGAATCATATGGCCCGGGTCGGACCTCGAGGGTCAGATGGACAAGAAATTCCAGTTAGTTTGGTATATGACCAAGTAAAGATAGCCGCCAAGTTTTCCCAACAGGATTGTAAGCTAGACAGCCTGTTAGACGGCATAGAGGAAGAAGTTTTTGAGTCCCAGTGACTATGTACTTCAATTGACAAATTTGTCCCTAGCCGGATTGTAAAATGATTGTCATGGTAGACCTTTTCGCTTCAACCTCGGGACCCGAAGGTGCGGAGTGTTTCCGAATACTGGATCGGCAATATAGACCGGGGTATGCGTGGAAACCAGGCGTAGGGGTCATAGTTGCTTGAACAGACAAGTTGTATCCGGCTAGCTATGTTATATTACATGTTGATTGTAAGAAACATCTTCCAGGGAGAATAGTTCCGTTAAGGGTTCCTTTCCCTGGGTGAACATGCTGTAGGATGCATGCCCGAACTGTGATTGAAAAATCGCAGTATACGTAACATCTGGGGGTTTACAATGTAATTAGGGTATAACGTCTTTAGTCCGCAATATTCCCTTAAGAACGCTAGCTTTCGGCTTCACCCAGTCTGAGGTACACGTCCGGATGACCCGGTTGTAACAATCGCAGAGGTGGTCCATTTATGCCCTAGCCGAACAAACGGGAACGTAGGGCATAAGCACAGGAGCCAGGCAACCCAGCTTGGCCAAAACTTAAGTCATAACGGTGCATATAATGGCGAATAAAAGGTACATATGAGGAAAGGACACATATGTGGTGAGCTTGATGATCGGAAAATAATAATAAGCTTCTGTTAAAGAAGCCCCCAGGTATTATGAGCGTATACATTTAAGGATGTGTACGTCATGCGGTTTGGCCGCACAAGGGCTATAGAGAAAAATTCAAGAGAGAAAAAATAGAAACAAAGGGAGAAGAAGATGAACAAAGAGTATGGCTCTCAGTGTAGAATCTTCGGAGACTGGCGGCATTCCACGGGTTCGGCTCTAAGCGATTGTTCGATGCATCACGCAGGCGGTACGCTCCTCCAGTGAGAACTTCATCTATGATGAAGGGACCCTCCCACTTGGGATTGAGTTTGTCCTTTTTCTTTTCTGGCAAGCTTAGAACGAGTTCACCAATATTATAAGTCTTGGCCCGCACTTCTCTACTTTGGTATGTGCGAGCCTGTTGTTGGTAGAATGCAGAACGGGCTTTTGCAACGTTGTGCTCCTCCTCCAGGGCATCTAGACTGTCCTGCCGATCAAGCTCGGCCTCTCTCTTACATGCACACTCGAAGTGAGTCATGAATGATGTCGCAGGGCAAAACGGCCTATGCCCCGTACACCATGAAGAATGGTGTGTATCCGGTAGTGCGATTGGGCGTGGTTCGCAGCCCCAGAGTACGGAGTCGAGCTCCTCAACCCAGTGCTTGTCTCATTCTTTCAAAGACCGCACTAGTCTAGGCTTAATGCCGCTCATGATAAGACCATTAGCTCGTTCGACTTGACCATTTGTTTTCGGGTGATAGACGGAGGCGTAATTGAGTTTAATGCCTAGATTAGCACACCAGGTTTTCACTTCATCGGCCGTAAAATTGGAGTCGTTATCGGTGATGATGCTATGTGGGACACCATAACGGTGCACGACATCGGATATAAAGTCTATCACTGGTCCGGCTTTGGCCGTTTTAACTGGTTTGGCCTCTATCCACTTGGTGAATTTATCTACCATGACAAGCAAATATTTTTTCTTATGGCTTCCTCCTTTAAGGGGTCCGACCATACCCAGCCCCCAGACCGTGAAAGGCCAAGTAATGGGGATTGTTTGCAGAGCGGTAGGCGGCATATGGCTTTTGTTGACGAAAAGCTGGCATCCGACACAACGTTGGACAAGGTCCTATGCATCTGCTCGGGCCGTCGGCCAAAAGAAACCTGTACGGAAGGCTTTACTTACAAGGGCCCGAGCCGCGGCGTGGTGACCGCCGAGACCAGCATGGATTTCGGCCAGAAGCTGCCGTCCCTCTTCTTCGGAGATACATCTTTGAAGGACTCCGGTAGCGCTTTTTTGTAGAGCTCTCCGTCATGGACCTTGTAGGCTTTCGAGCGCCGAACAATGCAGCGAGCCTCATTCCGATCCTCAGGGAGCTCTCGCATATTAAAGTAGGCCAAGAAGGGTTCGGTCCATGGGGCAAAACTGCCATTATTAGATGGGCCGATGGTGTTATTTTGGTGGCTGAGCCTCCGATGATATCGGTATTGTGTTCGGAATCTGGGGGTATAATCGGATCCGGACTGTTGTTGCCGCTCTCACCCTGCCATACCACAGATGGCTTGAAGAGCCTTTCCAGAAAGATGTTAGGCGGGACGGGGTCGCGCTTAGCACCAATGCGAGAGCAAGAACATCCGCCGCTTGATTACTTTCTCGAGCTACGTGATGAAACTCAAGTCCCTCGAACCGAGCTGATATTTTGAGTATGGCGTTACGATAGGCCGCCATCTTCGGATCTTTGGCGTCGAAGTCTCCAATTATTTGGGATATTGCGAGATTTGAATCCCCGCGCACCTCCAGGCGTTGTATGCCCATGGAGGCAGCCATCCGAAGACCGTGCAATAAGGCCTCGTATTCGGCTGCATTGTTGGAGTCTGTGTATAATATTTGGAGAACATACTGGGCTGTGTCTCCGGTGGGGGACGTTAGGACAACACCCACTCCTAAGCCGGCCATCATTTTAGAGCCATCGAAATGCATGACCTAGTTGGAATATGTACCGTACTCTTTAGGGAGTTCGGCCTCTGTCCATTCAGCGACGAAGTCGGCCAATACTTGGGATTTAATGGCTCGGCATGGTTTGTATGTTATGTTGAATGGTAGGAGCTCAATGGCCCATTTGGCTATCCGGCCCGTAGCGTCGCGGTTGTTTATTATGTCATTGAGTGGTACTTCGGAAGCCACCGTGATCGAACACTCTTGGAAGTAGTGTCGTAGCTTCCGGGATGCCATGAAGACCGCATATGCTATTTTTTTGGTAATGAGGGTACCGGGATTTGCATGGTGTGAGGACAGTGGATACGTAGTACACTGGTTTCTGAAGTGGGAATTTGTGTCCGTCCTCCTCTCGCTCAACGACGAGCACTGCGCTCACCACCTGGTGTGTTGCAGAGATGTATAATAACATCAGTTCACCGACGTTCGGCGCGGCCAGGATTGGGTTGCTCACTAGAAGAGCCTTTATTTCTTCCAGTCCGGCCGTTGCCGCGTCCGTCGACTCGAAGTGGTCGGTGCGTCGGAGAAGGCGATAAAGTGGCAATGCTTCTTCTCCTAGTCTGGAGATAAAGCGGCTTAAAGCTGCCACGCATCCGGCTAGTTTTTGGACCTGTTTAAGGTCTGTTGGTGTAGATAATTGTGACAAAGCTCTGATTTTGGCTGGATTTGCCTCGATTCCTCTATTGGAAACAATGAAGCCCAGCAGTTTTCCAGCGGGAACGCCGAAAACACACTTTTTCGGATTGAGCTTGATGTCATATGTACGAAGGTTGTCGAATGTGAGTCGCAAGTCGTCTATTAATGACTCGACGTGCCTAGTCTTGATGACGATGTCATCCATATATGCTTCAACTATCTTGCCGATTTGTTTCTCCAGGCATGTTTGAATCATGCGTTGGTAGGTGGCGCCGGCGTTTTTAAGCCCAAAGGGCATAGTGTTGAAGCAGAAAGGCCCGTATGGGGTAATGAATGCCATTGCGGCTTGGTCGGACTCCTTCATTTTGATTTGATGGTATCCGGAGTATGCGTCGAGGAAACACAGTGAGTCGTGTCCTGCAGTAGCATCAATAATCTGATCGATGCGGGGGAGGGGGACGGGATCCTTGGGGCAGGCCTTGTTGAGGTCTTTGAAGTCGATGCATAGGTGCCAGGATTTATCCTTCTTTGGCACCATCACTAGGTTTGCTGGCCAGTCCGGGTGTTTTATTTCTCTGATGAATCCGGCCTCGATTATCTTGGCTAGCTCCTCCCCCATAGCTTGTCGTTTGGGTTCAGAAAAGCACCACAGTGTTTGCTTAACCGGCTTATATCCCTTCAATATGTTGAGGCTGTGTTCGGCCAATCTGCGTGGGATCCCTGGCATATCAGAAGGGTGCCAGGCGAATATGTCCCATTTCTCGCGCAGGTACGCTCGTAGTGCGGCTTCGACCGTTGGGTCCAGCTGTGCCCCGATGGAAGCTGTCTTCTTGGGGTCCGTCGGGTGGACTTGAAATTTCACTATTTCATCTACGGGTTTGAAGGAGGTGGATTTGGGCCGCTTATCAAGGATTACGTCGTCCCTATCCACCGTGGAGCGTAGTGCGGTTAACTCTTTGGCCGCGAGGGCCTCGAACAGTGCCTCAAGGGCCAGGGATACAGTTTTGTTTTCGGCGCGGAGGGCTATGTCCGGATCACTAACGAGAGTGATAATACCGTTGGGCCCGGGATCTTGAGCTTCATGTACCCGTAATGAGGTATAGCTTGGAAGCGCATGAATGCGTCTCGCCCCAACAGGGCGTGATATCCATTGTTGAAAGGGGCCCTCCGGCGTGCCGAATACCACATCGAGTGTAATTTTCCCTGCGCATCGCGCCTCCTGGCTGGGGATGATTCCTCGGAAGGTCGTATTACTTTGCTCGATG
The DNA here is from genome assembly GCF_018294505.1 of Triticum aestivum. Lineage (NCBI taxonomy): Eukaryota > Viridiplantae > Streptophyta > Magnoliopsida > Poales > Poaceae > Triticum > Triticum aestivum. The sequence continues at coordinate 358,970,060 of NC_057802.1, read as the reverse complement.
CGGCTCCTGTCTATTTCCATTTTATTGAGCGTGTCCTCGTAGATGAGGTTTAGCCCGCCGCCGCCGTCCATGAGCACTTTAGTGAGCCGAAAGCCATCCACAATTGGATTGAGGACCAAGGCGGCTGGTGCCCGGACTGACCGGAATTTTGGTTCGTCACTGGCATTGAAAGTTATGGCCGTGTCGTTCCAGGGGTTTATTGCTGCGACTTGGCAGACTTCGGCGAGGTCGCGGAGTGCCCTCTTGCGCCGATTGTTTGAAGCGAAATTCTCGAAGACCGTCAATACTTTGAGGTCGTCGTCCTCCAGGGGGCATTGCTCTGAGGTCTTTTTTGTGAGGATATCCTCGCCGCTCTTGGCCACCTACCGGAGTATCCAACACGCTCTAAGGAAGTGGGTTGGTACGGTATCCGGTGTTGAGTGTATTTTGCATGTCCTATCGAGCCATCCCTCCAGAACAGTTCCGCGTCCCGTGATGGGCTTAGTTTTCTTCACTATGGGGTTGGGTGCCCCGCGAGGGTGCATCCTTTTTGCCCGCCAGAGGGGTTGAGTGGAGATCGGTGGTTCCTAGCGAGCTGTCTGAGTTTTCCAGGCGCTTTCCATTGCGCAATACTTCTGTACTATGGTTGCCAAGTCAGCAAAGTGTAATACGCGACAGCGGTTGATGGCGTTGAGGATTCCTTCGTCTGTACAATCATTGCAGAATACTGAAATCGCGTCCTCGTCGCGGCAATCTTTAATCTTGTCTTTGACAAGAAGGAATCTGGCCCAAAAGTGATGGACTATTTCCTGGGAGTGCTGTCGTACGTACATGAGGTCGCATATATATCTGGAGAACCGAAATTGCTTGGCGAATATTTCTTGTGGTGGGTGGGTGGCTTTAAATCCAATCCTTGACCCGATTTGGGGTCCGGAGTTTGAAAAACTTCCGAATTATTAGTTCGGACTCCGGGATGTTAAATGATTTTCCAGGCTCGATGCCCGATTCTAGGTTCAGGGGGCTGGGCGTGTCGTCCCGCAGACAGGTATCCGGCTCTTCGAGCTCGGAAATCCGAACATAACTCACCTTCAGCATAGGGGAAGAGTTGTTGTTTTGCTCCTCCACGACCGCTATCTGATGGGTGATCGGCGAAGATTTGATTTCTCTCTGATCGGGTTTAAGCCCAATCTGATCATAGTCTGTAGCGACCCCCATGGCGGCGATGCGATCCAGGAGTTCGTTTAAAGACGACAACTCCGCCGGATCCATCTGCTTGGAGTACTCAGAGTCAATATGGAGACGATTTTCGATGACCTGAGAAGTCATCATTGGCTTGACAGCAGAACGGGCGGCCATGGTAAAGCCGCCTAGCCGGGGTTTGGCCTGAGGCCAGGGCTCTTCCGGAGGTGATATTGTCCTTGATAACAAGGCGAGCCATCAATCCTGTCTTCGACGTCACAGCGGGACTCTCAATGAAAGCACCAATGTTGGTGTCAAAACCGGCGGATCTCGGGTAGGGGGTCCCGAACTGTGCGTCTAAGGTTGATGGTAACAGGAGACGGGGGACAGGATATTTACCCAGGTTCGGGCCCTCTTGATGGAGGTAATACCCCACTTCCTGCTTGATTGTTCTTGATGAATATGAGGATTACAAGAGTTGATCTACCACGAGATCGTAATTGCTAAACCCTAGAAGTCTAGCCTGTATGATTATGATTATCTCTACGGACTAGACCCTCCGGTTTATATAGACACCGGAAGGGCCTAGGGTTGTACAGAATCGGTTTATAGAGGAAGGAATCTTCATATTTGAATGCCAAGCTTGCCATCCACGCAAAGGAGAGTCCCATCCGGACACGGGAGGAAGTCTTCTATCTTGTATCTTCATGGCCCATCAGTCCAACCCACGTCACATAGGCCGGACGCCCGGGGACCCCTTAATTCAGGACTCCCTCATTGGGCTCTAACTGAACCCGAGCGATTGCACTGCAGGCTACGTGTTACAGAACCCGAGCGATTGATCGATCCCTTGCTGTTAACTGAACCCGAGTGATTCCTTCGCTACTGCTGCTAACTGAAGCCGATCGAGCACTGCTGCCTCCTTTCCTTGATGAACAGTGAGCGTTGTTGGGGGGGGGGGGTTGGATGAACAGTTCCCGGTGGGGGGTTGGATGAACAGGACCCCATGGTAGTAGAGGCCGTTGCCGCTGGATGAACAGGACCCTGATCGATCGAGCCGGTGGATGAACACGACCCCGTGGAGGGCTGGTTGAACAGTAGCTGGTGGAGGGCTGGTTGAACAGTAGCCGATGGAGGGCTGGATGAACAGGACCCCGTGGAGGGGTGGTTGAACAGGACCCCATGGAGAGAGCTGGTTGAACAGTAGCCGGTGGAGGAGCGCGCGGTGGAGGCTGGATGAACAGGAGCCCGTGGATGAACAATCGCAGGTGGAGGCTGGAGGTGGTCGACGGTGGATGAACAGTAGCCCGTGGAGGCAGTCGACGGTGGAGATGAACAATATTCCGTGGAGTCCCGTTTTGCGGTACGCCACACCCCTCCTGATGAACAGGGCCCCCTTTTTGACCGTAGCACTCCAACACAAGTTCGTTTCCTCCGTTTTGCGGTACGCCACACCCCTCCCGATCAACAGGACCTCGTTTCCACCGTAGGAGGTCCGTTTCCTCTATTTTGCGGTACGCCAGACCCTTCCCGAACAGGATCCCGTTTCGACCGTGGCCGGTCGAACACAAGCCCGTTTGCTCCGTTCTGTGATACGCCAGGCCTCGTTTCCATCGACTATTCTGTCCAAGCCGGTTGGCTCCTGATGAACAGCACACGTTCCGTTGCCTCCCAATGAACACGACGCATTCTGTTGCCTCCCCATGAACACGACGACGACGCAGTTTCTCCGTTCCGACCCAGCCATATACACGAGCCCTGGCCGTACGTATGCGCGAGTAGGCATTCGAGACCCCGCCCGTATGTACGTACATGGCCGTATTTTCTTTCTTGCACCCTGGCCGCTGTACGTACGTGTACATGCTATGTGCGCGCCTCTACTACGACACGTGTGCGCCTCTACATCGACCAGTATGTACGTACACGTTCGCGACCAAAATGACAACGCTACGTACGCTTCGACCAGGTGGGTCCCGACTGTCAGGCACTTCCTTGCGTGCGAAGATGTAGCTGGTGGGTCCCAGCAGTCAGGGGGAAATGTTTTTTTCGCGAAATACGGTGGCCCGTCCGGTGGGTCCCTGTTGTCAGGTGGAGGAATCATTATTTTCTGCGTAATAAGGAGGCACTTCCTTGCTGCGGCCGTGGACCCAGCTGTCAGCCTCTCCACATACAGTACTCTTCCGATGGAATTCGTTCCTTGACCACGTTGACCACGCCGCGCCGAGAGCACCAGGGTGGTGGACGATGGCGAGGCCTAGGAAGGGGACGACGCGGAGCCGGGGAAGACGCGACAGTGGTTGCCCATGCGGAGAGGAGTACGAGGGTTCACTGGTTCGGCTGCGGTGTGAGGCTGCCGTCGCCGCAGGGCCTGGCCAGCAGTGGGAGTAGTAGGGGGCGGTGAGGCCTCCGCGGCATCACAGCCGGCCATGGGAGGCAGGAGCACGCGGCACGACCGACGCTGGTTTGGGCGGCTGGAGTAAGAAGATCAGAGGTTGAAGAAGCACTAGGGCCGTTGGATGGACATCGTACGGTCACTGGAGCTAGAATCGTTCATATTAACTAAGTTGACAAAGCCCTCCGTCCCCGTCAACTTAGTAGGCCCACAAGTCAGCCTCCCACTATGGTGGGTCCCAGCTTGCAGCGGGTATTCATTTTTTGTGTGTAATAAGGAGGCACTTCCTTGTGTGCGAAGATATAGCTGATGGGTCGGACCTGTCAGCGGGGGGGGGGGGATTTTTTCATGAAATACAGAGGCCCTTCCGGTGGGTCCCAGCTATCAGGTGGAGGAATCATTATTTTGCGTGTAATAAGGAGGCATTTCCTTGCGTGCGGCCGTGGACCCAACTGTCAGCCTCTCCACGCACAGTCTACTTCCGATGGATGTCGTTCGTTGACCATGTTGACCACTCTGCACCGAGCGCATCCAAGGTGGTGGACGACGGCGAGGCCCCGGACAGCAACGAGCCGGAGATGGGAAGACGCGGGAGTAGAGTCGCAGATGGAGAAGTGTATGAGGGTTAACTGGTTCTGGTGCGGTTTGGTTCGGCAGTAGGTGGAGAAGAACAGGAGGTGTGGAGGGGTGGAGGGATGGCCTGGCCAACGGTGGGGTAGCGCTTCACAGCGAAGCATGCTAAGCAGAGCTACTTGCAGCAGGAGGCGGGAGCAGGTGGTCCCAGCGGCGCTGGAGGAAGAAGACGAGAGATTGAAGATGGATGTCGGTCGTTCGATGTAAATCCAACGGCTAACAATGTCAGGATCATTTGTTGACTAAGTTGACAACGACTTGCGTTGGCTTCGACCTATTGGCCCACATTTCAGCCTAAAAAATGTGGCACGTATTCAACCCATTTTTTCAGAATTTACAGTCAATTTGATATCTTTTTTTTAGAATTACAGTCAATTTGCTGGGCTGGGTGAACAAATAATGTAGCGTCCATGCGGCCCATTCATTTTTTTCCTAAAAATTACAGGTCATTTGCACTTTCTCGAAATACATGATTTTGCTGGGCTGATTTTAATTATAATGTTGGGTTGGGCGCAGCAATGTTATCAAAAAGTAAACAGGGGCTTAGCATTTTGTTATAAATATATTTAAATAATAAGTGATTTATTATTACATTGGTCCTTAAATCTTACCATGCTTTTGTACACAATCACCAGGATTTTAGTTGCCAAAAAAATCCAGGATTTTATTGTTAAGAAATTATTTTTATAAGTTAATAAGATGTAGGATATTGTTTTCTTACATATGTAAGTATCTGTTAAATATATGATGACAATAACAATAATATATGATAACATATAAAATAATTTAAATATATATAATATAGCTAGAAGGGAAACATAAGTTGGACCAGGCGTTCCTATTCTTATATAGAAAAATAGAACAGACCTCTGCGTTTTCTTCAAAAAAATACATAAATTGGGCTGTCGATGTTTCAGGAAAAATAAAACCTCGGATCGGAGGTCCATAGGCTGGTCGATACATGAAGGCCCTCAAAAAATACAAACCGGCATGTCGTGGGCTGCGCATGTTAAAAAAGAAAGCCTAGACGGGGCAGCCCAAAACCCAGCTGATATTTGCTGCCCCAGTGATAATAAATGATACCTGCCAGCTCCCCGGCTTCGTTGTGAATTTATCTCTACGTTGAAGCACCTAAAAAAATGTAACTATGTTGACAAACCTGTGGGCCCCAACGTCAGTATAGCATTAGGAGGAAGTATTTTTTCAATGAGGCACTTGCTTGCGTACGGCCATAGACCTGGTGGGTCCCGACTGTCCGCCTCTCCACATACAATCCTCTCAAGATTCCTCTCGTTTGTTCAGTATGTTCACAATGGCAGATAGCGGCGCCGCGGGGAGCGTACAAAGGCGCAGGAGGAGATTGGACCACCTGAGGTAGTGCCTTATTTGTAACGAAAGTACTGAACTAGCCCAGTGGCCAAGTGACACTACCCGACAGCTGTTCCACCCGGGTTTGATTCCACCTGATGCAGGGAAAATATCTCCAAATTTTTTGCCTCTACCATTGTTGACATGTGGGTCCCCATTGTCATCTACGCACACCACGTCCAACACTTGCCAAAACTTCATCCCTCGTTTTCTCTGTTTTTCGCACACTCGACATTGTGTGGCCATTTTGAAAATAGCATACCTTTTTGACTGTGCATCTTATGAAGATGTGCTATGCATGAATGTTGATCAGCATGATGTTAACTGGCTGGTAGTTCCATTTTCGACCATGAATAAAACTTCCAACATGATGTTAACCCTGTTTGAAAAGGCCGTGTTAATATAAATGCTATGCCTATGAAAGTTGCAGTTTCTTATCTGAAACTGAAACTTGCAGTTTCTTCTCTGAGAATCACATTGTCTGCACTTTTATACTCCTATGAAACTACATTTTTTTTAAGTGCTAAAAATAGATCTCTAGAATTCATAGAATACTTCATATGCTCAATACTGCAAATCTGAAATTCAAAAGACATTCATATCTGAAAGTACTCTCAAAATGCACAACACAAAACACAATTCACAACCTGCAAATACTGACAACCCTAAGCTCCTCCTGACAATTCACAACCTGCCCGACTATTGGGCTGGGGGGGGGGGGGCAGTCCCCTTCTATTCCTCGGCGGCAGATAGCCGCCCCGTGAGACGATGTGAACGGCGAGGGAGAGGATGGCGGGGAAGCATCGTCGGGCCAACTGCTTTTCTCCTCTTGCAGTTGGGTTCGGTCGACGAAGACTCCACCGGCTCGCTCTGGCACGACACCCTCACAAACGACACCCTGTAGATGCTTGATCCTTCAACCTCTGGTGGATGCTCCATCTGGGATCGATACTCCCACCACCGCTCCCTCACGATCGGATTCGGTGAACCTGTTTGCTCCATGGCCTAGAGGAGCAGCTCTATGTACTCCCGCGTGACTCCCTTCGGAAGTATCGCCGCCTTTTAGCTCTGTTGCAGATATTTGGCCATGGATGTCGCTGTCTTGGTCCTTGTTGCCAAACCAAGACTGTATCTCCAACATCCTAGCTAGCTTCACAGGGTCGCCGTCTGCGATCCTCACGTATCGGTTGTACTCCTCCATCGATCTACTTCTCCACAACACCTTCACTCGCCGGCGGTGGTTTTTGAATGGAAGAGGAGAGGAGCAGCGCTGGTTTTGGATTAGAACGGGAGAGGAGCGACGCTGGTTTTGGATTGGAATAGGAGAGGAGGGGCGGTGGTTTTGAAATGGAAGAGGAGAGGAGCGGCGCTGATTTAGATTGGACCAGGAGAGGAGCGGCGGTGGTTTAAGAGGAGAGGAGCGGCGCTAGTCTTGGAAGTATTTTTTGTTTTGCGTATTTGGGGTCAAAGTTTGACCACATACTGTATTTGACAAGCAAAATGTGAATGCATGTCACCAAAAATTGTATCGTTTGGTTCGTATATGAATGTACTTTCAAATTATATTATTTTTGCAACGTATAACATATATTTTATTTGTGAAAATCATGGTCAATTATGACCCAGAATAAAAGGGAGAGTAGTTAATGTGGGGTCGCTTTCTTAATTGAAGGGTAAATTGATTTTGATTTTTATCTAGTCACAGCGCGCCGGCCCTCTCGTCCAATCCTAAATCGCTGCCGCACGCTCCTCTCCCTCTTCTCCATTGCAAAACCACCTCCTCTCCTCTCCATCATCTCCATTCCAAAACCACCGCCTCGCCTGTCACATCCCTAGTTCTGGTATGCTCTGAGCTAGCTAGTCATGTGTTGCATCATGTTTAAATTCTTTTGAATTTGAAATGGGGATTGATCAAACCCTAGCACTTTGAAATTCAATTAGGTCTAGTAAAAAATGCTTTCAATGAACCAAAGTACCCTTCATCAATGTTTGCTAATTTTGGCAAGGCTTTGGATCCAAACCAAAAATATTGAACATTTTTAAGGAAGATTTTGGGCACTGAAGTTAAATCATATTGTATTTGAATTTGAATTTATATTCCTAATATATAGAATATATTTTCAAATGTATCAGAAATACTTGTGTGCAATTGGAAAAGTCCATATAAGCCACATAAGTATTTACAGAAAGTTTTGGCACTAATTTGAATTTGTTTTGAGTTTAAACAGTGGCAAAACAAAACAAAACAGAAAAACAGAATAGAAAAACAGAAACAAAAGAAAAACGAAAGGCCACCAGGCCTCTTACCCGCACCCACCTGGCGGTCCACCTACCTGGTCCAGCCCACCTACCCCCATCGCGTCGTCTTCCTCCTGCCAGTAGGAGCAGGTGCGTGTCGACGCACGCGCAGCTACGGCCACCTCCTGCTTCGCGCTGGAGGCCCGTCCTTCTTCCTGATTCCGCGCTTGGAGATGCCTTGGAGCCCCTCTGTCCTCCTGCTTCTCTGGCCCCTCTCCTCCCCGCCATCGCTCGCCCCAAGCTCACCCGATTGCAGCCATGGCCGCCACTCGACGTCCTTGTGGCCACCGGACACCGTACGCCTCCTTGCCATGCCTGATAGCTACGAGATAAAGCAAAGCGTCTCCACGGAGAAGCACGCGTCCTCGGCTGCCCTACATCGCCGCCTTCGTCATCGTCTTCACCGACGGGCGCCCGAGATTGCCACCGTCGATTCGCTGGCCCCAGCGCTTCCCTGACGACGCCATTACCTCTGCTAGCCCTGCAGTGAGCTCCTCTCCAGTCCCCCCTTGTTCCCCTCCTCTAGCTCATCCTCTAGCAGTTGTCACCGCCAGATCCGTGAGCTCGATTCCGCCGGCCAGGCCGCCGCCGTGGCCACTGGCCCTACAGCCCGCACACGAGCACACCATCATGCTCAGAACGTCTCCACGAGCCCGTAGCACACCTCAGCTCGCCTTCCCGTGCCCCCTAGTGGTCGCTCGCATCATCGCCGTAGCTCCGGCCGCCGCACTTGCCGTCGCCGCCGTCGCCGTAGTGCACCCAGCTGCTGCCGCTTGCTGATATGGATGCGCGCGAGCCTGGGCGTCTCGTAGATGCCCTCCGCCGGCCGTTTGGTCGCCGGACGGCAAAACCCGACGCCCTCCGCCGTGTCGTGCGTCGCCGGCGTCGGGTCGCCGGCAGGTTTTGACCCAGTTGACCCGGGTTTGAGCACCGTTTGACCCCAGTGGGTACTGACATGTGGTCCCGCCTTGCTAATTAACCTAGGATTAGGACTAACTAAAATTAGTTAATCTAATGACACTGACACGCGGGATCCACTGGTCAGGTTTGAACTGGACTGTCCCCGTTGACTGCTGACGTCACCCTGACGCAATAAATCATTTACTGGATTTATTCTTATACAGGAAATTCCAAAAAATATTATAAACTTCAAAAATTCATAGAAATTAATCTGTAACTCCAAATGCAAAGATTTATATATGAAATTTGATCAGAAAAATCCAATCTTTCCATCTGTAATGGTTTCTTGCATGTCAGAACACTTTAACCTTGCTGTTTAAGTGAAACAAACTAATGCAATATTATGACTTCATATCATGGGCTTTCATTTGAATCAAAGATTCAAATGGACTCAAACCAACCTGTTTTAGAATGCATTAGCCAAAACACACCCATATTGCCATGTCATAGCATGCATCATATTGTTGCATATTGCCATGTGATGATTGTGTTCCGATGTGTCTTTTGTGGTAGGTTCTGCCTCCGAGGATACCCACGAATATCCGACTGAAGGGCAGTATCCTACTACCACTCCATGAGGCAAGCAAAACCCCCTTGTTCATTCTGATACAAACCCACTCTCTCGCTTCTGCTCTCTTTTACTGCATTAGGACAACAACGATTCAACTGTTACATGTAGTGGTAGTTGAACCCCTTTCCTCTGCATGACCTGTCATTGCCACAGTAAATAGATGAAACCCACTGGCATGAGTAGGAGTTGTTTGAGTCCTGATGTGCCTACTCATTCATGCTTGTTTGTCATGCCTGCTATTGCTTAGAGTTGAGTCAGGTCTGATTCATCGGGGATCAATTGGAATGTGGTGAACATGTCCTACTGTTGAGAGCTAAGTGTGTGAACACGATTTGGTAAAGGTAGCGGTGAGAGGCCATGTAGGAGTACAAGGTGGGTTGTCTCATTGCAGCCGTCCTCAGGAACTGAGTTCTGTGTTTGTGATCCATGAATAGTTACTACCACACATTGGGCTCCGGGCGCTCCAAGCTCTCTCGACTTATTAATCAACCTGATCTCTGTCCAGGAATTGCAACTAGTTTCTGGTGTTTGTAGGTAGTGTTAGTAGTCTACTAAGTGGCACCCGGTACAGGTGGGCTTGGGACAGACTAGGCACCGTGGCACGGTGTACCAAGCGTAGATCCATCCGTCGAGGTGGGCTTGGGAACCCTGCACACATCGTTTGGGGCCGTGAGCGACACCCCGGCCGGATCTCCTTGCGGATGGAACCCGAATAGGCGATAAACCTGGACTAGAGACTTGCATGGTTAGTCAGGTCGTGGCCGACTCCCTCGCCAGGCTTCCGCTTGAAGGTTGCCGAGATACACAACGTGTACATGGTGGTAAGTGGCGAGAGCGTGTGTGAAGAAGTACACCCCTGCAGGGTTAACATGATCTATTCGAATAGCCGTGTCCGCGGTAAAGGACTTCTGGGTTGCCTGTACAGTTCATAGACAAGTGAAAGTGGATACTCTAAAATGCGCAAGATAAGCGTGAGTGCTATGGATGGCGTTCTCGTAGGGAGACGGGAGCGGATCCATAGTGGTGTATTGATATGGTGAATATGTGGACTCGTGTGCGCCACCTCAAAAGAGTTACTTGCAGTCGTAGTTTAGGATAGCCGCCGAGTCAAAGCTGGCTTGCTGCAGTTAAACTCCACTACCCCCTTTGTTGATACCGATGCATATGTAGTTAGTTCTGATGTAAGTCTTGCTGGGTACATTTGTACTCACGTTTGCTTATTTTATGTTTTTGCAGAGAGATTTCAGTCTCACTAGTAGTTCCGCATGGACTTCGACGTTTAGCTTGTTACCTCAGCTACGATCTTGTACCCTTGGGAGGGTCTTGTAGATAGTCAGGCTTCTCAGCCTTCTTCATTTATAGTTGTCTGTACTCAGACAAGTTAAGCTTCCGCATGTGCTTGTTGCTTGTATGCTCTGTATGTTGGGTCATGAGACCCATGTTTGTAATACTTGGCTCCTCGGAGCCCAATGAATAAATACTCTGAGTCGTAGAGTCTTGTTGTGATGCCATGTTGTATTTGCACATATTGAGCATATTGTGTGTATGATTGAAATGCTTGGTATGTGTGGGATCCGACAATCTAGTTGTTTATCCTTGGTAGCCTCTCTTATGGGGAAATGTAGTCTGGTGCTTCCACTGAGCCTTGGTAGTCCGCTACAGCCCGGTTTACCGGAGTCCTGCTAGCCCAACACTACTGCTCCGGAACACCTAGACTGGCCGGCATGTGATACACTTCGTTCATGTGTCTGTCCCTTCGGGGAAATGTCACGCGGTGACATGCGGAGTCCTGCTAGCCTGCTACAGCCCGGGATCCCGGAGTCCTGTTAGCCCAGTTGCTACAGCCCGGATTCACACGCTGCTGACTGGCATGCTCGATGTTGTTTCATGTATGCCTGTCCCCGTAAGTTAGTGCCACTTTGGGTTCATGACTAGTCATGTCGGCCCGGGTTCTCTGTCATATGGATGCTAGCGACACTATCATATACGTGAGCCAAAAGGCGCAAACGATCCCGGGCCAGGTAAGGCGACACCCGTGGGGATACCGTGCGTGAGGCCGCAAAGTGATATGAGGTGTTACATGCTAGATCAGTGTGACTTAGAATCGGGGTCCTGACATCGCCTCTCCCTCTTCTCCATTGCAAAACCACCTCCTATCTCCTCGGACGAGGATCCCCTGACGTAGCCCATCCTGCCATTGAGACACTGACACATGGGTCCCACCAAGCGCGGGGCCCACCTGTCAGCGACCGAAAGGCAGGGAAACCTCTCCTCTCCATCATCTCCATTCCAAAACCACCGTCTCGCCTCTCCCTCTTCTCCATTGCAAAACCACCTCCTCTCCTCTCCATCATCTCCATTCCAAAACCACTGTCTCGCCTCTCCCTCTTCTCTATTGCAAGACCACCGTCTCTCCTCCCATCTTCCAAAGCTTGCACCGGACCACTCAGAAGGACATCTATGGAGAGGATGCAGCAGCGAATCAGGCAGATCGCCGGCGGTGACCAGGCAAAGTTAGCCAGGTTGAAGGAGATCCTTACTTGGTTTGACAATGAGTGGGAGATTTCGAGGACGGTGAGGGCCATGTGGTAATGTATGCAAAAGAGCGAGACGGCGATGATGAGGGCGGCGATGTACTCCTCGGCGGTAGTCACGTCGTAGTCCTTCGAGTTCATCGAGTATCTCCTCTGGGCGATGGAGCAGACAGATTCGCCCGAGGCCAAAGTCAGGCGGAGGTGGTGGGCATACAGGTCGAAGGTCGAGCACCCAGAGGATAATGAATCGATCGAGTACGGTGTGCCGTTCGTGAGGGTGCAGAGCCAGCCGGAGCCACATGAGTATTCGTTCTACCACCGCAAGAGGTGGCCGGATGGCGCGATGTCGCTTCCCCGCCGTTCTCCATGGTTCCCACGACGCTCGCCTCGTTTCAACAGCGTCGGTAGGGTTTAAGGTAAGCTTCGCACTAACCTAATCTGCCATCTGCTCATGCTTACAATCAGTGTGACAGCTAATAAAAATCATGCTTACAATCAGTCTCTGAGTACTACGCCAATCACCCTAAAATACTCTGGACCTTTGGGTCAAAGTTGTGACACTGTGTACAAATAAAGAAAAATAGATTGGTGCTTCTTTCAGAAAAGAGTACTCCCTAGAAAATTGCCAATATAAGCTACTAGTATTTTTTGAAGTCTAAGCTACTAGTATTCAGTTAGAGGATTTGCTGCCGAGAAAGATCCGTGCACAGTGAGTGCCACACATCCACTGGTGGTGGTGGATGCCAATGCTTAGATGGAGTAGGGTTGGTTCGGTAATTTTTACTTGGCACCTCGCACTCTGCCTATATGCCGGTTCCATCCGTACATTTGTGCAGTTCCACCAAAATGCAGTTGAATAACCCTGTTTGCACAGATAATGAAAAAGCATGATTACATTATAGTGGCACTAGTTGATGAGACATACACTAATAAATAGAAGAAAAATATTGCGATAGTATCATAGTATGCCATGCTGCGAGGGCGAGATGGGCCCTGCGACGCCTCATACTGGAAATCGACCCAAGTCTCCCCGATACACCTTCTGCCAGTGATGAACATCAGTGTACAATGGTAGTACAAGGAGGGGCCTTGAGACATTCCAATCTCTATTTTTGTGCAGATCAACTAAAATTAAGCACCCTAGTTTGCAAAAACACTAAAACATTAACAATGGGACTAATTGATGAAACATATACTAACAAAGAGAAGCACTTTCTTTATCTACATTGGAAATGAAATGATAGAGAGGACACTCGCTCTATTTTAACTGTATTATTACTTCATTTGACCAGTGGCACTAGGGTCGAGCAGGTGGCAAACGAGGTGTACTGTGCGTCGCAAGGATGGAGAGTGCTTAGACTGGGATGCTGAAGCTGGCTCTATCTTCCCCCCTGATGTTTCTGTGGTACCATTTGGGTTGTAATCCAAACTTGGTCAAGCTGGTGCTGCGTCCCCCTACCTGCCTAGCTTATGTGGCGAACTTGTCTCCTGCTAGTACTCAGTCCAGTCTAGTAGTAGTTGCATAACTGCCCGTTTACAATGAGATGTTGCCGGATAATGGTTCTCTATGGTAGGGTTTCTTTAATGAAATCAGAGGAAACCCCCTCTTTCGATATATAAAAAAAATCTGTGGCACTAGCGGTTCCAAAACATTGCCTCAAATTAATAGTGCCACTAGATTAAGGTGCAAAATAATAATATTACTGCTTTATCATGGTAGTGCCAAAACAATAGCACAAGAGCAGACTCAACATGCAGGATCTTTGGCACACGGTCAGACCAAAAATTGACATACCTCGTGATGGGAACCATATCTGCAGTCAACGCTATCGTAGAAGGGATGACACCAGTCACCAACATGGATGATTCAATTCATGGGACCTTTTGGTGCAGTTCACCTAAAATGAAGCAATGTCCCATGAGCTAGCAGCTTCTTCTTCATTTTTTTAAGAAAAGGGCTTCAGCCCCGGTTCCATTTCCATCAGAAAACGAAACCCACAGAGCTTCTTCTTCATTAGTTACAATAAAATTGAGCAACATCAAGGTTGGTTGTGAAGCTCCTGGAATGTTCAACTATAATTTGGATATCATTTGTGCAGTTCAACTAAGATCAAGCGTGAAATGTATGTCTCTGTTTGCACAAAAAAGGTGGAAAGGAGGGTGACAAACAAGTGATGAAACATACATCAAATGAAAAGAAGCATGTTCCTTATTTGAATGGCAATCCTACAAGGACATTAGCAATTTCTAAAGCAGCAGCATTGCAAGATATTAGTGTGGGCATTAGATTAACTATGACAGCCGTTAAATACGACATTACTTTAATGGTGCCATTGCTTCATTTTACCAGCAACATTACATTAACAACTGCTACAGAGTCGGTATTTGGGCACGGGAGAGTAAGCGGACCAGGACAGTTGCATTTCTAACTAAAAGAAGCAACTTATCTTAATGGGAAATTTAGCAGGACATGAAAAAAAGTGCCATTGATTCATATTATTGGAGGCATTACATTGAAAACAACATTGGTTTAACGTGTCCTTACTTTTAACAGTGCGACTGCTACATTTTACCAGTGGCATTACATAAGAGTGGCTCGGGGCAACAAACATCAGAACAGGATATCTGGGTTGGTCCCATTTTTGTTCGATATAGCCACCTTATACCGTGTGAGGCTAGCAAATCTAGTGCTGGACTTACTCTGTTGACTTGTCCCCCAGTCCCCACTTTCTTTCCTCTTTCAACCAATAGATCAGGTTTATATTGAGTTCGTACTGCGTTTCCCTTTATTTCCCTATTAGACCAAGAGACCAGTTGGATAGCCAGTCTCTGCTACTTTTTGCCCCCATTATTTCCTCTTTTGACCAAGTCCTAGATTCAGGTAACAGATCTTCCCCCACCCCCACCCCCTTTCTTCCTTGTTTGAACCAAGTAGTACTAGATTCGAGTGCATGAACTACTTTTACCTCTTAACAGTCAAAATTTAGGTGGCTTTCGAACAGCTGATCGATCCTATCTATGAGGGGGCCTGGGAAATAGTAAAAGATACAAATGCAGCGACATTAGGAGCTCAGGAAGTAGAGCAAGGCCGGTTTCAAAGGAAGTTATACCTGAGGGTCACCGGGATGTCGCTAGGTGGACGGCGGGAGGCCGGATCTGCCCACACTACGACAGCGAGGAAGAAGGGGTCGGAGGCCCTCCCTAGCTAGCGGTGCTTGGGAGAGAACGACAAGGCACGCTGATCGGGGCGCGCTGGCAGTGGGTAAGAGCCGTCGCCGAGGACGACCGCGTGAACGTTGCACCTTCTCACCTTCCCCAGCGGAGAGGATCCGGGTGGATCTATGACCAGCGGTGAGCAGAGAGAGAGAGAGAGTGTGTGGCCACTGCTGTCCTGTTTAGATCTGGAGAGGACGAGAAAGTGTGAAGAGAGCAACACTAGCAAGCAAGCGCGGAGGCTCCTGCCTATATAGTGGAGTACTAGTTTTCTTTTGTCTACCGGAGCCGGCTTGACCTCGCCAATGACTGTCGAGAAGTCTTCATGCACGTGCCCTGGAGGCGCAGTTGTCGTAATTTTGATCTGAAGCACCGGACTATACATATAACACGAAAAAATGCCACATGACAAGAAACCATAACCTCACTGCCCAAAGGAGACAACATGAATCCCGACGGACAAACTAGACGAGGATCAAAGCTCAAATTAAAGATAAGCTCGTAGAAAAGGGGCCCGTCGATAGATGTCCTAATTAACATAGTCGGCTTGACCTAGATGGCAGCCGAGTAGTCTTCATGCATGTGCCCCTGATGACCAGCACCTTGGAGGAACTCAGTTGTCGCTGTTTAACCCTCGCAGTGATCCGAAGCACATGACACCTAATATTGCAGGATGACAAGAAACCTTTTTTTAGATTTTTCATCAGAACTACAGCCCTGTACAACACAACCTGCACAATATGTAGATGATAGCCAATCCAGGCGTGTCTGCTGGAGTCTGGTCACATGCATGGATGAACTGATCTTCCGTGTCATGCAGGGATCGTCCATGCACCAACGTCTGTACAACACTTCTCTAGTACTATCGCTCGTCTCTCTCTTCTATTAACTCACCCGACTTGCGGGGCCAGGGAGTGTGCCTATGGTTGGTTCTCGATTGCGGTCCCACATGTATGTGCAAACGCAATATGACGCGCGTTCCATTCGGAGAGTGATAACCCACAAGTATAGGGGATCGCAACAGTTTTCGAGGGTAGAGTATTCAACCCAAATTTATTGATTCGACACAAGGAGGGCCAAAGAATATCCTCAAGTATTAGCAGTTGAGTTGTCAATTCAACCACACCTGGATAAATTAATATCTGCAGCAAAGTATTTAGTAGCAAAGTAGTATGGAAGTAAGGTTAACGGTAGCAAAAGTAATATTTTTGGGTTTTGTAGTGATTGTAACAGTAGCAACGGAAAAGTAAATAAGCGAAGAACAATATGTGAAAAGCTCGTAGGCATTGGATCGGTGATGGACAATTATGCCGGATGCGATTATTCATGCAACAGTTATAACATAGGGTGACACAGAACTAGCTCCAATTCATCAATGTAATGTAGGCATGTATTCCGAATATAGTCATACGTGCTTATGGAAAAGAACTTGCATGACATCTTTTGTCCTACCCTCCCGTGGCAGCGGGGTCCTAACGGAAACTAAGGGATATTAAGGCCTCCTTTTAATAGAGTACCAGACCAAAGCATTAACACATAGTGAATACATGAACTCCTCAAACTATGGTCATCACCGGGAGTGGCCCCGATTATTGTCACTTCGGGGTTGCCGGATCATAAAACATAGTAGGTGACTATAGACTTGCAAGATAGGATCAAGAACTCACATATATTCATGAAAACATAATAGGTTCAGATCTGAAATCATGGCACTCGGGCCCTAGTGACAAGCATTAAGCATAGCAAAGTCATAGCAACATCAATCTCAGAACATAGTGGATACTAGGGATCAAACCCTAACAAAACTAACTTGATTACATGATAAATCTCATCCAACCCATCACCGTCCAGCAAGCCTACGATGGAATTACTCATGCACGGCGATGAGCATCATGAAATTGGTGATGGAGGATGGTTGATGATGACGATGGCGACGGATTCCCCTCTCCGGAGCCCCGAACGGACTCCAGATTAGCCCTCCCAAGAGAGTTTAGGGCTTGGCGGCGGCTCCGTATCGTAAAACGCGATGAATCCTTCTCTCTGATTTTTTCTCCCCGAACGTGAATATATAGAGTTGGAGTTGAGGTCGGTGGAGCACCAGGGGGCCCACGAGGCAAGGGGCGCGCCCATGGGGGCAGGCGCGCCTCCCACCCTCGTGGACAGGGTGTGGGCCCCCTGGCCTTTATTCTTTTGCCAGTATTTTTTATTATTTCCAAAAATAATCTCCGTGAAGTTTCAGGTCATTCCGAGAACTTTTGTTTCTGCACAAAAATAATACCATGGCAATTCTGCTGAAAACAGCGTCAGTCCGGGTTAGTTCCATTCAAATCATGCAAGTTAGAGTCCAAAACAAGGGCAAAAGTGTTTGGAAAAGTAGATACGTTGGAGACGTATCAACTCCCCCAAGCTTAAACCTTTGCTTGTCCTCAAGCAATTCAGTTGATAAACTGAAAGTGATAAAGAAAAACTTTTACAAACTCTGTTTGCTCTTGTTGTTATAAATATGTAAAGCCATCATTCAAGTTTTCAGCAAAGATTATGAACTAACCATATTCACAATAACATTTAGGTCTCATGTTTACTCATATCAATGGCATAATCAACTAGCAAGCAATAATAATAAATCTCGGATGACAACACTTTCTCAAACCAATCATAATATGATATAACAGGATGGTATCTCGCTAGCCCTTTCCGAGACCGCAAAACATAAATTCATGGTAAAAGAGATCCAGTCATATTCATACACAATATAAATTAATAGTAATGGATGCAAATGACAGCGGTGCTCTCCAGCTGGTGCTTTTTAATTAGAGGGTGATGACTCAACATAAAAGTAAATAGATAGGCCCTTCGCAGAGGGAAGCAGGGATTTGTAGAGGTGTCAGAGCTCGGTTTTTGAAATAGAGATAAATAATATTTCGAGCGGCATACTTTCATTGTCAACATAACAACCAAGAGATGGCGATATCTTCCATGCTACACACATTATAGGTGGTTCCCAAACAGAATGGTAAAGTTTATACTCCCCCTCCACCAACAAACATCAATCCATGGCTTGTCCGAAACAACGGGTGCCTCCAACTAACAATAATCCTGGGGGAGTTTTGTTTGCAATTATTTTGATTTGATTTGCATAAAGCATGGGACTGGGCATCCCGGTGACCAGCCATTTTCTCGTGAGTGAGGAGCGGAGTCCACTCCTCTTGAGAATAACCCGCCTAGCATGGAAGATATAGACAACCCTAGTTGATACATGAGCTATTTGAGCATGCAAAACAGAATTTCATTTGAAGGTTTGGAGTTTGGCACATACAAATTTACTTGGAACGGCAGGTAGATACCGCATATAGGAAGGTATGGTGGACTCATATAGAATAACTTTGGAGTTTATGGAATTGGATGCACAAGCAGTATTCCCGCTTAGTACAAGTGAAGGCTAGCAAAAGACTGGGAAGCGGCCAGCTAGAGAGCGACAACAGTCATGAACATGCATTAAAATTAATAAACATTGAGTGCAAGCATGAGTAGGATATAATCCACCATGAACATAAATATCGTGGAGGCTATGTTGATTTTGTTTCAACTACATGTGTGAATATGTGCCAAGTCGAGTCACTCGAATCATTCAAAGGAGGATATCACCCTATCATACCACGTCACAACCATTTTAATAGCATGTTGGCACGCAAGGTAAACCATTATAATCTCCTAGCTAATTAAGAATGGCATAAGCAACTATAATCTCTAATTGTCATTGCAAACATGTTTATTCCTAATAGGCTGAATCAGGAACGATGAACTAATCATATTTACAAAAACAAGAGAGGTCGAGTTCATACCAGCTTTTCTCATCTCAATCATTCCATCATATATCGTCATTATTGCCTTTCACTTGCACGACCGAACGATGTGAATAATAATAATAGTGCACGTGCATTGGACTAAGCTGGAATCTGCGAGCATTCAATAAACAAGAGAGGACAAGGCAATATGGGCTCTTGGTTAAATCAACAATAATGCATATAAGAGCCACTTCAACAATTTCATTATGGTCTTCTCCTATCGACCCCCAAAGAAAAGAAAAGAAATAAAACTATTTACACGGGAAAGCTCCCAACAAGCAAAAGAAGAACGAGAAATAGTTTTGGGTTTTCTTTTAATTATTACTACCACAACATGAAAAGTAAACTAGCTAAAAGCTACAACTAATTTTTTTGGTTTTCCTTAAGGTTTTTCAAACACACAAGAAGAAAGCATAAAAAGGAAAATAAACTAGCATGGATAGTACAATGAAAGAGTATGAGCACCGACAACTAGCAATGAGTGTGTGAACATGAATGTAATGTCGGTGAGAAATACGTACTCCCCCAAGCTTAGGCTTTTGGCCTAAGTTGGTCTATGACCACGGCTGGCCTGGCGGATATCCGAAGTTGTAACTCGGGTCGTACTGAGATGAAGCCCTGGGTTGCCACTGGCTGGCCATCTCCTCCGGGTTCCACTGATAAACAGACTGTCGTGAAGGATCAAATTGTGGTTCCGGCTCTGGTTCTGTAGCTGGTGTGGGGTTTCGGTAGGCGTGAATGGCCTCCAGCAGAACAAGGTACTTGCTGTTCGCGTTGGTCGCGGAGGAAGTCGGTGAGGCCTGCATTTTCAGCCAACTCATAAATCATCATAAATCCCGGCTGCTCTCAAGAAATCATCACAAGGCCATTCACATGGCCTAACTTCCGTGGTGCGAGGGAGATTATACTTGGGCCTCTCTTCTTCTTCACTTTGCTTATCCTTCGAGCTTCAGCTCGAAGAACCCCTCAAAAATCTCTTCATCATTTTCTGACAATTTCTGAAATTTTTAGTAACTTCAAATAAAAGTGAACCAAACTCAACGAAATTGATAGCAACTACTCCCACAAGTGCTTAGAGACTATATCATGCATTAGAACTACTTGGGACCAAATAAAATTGACATGCAAGCTCAAGAACAGGGTCACCTAGGCAGCAAAAATTTGCAATGAATAAAGCACTAGAACAAAAACTAATTGGACCATTGGAGGAGTCACATACCAAAGAACAATCCCCCAAAGCAGTTTTGTGAGTGGAGCTTTGAGCAAGGACATCGAAAATCGCAGCAAAATGAGCAAGAACACGTGCTTGAGCTGGCTGGTGATTTTTTTGGGAGGAAGGAGTGTGTGGTGGCAGGAATAAGTGGAGGGGAGCCACCATGGGCCCACGAGGCATGGGGGCGCGCCCTGGACCCTCGTGGCCATGTGCTTGCTCCCCTGCTGTGTTCTCAGTGCCAGATATTCTCAAATATTCCAGAAAAAAATCATATTTCAATTTCGGGGCATTTGGAGAACTTTTATTTTCGGGGTATTTTTTATTGCACGGATAATTCAGAAAATAGACAGAAAATACTATTTTTGCTTTATTTCAACTAAATAACAAATTAAAAAGAGGGTACAGAAGGTTGTGCTTTCTAACTTCATCCATCTCATGCTCATCAAAAGGAATCCGCTAACAAGGTTGATCAGGTCTTGTTAACAAACTCATTCCGAATTGCATGAAACCGGAGAATTTTCGAATAGCACTAGGTTACCTCAATAGGGATATGCACATCGCCAATAATAAGAATATCATATCTCTTTTTGACAGTAGGAAGAGGAAATTCAAAACCTCCAAAAATAATCGATGGAATTTTTCCAATAGAATTGATACTGTGGACTTGAGGCTGTTTCCTCGGAAAGTGTACCGTATGCTCATTACCATTAACATGAAAAGTGGCATTGCCTTTGTTGCAATCAATAACAGCCCCTGCAGTATTCAAAAAGGGTCTTCCAAGAATAATAGACATACTATCGTCTTCAGGAATATCAAGAATAACAAAGTCCGTTAAAATAGTAACGTTTGCAACCACAACAGGCACATCCTCACAAATACCGATAGGTATAGCAGTTGATTTATCAGCCATTTGCAAAGATATTTTAGTAGGTGTCAACTTATTCAAATCAAGTCTACGATATAAAGAGAGAGGCATAACACTAACACCGGCTCCAAGATCACATAAAGCAGTTTTAACATAGTTTCTTTTAATGGAGCATGGTATAGTGGGTACTCCTGGATCTCCTAACTTCTTTGGTATTCCACCCTTAAAAGTATACTTAGCAAGCACGGTGGAAATTTCAGCTTCCGGTATCTTTCTTTTATTTGTAACAATATCCTTCATATACTTGGCATAAGGATTCATTTTAAGCTTATCAGTTAAACGCATACGCAAAAAGATAGGTCTAATCATTTCAGCAAAGCGCTCAAAATCCTCATCATCCATTTTCTTGGATGACTTAGGAGGAAAAGGCATGGGTTTCTGAACCCATGGTTCCCTTTCTTTACCATGCTTCCTAGCAACAAAGTCTCTCTTATCATAACGTTGATTCTTTGATTGTGGGTTATCAAGATCAACAACAGGTTCAATTTCTACATCATTGTCATTACTAGGATTAGCATCAACATGAACATCATCATTAACATTATCACTTGGTTCATGCTCATTACCAGATTGTGTTTCAACATCAGAAATAGAAATATCATTGGGATTCTCAGGTGTGTCAACAACAGGTTCACTAGAAGCATGCAAAGTCCTATCATTTTCGTTTTCTTCCTTTTAGAAGGACTAGGTGCATCAACATTTGTTCTCTGAGAATCTTGCTCAATTCTCTTAGGGTGGCCCTCAGGATACAAAGGTTCCTGAGTCATTTTACCCCCTCTAGTCATAACTCTAACAGCATTATCATTTTTCTTACTATTTAATTCATTGAGCAAATCATTCTGAGCTTTGAGTACTTGTTCTACTTGAGTGGTAACTGTAGAAGCATGTTTGCTAATGAGTTTAAGTTCACCTTTAACTCTAGACATATAATCACCCAAGTGTTCAATCATATAAGCATTATGTTTCAATTGTCTACCAACATAAGCATTAAAGTTTTCTTGTTTGACAATAAAATTATCAAACTCATCTAAGCATTGGCTAGCAGACTTATAACGAGGAATATCACCTTCATCAAATCTTTAGAGAGAATTTACCTTTACTACCTATGTTGGGTTATCAAGACAATGTGTTTCTTCAACAGGCGGCAAACTAAGACCATGAATCTCTTCAACAGGAGGTAAATTCTTAACATCTTCAGCTTTTATACCTTTTTCTTTCATAGATTTCTTCGCCTCTTGCATATCTTCAGGACTGAAGTATAGAATTCCCCTTTTCTTCGGAGTTGGTTTAGGAGTTGGTTCAGGGAGTGTCCAATTATTTTTATTAGTCAATATATTATTCAATAGAATTTCAGCTTGATCAGCTGTTCATTCCCTGAAAACACAACCAGCACAACTATCTAGGTGGTCTCTGGAAGCATCGGTTAGTCCATTGTAAAAGTTATCAAGTATTTCTTTCTTGAGAGGATGATCAGGCAAAGCATTAAGTAATTGGAGAAGCCTCCCCCAAGCTTGCGGGAGACTCTCTTCTTCAATTTGCACAAAATTATATATATCCCTTAAAGCAGCTTGTTTCTTATGAGCGGGGAAATATTTAGCAGAGAAGTAATAAATCATATCCTGGGGACTACGCACACAACCAGGATCAAGAGAATTAAACCATATCTTAGCATCACCCTTTATTGAGAACGGAAACAATTTAAGGATATAATAGTAGTGAGTTTTCTCATCATTAGTGAACAGGGTGGCTATATCATTTAATTTAGTAAGATGTGCCACAACAGTTTCAGATTCATAGCCATAAAAAGGATCAGATTCAACCAAAGTAATTATCTCAGGGTCGACAGAGAATTCATAATCCTTATCAGTAACAAAGATAGGTGAAGTAGCATAAGCAGGATCATATTTCATTCTAGCATTCAGAGATTTTTGATTCATCTTAGCTAATAATTTCTTAAGATCACTTTTATCATTGCAAGCAAGAAAGTCTCCAGCAGTTTCTTCATCCATAACATAACCCTCAGGCACAACAGGCAATTCATATCTAGGGGGAGAATCTTCATCATTACTTTCATCAATATTATCAGTTTCAATAATTTCATTCTCTCTAGCCCTAGCAAGTTGTTCATCAAGAAATTCACCAAGTGGCACAGTAGTATCAAGCATGGAAGTAGTTTCATCATAAGTATCATGCATAGCAGAAGTGGCATCATCAATAACATGAGACATATCAGAATTAATAGCAGAAGCAGGTTTAGGTGTCGCAAGCTTACTCAAAACAGAAGGTGAATCAAGTGCAGAGCAAGATGGCAGTTCCTTACCTCCCCTCGTAGTTGAGGGATAAATCTTGGTTTTCTCGTCTTTCAAGTTCCTCATAGTGATCAGCAGATATAAATCCCAAGTGACTCAAAGAATAGAGCTATGCTCCCCGGCAACGGCGCCAGAAAATAGTCTTGATAACCCACAAGTATAGGGGATCACAACAGTTTTCGAGGGTAGAGTATTCAACCCAAATTTATTGATTCGACACAAGGGGAGCCAAAGAATATTCTCAAGTATTAGCAGTTGGGTTGTCAATTCAACCACACCTGGATAACTTAATATCTGCAGCAAAGTATTTAGTAGCAAAGTAGTATGGAAGTAACGGTAGCAAAAGTATTTTTTTTGGGTTTTGTAGTGATTGTAACAGTAGCAACGGAAAAGTAAATAAGCGAAGAACAATATGTGAAAAGCTCGTAGGCATTGCATCAGTGATGGAGAATTATGCCGGATGCGATTATTCATGCAACAGTTATAACATAGGGTGACACAGAACTAGCTCCAATTCATCAATGTAATGTAGGCATGTATTCCGAATATAGTCATACGTGCTTACGGAAAAGAACTTGCATGACATCTTTTGTCCTACCCTCCCGTGGCAGCGAGGTCCTAACGGAAACTAAGGGATATTAAGGCCTCCTTTTAATAGAGTACCGGACCAAAGCATTAACACATAGTGAATACATGAACTCCTCAAACTATGGTCATCATCGGGAGTGGTCCCGATTATTGTCACTTCGGGGTTGCCGGATCATAACACATAGTAGGTGACTATAGACTTGCAAGATAGGATCAAGAAATCACATATATTCATGAAAACATAATAGGTTCAGATCTGAAATCATGGCACTCGGGCCCTAGTGGCAAGCATTAAGCATAGCAAAGTCATAGCAACATTAATCTCAGAACATAGTGGATACTAGGGATCAAACCCTAACAAAACTAACTCGATTACATGATAAATCTCATCCAACCCATCACCATCCAGCAAGCCTACGATGGAATTACTCACGCACGGCGGTGAGCATCATGAAATTGGTGATGGAGGATGGTTGATGATGACGATGGCGGCGGATTCCCCTCTCCGGAGCCCCGAACGGACTCCAGATCAGCCCTCCCGAGAGAGTTTAGGGCTTGGCGGCGGCTCCGTATCGTAAAACGCGATGAATCCTTCTGTCTGATTTTTTTCTCCCCGAACATGAATATATAGAGTTGGAGTTGAGGTCGGTGGAGCACCAGGGGGCCCACGAGGCAGGGGCGCGCCCAGGGGGTAGGCGCGACTCCCACCCTCATGGACAGGGTATGGGCCCCCTGGCCTTGATTCTTTCGCCAGTATTTTTTATTATTTCCAAAAATAATCTCCGTGAAGTTTCAGGTCATTCCGAGAACCTTTGTTTCTGCACAAAAATAACACCATGGCAATTCTGCTGAAAGCAGCGTCAATCCGGGTTAGTTCCATTCAAATCATGCAAGTTAGAGTCCAAAACAAGGGCAAAAGTGTTTGGAAAAGTAGATACGTTGGAGACGTATCAGAGAGCGGCGTGCCAAACTGACCGACCGTCTGGGGTGCCACGCGAACGCGACGGGCGTGCTTTATACTCCGTACATGTGTACCGCCATTTTCTTGAGGCTTTGCTCCATGGCGCGATCCATGGATACAATATCAGTATATTGTACTATTTAAAAGTCGAGGGCGGGGCTTTTCCCGTGCGGTAGGCGAGTTAGTGCTGGACAGGTGGGGCCCCTTGATTTGACTTGCCATTTTATCATTTTAACTGCGGCGCTACGACTGGTGTGAGTCTTCTGATTCCTGACCACCTCCATGGTATACAGGTGCCTCTCCCAATGCTCCACCATGTAGAGGTTGGCTCTTGCATGAAAGCCCACTCCTCCACTTTTTCCTTGCCTCTTTCCTCCACATATGCAAAAATGCCATGTAAGCGGGCTTATAGCCCACTATTATACTTGCTCGTACAGGAGCTAAGCCTGCCACATAGGCCTAAAGTCTGATGTGGCAAGTTAATTACTCCCTCCGTCTAGGTGTGCAAGTCCTCTTACGAAAACCAAATAATCCCAAAACACTTAGGCGTGGTGCATACATCGTTTCTTGTTTCTTGACATACCAACCAATAAGAGATATGGGGTGTGCATGCTTTTAATGACTTGAGACTACCATTTCATTGGAAGAGGTCACTCCTTGGCAAATGCAATAAATACTACGAAGAAAGAGATAGAGAGAAGTAAAAAAAATACTCTTATAGCCAACCTTACAGCTAACCCTGTTGTATGAGTGACTAAGTGATGACTATGTATGACATGCGAACATCAGATAGCCTAACGCACCGTGTTAAATCTCCAAGGGCGCGACCGCGCGAGCGAGGCGACGGTCGTGGTAGGCGCGACCATGAGACGGGCTGCTGGCAGCCACTAGTAGAAAAAGGGCCATTTGTCCCGGTTCATAAGGCCCATCTGTCCCGGTTGTGGAACCGGGACTAAAGGGTCGTTACTAAAGCCCTAGGCCTTTAGTCTCGGTTCTTACACGAACCGGGACAGATGGGCCTCCACGTGGCCGCTGCGACGAGCCCAGGCAGGAAGGCCTTTGGTCCCGGTTGGTGGCACCAACCGGGACCAAAAGGCATCCACGCGTCAGCAGCTGGCAGGAGCTGATGTTTTTTTGAAAGGGGGTGGGTTTAGGGGGTTTTGGCGGGTTAATTTAGGTGTTTCATGTATTGTGTTAGCTAGCTAATTAATACAGAGAAGTGTCCTCTCTTATCTCCATGCTTGGTCGATGCTACGTACTATACGTATAGAGAGGACTCGAAACGCTAGCTAGTAAGCAAATGAAGGAAACAGAAGATCGTCATGAACATATGCATACAGAGAGAAGTGATATCGACCTCTCCTTCTCCGAGAGATTGGTCGAACAACAAGTTTTCGTATATCTATCTGACGCTACTGGCTACATATGTACAATATAAGATCTCTTACAATATAATCCCCTAATTATATATGAACTCAGGGTCCACATGGTATTCTCCGTCTTTATCGATCACGTGGTCAAGAAAGAATGCCGCCAATTCCTCTTGAATTGCTCGCATGCGATCTGGTGCTAGGAGTTCATCCCGCATCCGAAACATCTAATTTGAAGAAGGGGGTCAATACATATATATGAATGAATGAAACTCAACACAAATGATGGTAATAAAATAAAATTGTGAATATTATTGCTTACACACTTCATATTGTTTGTTAGAGTAGCCCCGCTCACAGGTCGTGTGGCGGATGGACTCGCAAACGTAGTATCCACAATAATTATTCTCGGCTTCCTGCCACAACCACTTTACAAGAAATAGAGGTCAATCCACTGATAAGCAAGCATGCTAAATGGTATTGATGAAACTAGCGCTTGAATCACTAGGAGATGCGCGGAACTAGCTAGTAGTACTTACTTTCGGGTGTGTAAATCGTAGCTTCCTCGGCAGTCCCGGAGCTTTTGAGGTGAATTTTTTCCAAACCCTGCCAGACAAAGAAAGTAATTACTTGATATTAGGAAATGAACAAAGTTGCCGATATGGTGCGATAATGATCGATTTAACTTACTTCTCGAGCATTTCAGTCATGTCCGCATACTCTTGGGGATCTTTTCGTCTCGAGTCTAAGACGGTTACTAGTCCCTGCTCAAGCTTAATCTCTAGGAGAATATAGTGGAACCTGTGCACGCATGCATAACTCATCAATTACATTACTATAACCTCGACTAATAAGGGAAACCGAATATGCACAAGACAGTAACACTCACTTGAAGTTGTAAGGAAAGAGTATTATATCTTTGTTTTGATTTATTACCAACGATCGTAGCAAGTTGGCCTCGGTATCTTTGGCTTGAAATTCAACCGTAAATTGATCTATGAGATTTGTGTTGGTGAACCCAATATTACCGATTTGTCTTTTCTTCAATTCGGCGATCTTCAATCTGCATAATATAGTGAGGGTAATTATATATACATGCAATGAAAGAGCTGAGATATATATAGAGACTTAATGACAGAAGTAGTACTTACAGACAGTAGCAAGTGACCGTTAATTTATCGAGGGCCTTTTGATTGAAAAACTGGAAGAACTCCTCAAAAGGAACAGACAACAGTTCAATTCCAACGAGGTCATGCTCCTCTTTAACTCTCAGCGTCAAAGTATTCATCCCCCCAGACTCTCTGTAGGTTTTCATGTACCAATCATGGAATCTTCGCATCATCGTTGTTAGAGATCTTTCATCTTTGACGAGAGGCTTCCCGTAATGGTATTTGTGTCCGTCCACCTCCAAGAAATCATAATGTACATCGTCGGGCAGGTAATCTCCAAGATTGGTATTGGGCAAAATCTCCGGATGATTAGAGACGATATCGCTAGACACCTTGAGCGGGGGGCACGATTGGTTCGTTTGTTCGCCGAGCTGGGCAATTTTTTTCCCAGCTCGTCGTTCAGCTAACCTTTGATCACTGATAGTACTTCCCGACCGATCCACTTCGATACATGACCTTTCAATAATGCGATCATAGTTGGATTGCGGTGGAGAAGGTGGTGCTCGCTTCAGGGCATCGATAGTGCGCTTTGCTTTCACCGGATCTATCTTCTCCTCCGGAGGTGGATGTTTCTTTGCTTTCACCCCTTGAAAGTAGTCCCTCACTTCAGCTTCCATGATCTTCTTGTTTTCCTCCACAGTCATCTCATATGGTAACTTCTCTAGAGGCTTGAGAGATGGACCGAATCTGTATTGCCTCCCGCCTCTGGCTGTACTGCTAGACGCGGGAGCAGACGGAGCGGCTATGGCTGTCTCTTTCCTTGCTTACGAGGCGGAGGAGAAGGACTACGACGCGCGAGAGCAGCCGGAGTGGCGGCGGGTCTCTTTCGCCCTTGCTGACAAGGCGGAGGAGGAGGCGGAGTGCCGCCACACGCTGGAGAAGGAGGCTGAGTGCCCTAATCACTCGCCGGAGGAGGAGGCGGAGTGCCCTGACTCGCTGGAGGAGGAGGAGGAGGCGGAGGCGTCCAGTTCGGAAGGTTGATGAGCTCCTTCTGCCATAGGCATGGAGTCTTCAGAGCAGAACCCAGCCGAGTCTCCCCTTCACCGGTAGGGTGGTCAAGCTCGAGGTCCTCAAATCCCTTCGTTATTTCATCCATCTTCACCCTAGCATATCCTTCTGGAATTGGACGGCAGTGAAAAGTTACGTCGGGTTCAGGAGGTCAAACAGAGCCGACAGCCGCCTTGACTTTGAAGTTCTGCCATTGCGTCATAAGGTGGCAATGTTGAGACTCCGTGATACCATCCACGGGGTAGCTAGCAGGAACCGTGAAGACAGGCTCCAGCTAAAGCAGCTCGGTGGAAGCCATGCTGCTTCTCCGCTGAGATGACGGGGTAGCTTTGGGGGTAGCTTCGGCAGGTCGCTTGGTGCGAACTGCTTCTCGTTCCTCTAGCCCTTGTACCCTTGCGTGCAGCGCCTGGAGTTGGGTCTGCTCCACTTTCTTCCTCCTCTCCTGGCATTTGTAACCGCCTGCGTCCAGAAACCCAGCCTTCCACGGAACGGAGCCTGGCGTGCCTTGTATCCGTCCAGGGTGCTCAGGATTCCCGAGGGCCATTGTGAGCTCGTCGTTCTCTCTGTTTGGAACGAACGTCCCTTGCTGCACTGCATCGATATACTGCTGAAGCTTCTTCACGGGTATGTTAAGTTGGTCGTTCGTCCAAACGCATTTCCCTGATACAGGGTCCAAGGTTCCGCCAACCCCGAAGAACCAAGTCCGGCAACGGTCTGGCCAGTTCAATGTCTCTGGTTCGACCCCTTTATCAAGCAGGTCATTCTCAGCCTTGGCCCACAACGGCCGGGCTTTGAGGTAGCCACCTGACCCCGTGCGATGGTGACGCTGCTTCTTCACAGCATTTTTCTTGTTTGTCGCCGACATCTTCTTACTCTTGTCCATTGTCTTGTGGGCCACAAATGCGGGACAGTGATCTGTGATCTTCTCATGCCGGCCGGTGAATTCTGGTGTCTTTTCTTGGTCGACAAACGATGTTTTCAGCTCATTCTTTCACCTCCTGAATAGTTCTGTGCTACCTCTTGAGCACTGCGTTGGTTTTCCCTTGAAGAGAAAAGGGTGATGCAGTAAAGTAGCGTAAGTATTTCCCTCAGTTTTTGAGAACCAAGGTATCAATCCAGTAGGAGACCACGCTCGAGCCCCACGCACCTACACAAACAAATAAGAACCTCGCAACGAACGCGATAAAGGGGTTGTCAATCCCTTCACGGTCACTTACGAGAGTGAGATCTAATAGAGATGATAAGATAATTTTTTTGGTATTTTTATGGTAAAGACTAAAAGTAAAGAAAGCAAAATAAACAGCGCATAGAAATAGCTAGTTGACGGGAGATTAATATGATGGAAAATAGACCCGGGGGCCATAGGTTTCACTAGTGGCTTCTCTCAAGATAGCATAAGTATTACGGTGGGTAAACGAATTACTGTCGAGCAATTGATAGAATTGAGCATAGTTATGAGAATATCTAGGTATGATCATGTATATAGGCATCACGTCCGTGACAAGTAGACCGACTCCTGCCTGCATCTACTACTATTACTCCACACATCGACCGCTATCCAGCATGCATCTAGAGTATTAAGTTCATAAGAACAGAGTAACGCTTTAAGCAAGATGACATGATGTAGAGGGATAAACTCATGCAATATGATATAAACCCCATCTTTTTATCCTCGATGGCAACAATACAATACGTGTCGTTTCCCCTACTGTCACTGGGATCGAGCACCGCAAGATTGAACCCAAAGCTAAGCACTTCTCCCATTGCAAGAAAGATCAATCTAGTAGGCCAAACCAAACTGATAATTCGAAGAGACTTGCAAAGATAACCAATCATACATAAAAGAATTCAGAGGAGATTCAAATATTGTTCATAGATAATCTTGATCATAAACCCACAATTCATCGGATCTCGACAAACACACCGCAAAAGAAGAGTTACATCAAATAGATCTCCAAGAGAATCGAGGAGAACTTTGTATTGAGATCCAAAGAGAGAGAAGAAGCCATCTAGCTAATAACTATGGACCCGAAGGTCTGAAGTAAACTACTCACACATCATCGGGGAGGCTATGGTGTTGATGTAGAAGCCCTCCGTGATCAATGCCCCCTCCGGCGGAGCGCCGGAAAAGGCCCCAAGATGGGATCTCACGGGTACAGAAGGTTGCGGCGGTGGAAATAGGGTTTTGGCTCCGTCTCTGATGGTTTGGGGGTACGTAGGTATATATAGGAGGAAGAAGTAGGTCGGTGGAGCCACGAGGGGCCCACGAGGGTGGAGGGCGCGCCCAGGGGGTAGGCGCGCCCCCTGCCTCGTGGCTTCCTCGTCGGTTGCTTGACGTCCACTCCAAGTCCTCTGGATCACGTTTGTTAAGAAAATCACGTTCCCGAAGGTTTCATTCCGTTTGGACTCCGTTTGATATTCCTTTCCTTCAAAACACTGAAATAGGCAAAAAAACAGCAATTCGGGCTGGGCCTCCGGTTAATAGGTTAGTCCCAAAAATAATATAAAAGTGTATAATAAAGCCCATTAAACATCCAAAACAGAATATAATATAGCATGGAACAATAAAAATTATAGATACGTTGGAGACGTATCAAGCATCCCCAAGCTTAATTCCTGCTCGTCCTCGAGTAGGTAAATGATAAAAACAGAATTTTTGATGTGGAATGCTACTTAGCATAATTTTCAATGTAATTCTCTTATTTGTGGTATGAATATTCAGATCCGAAAGATTCAAGATAAAAGTTTAATATTGACATAAAAGTAATAATACTTCAAGCATACTAATAAAGCAATCATGTCTTCTCAAAATAACATGGCCAAAGAAAGTTATCCCTACAAAATCATATAGTCTGGCTATGCTCTATCTTCACCACACAAAATATTTAAATCATGCACAACCCCGATGACAAGCCAAGCAATTGTTTCATACTTTTGGTGTTCTCAAACTTTTTCAATCTTCACGCAATACATGAGCGTGAGCCATGGACATAGCACTATATGTGGAATAGAATGGTGGTTGTGGAGAAGACAAAAAAGGAGAAGATAGTCTCACATCAACTAGGCGTATCAACGGGCTATGGAGATGCCCATTAATAAATATTAATGTGAGTGCGTAGGGATTGCCATGCAACGGATGCACTAGAGCTATAAGTGTATGAAAGCTCAATAATGAAAACTAAGTGGGTGTGCATCCAACTTGCTTGCTCACGAAGACCTAGGGCAATTTGAGGAAGCCCATCATTGGAATATACAAGCCAAGTTCTATAATGAAAAATTCCCACTAGTATATGAAAGTGACAACATAGGAGACTCTCTATCATAAAGATCATGGTGCTACTTTGAAGCACAAGTGTGGAAAAAGGATAGTAGCATTGTCCCTTCTCTCTTTTCTCTCATTTTTTAGTTGGGCCTTTTCTCTTTTTTATGGCCTCTTTTTTCTTTTTCTTTTTCATTTTTCGTCCGAAGTCTCATCCCGACTTATGGGGGAATCATAGTCTCCATCATCCTTTCCTCACTTGGGACAATGCTCTAATAATGATGATCATCACACTTTTATTTACTTACAACTCAAGAATTACAACTCAATACTTAGAACAAAAATATGACTCTATATGAATGCCTCCGGCGGTGTACCGGGATATGCAATGAATCAAGAGTGACATGTATAGAAATTATGAACGGTGGCTTTGCCACAAATACGATGTCAACTACATGATCATGCAAAGCAATATGACAATGATGGAGCGTGTCATAGTAAACGGAACGGTGGTAAGTTGCATGGCAATATATCTCGGAATGGCTATGGAAATGCCATGATAGGTAGGTATGGTGGCTGTTTTGAGGAAGGTATATGGTGGGTGTATGATACCGGCGAAAAGGTGTGCGGTATTAGAGAGGCTAGCAATGGTGGAAGGGAGAGAGTGCGTATAATCCATGGACTCAACATTAGTCAAAAGAACTCACATACTTATTGCAAAGATCTATTAGTTATCAAAACAAAGTATTACGCGCATGCTCCTAGGGTGATAGATTGGTAGGAAAAGACCATCGCTCGTCCCCGATCGCTACTCATAAGGAAGACAATCAATAAATAAATCATGCTCCGACTTCATCACATAACGGTTCACCATACGTGCATGCTACGGGAATCACAAACTTTAACACAAGTATTTCTCAAATTCACAACTACTCAACTAGCATGACTCTAATATCACCATCTTCATATCTCAAAACAATTATCAAGCATCAAACTTCTCTTAGTATTCAACGCACTTATAAGAAAGTTTTTACTAATCTTGGATGCCTATCATATTAGGACTAATTTCTCAATTAATGCAAATTACCATGCTGTTTTTTAGGAATCTCAAAATAATATAAGTGAAGCATGAGAGAACCATAGTTTCTATAAAACAAGCCACCGCCGTGCTCTAAAATATATAAGTGAAGTACTAGAGCAAAAACTATATAGCTCAAAAGATATAAGTGAAGCACATAAAGTATTCTAATAAATTCCGAATCATGTGTGTCTCTCTCAAAAGGTGTGTACAGCGAGGATGATTGTGGTAAACTAAAAGCAAAGACTCAAATCATACAAGACGCTCCAAGCAAAAGACATATCATGTGGTGAAT
Organism: Triticum aestivum; assembly: GCF_018294505.1. Classification (NCBI taxonomy): domain Eukaryota; kingdom Viridiplantae; phylum Streptophyta; class Magnoliopsida; order Poales; family Poaceae; genus Triticum; species Triticum aestivum. Next base: position 358,936,913 of record NC_057802.1, on the reverse strand, counting down.
AAAAATATAGCTCCAAGTAAAGTTACCGATGGACGAAGACGAAAGAGGGGATGCCTTCCGGGGCATCCCCAAGCTTTGGCTTTTTGGTGTCCTTGGATTTACCTTGGGGTGCCTTGGGCATCCCCAAGCTTAGGCTCTTGCCACTCCTTGTTCCATAATCCATCAAATCCTTACCCAAAACTTGAAAACTTCACAACACAAAACTTAACAGAAAATCTCGTGAGCTCCGTTAGCGAAAGAAAACAAAACACCACTTCAAGGTACTGTATTGAACTCATTATTTATTTATATTGGTGTTAAACCTACTGTATTCCAACTTCTCTATGGTTTATAAACTCTTTTACTAACCATAGATTCATCAAAATAAGCAAACAACACACGAAAAACAGAATCTGTCAAAAACAGAACAGTCTGTAGTAATCTGTAACTAACGCAAACTTCTGGAACTCCAAAAATTCCACAAAAATAGGACGACCTAGATAATTTGTATATTGATCTTATGCAATTGGAATCAGTATTTTATCACGTTCTGGTGATTTTTAACAATTGTTTTCGTGAACAGAAAGTTTCTGGAATTTTCAGCAAGATCAAATAACTATCATCCAAGAAGATCCTATAGGTTTTACTTGGCACAAACACTAATTAAAACATAAAAACACATCTAACCAGAAGCTAGATCAAAGATTTATTCCTAAACAGAAGTAAAAAAAGCAAAAAACTAAAATAAAATTGGGTTGCCTCCCAACAAGCGCTATCGTTTAACGCCCTTAGCTAGGCATAAAAACAAGGATAGATCTAGGTATTGCCATCTTTGGCATTCAATTCTTTAATAAGACTCCTATAACCCCTAGGAGTTTCTTTATTTTTATTAATTATCAAACTCCTAGGCACAAAATCAAGAAAATCATTTGTAGCAAAAGGTTCCTTAAGGATAGCAAGAAAGTTGGGGTGAACACTTATGGATTTGAGGTCCGCATTTCCCTTACTAGAAGTTTCACCCTTATTTTTAGGAACATACATCAATTTGGCAATCTTAGCATTAGAAGGAGTGTTTTTCACGGAAGAAAAGGCTGATCCTAGGTTGGTAATAATATCCTCAATTTTATCAATTCTAGTGGAATCTTGATCTATCTTTTCACTAACCATAGGTTCCTTTTCTTTAAAAAAATTGAGAGAAACTCCTACCTTAGATCCGTGTTGGGTTACTTGGTTGTGGATCTTTCTATCCAAATTTTCACAACTCTACGGTGGCAACTTTATTTTCAATAATTTCAAGCCGTTGCATCACATGTTCCAAAGTTAAAATAGTTCCATTAACCAAAAGAGGTGGTGGGCCAAACAAATCTATAATAGCATTATAAGAATCAAAAGTATGGCTACCCAAGAAATTTCCTCCGGTAATGGTATCAAGAATATATCTATTCCAAGGAGTGATGCCTACATAAAAATTGGGAAGAAGAACGGAAGTAGATTGCTTCCTAGTAGATCTATTTTGCGCATTGCAAATTCTGTACCAAGCATCTTTTAGATTTTCTCCCTCCCTTTGTTTAAAATTAAGAACTTCATTCTCGGGAGACAAAGGAGTAGATAAAGGACTAGCCATAACGACGAAGCAAGCGCAAAAGAGGCGAACGGAAAAAAGGGCGAATAAAACGGCAAGGGTGAAGTGGGGGAGAGGAAAACGAGAGGCAAATGGCAAATAATGTAATGCGAGGGATAAGAGTTTGTGATGGGTACTTGGTATGTCTTGACTTGTGCGTAGACTCCCCGGCAACGGTGCCAGAAATCCTTCTTGCTACCTCTTGAGCACTGCGTTGGTTTTCCCTTGAAGAGGAAAGGGTGATGCAGTAAAGTAGCGTAAGTATTTCCCTCAGTTTTTTAGAACCAAGGTATCAATCCAGTAGGAGACCACGCTCGAGTCCCACGCACCTACACAAACAAATAAGAACCTCGCAACCAACGCGATAAAGGGGTTGTCAATCCCTTCACGGTCACATACAAGAGTGAGATCTAATAGAGATGATAAGATGATATTTTTGGTATTTTTATGCTAAAGACTAAAAGTAAAGAAAGCAAAATAAACGGCAATAGAAATAGCTAGTTGACGGAAGATTAATATGATGGAAAATAGACCCGGGGGCCATAGGTTTCACTAGTGGCTTCTCTCAAGATAGCATAAGTATTACGGTGGGTAAACGAATTACTGTCGAGCAATTGATAGAATTGAGCATAGTTATGAGAATATCTAGGTATGATCATGTATATAGGCATCACTTCCGTGACAAGTAGACCGACTCCTGCCTGCATCTACTACTATTACTCCACACATCGACCGCTATCCAGCATGCATCTAGAGTATTAAGTTCATAAGAACAGAGTAACGCTTTAAGCAAGATGACATGATGTAGAGGGATAAACTCATGCAATATGATATAAACCCCATCTTTTTATCCTCGATGGCAACAATACAATACGTGTCGTTTCCCCTACTGTCACTGGGATCGAGCACCGCAAGATTGAACCCAAAGCTAAGCACTTCTCCCATTGCAAGAAAGATCAATCTAGTAGGCCAAACCAAACTGATAATTCGAAGAGACTTGCAAAGATAACCAATCATACATAAAAGAATTCAGAGGAGATTCAAATATTGTTCATAGATAATCTTGATCATAAACCCACAATTCATCGGATCTCGACAAACACACCGCAAAAGAAGAGTTACATCAAATAGATCTCCAAGAGAATCGAGGAGAACTTTGTATTGAGATCCAAAGAGAGAGAAGAAGCCATCTAGCTAATAACTATGGACCCGAAGGTCTGAAGTAAACTACTCACACATCATCGGAGAGGCTATGGTGTTGATGTAGAAGCCCTCCGTGATCAATGCCCGAAAAGGCCCCAAGATGGGATCTCACGGGTACAGAAGGTTGCGGCGGTGGAAATAGGGTTTTGGCTCTCGTCTCTGATGGTTTGGGGGTACGTAGGTATATATAGGAGGAAGAAGTAGGTCGGTGGAGCCACGAGGGGCCCATGAGGGTGGAGGGCGCGCCCAGGGGGGTAGACGCGCCCCCTGCCTTGTGGCTTCCTCGTCGGTTGCTTGACGTCCACTCCAAGTCCTCTGGATCACGTTTGTTAAGAAAATCACGTTCCGAAGGTTTCATTCCGTTCGGACTCCGTGTTATATTCCTTTCCTTCGAAACACTGAAATAGGCAAAAAAACAGCAATTCGGGCTGGGCCTCCGGTTAATAGGTTAGTCCCAAAAATAATATAGAAGTGTATAATAAAGCCCATTAAACATCTAAAACAGAATATAATATAGCATGGAACAATAAAAATTATAGATACGTTGGAGACGTATCAAGCATCCCAGCTTAATTCCTGCTCGTCCTCCATTGTTCGATCACTGTAGCCTGCTTCTTCACCCTGTCCTTCCAGACCATCATTGTCGTTAAGATACGACAAGACATCACCTCATGTCCCCCAACACCTCTTCTGCTGCCTCGTCTCGTCCGTGCTCCATTGTTTCTGCAAATATTACAACATGGCAATTATTATACAAACATGACAGCAGGTGGATATATTAGTGGAAAACGTAGACCTAGCCACCTAATCACAACAAGGAATCGTATTAGTGGCCTCGACGCTTCTCTAGGGTTTTGGGTGGCCTTGGCAACACTTCAAGGGTTCGGGGTGGCCTCGACGACAACGCTCTTTGAACTTGGTAAATTTGGGTGGCTTCAAGGGTTCGGAGAGCTTCGTACCATCATGCCCCGGTTATTTCTAGCTAATGATGAAGCCATGGATTTCTTCAATACTTTGACACTAGGCAACCTGTTGACCCCTCGGTGATCCTCGACTCTCAACCCTTGACCGCTCGGCGATCCATGACCCTCTACCCTAGTTCCCGACCCTCGACCCACTCATGTCACGTTTGTCTAGTTTCAAAGGATTCAACAAAACCCCTCGGCGTTCCTCGACCCTCGACCCCTCGACGACCCTCGCCCCTCGAACCCTCGACGACCCTCGACCCCTCGGTGACCCTCGACCCTCTACCCTAGTTCCCGACCCTCGACCGCTCGGCGATCCTCGACACCCTCATTCCCGATAAAAAAGAAGAAGAAAAAAAGAGGAGAAGAAGAAGGTATAGAGGAGTAGAAGAAAAAATAGATTTCCACTCCTCTATTCCTTCTTCTTCTCCTCTTTTTTTCTTCTTCTTATTTTTTCCGATGTCCTCCCTCATGTCATGTCCGACATCCCCCCTCATGTAATGTCCGACGTCCCCCCTCACTTTAACAAAAAAAACTACCTTAGAAAAAAGACTTGCTTCGCCGCGGGTGCTCGGTGCGACGTGGACTCGGTGGAAACACTTTATGAAAATGCGGTGGTGGTCGGGCCGGGCGGTTTTCTTTTCCTTCTTCATTTTTCCTTTGTTTTTTTTCTTATATGTTTGTTTTCGTTTTCACTCTACATTTTCGTACATATGAAAAAAATGAAGTTTCTATACAAAAGTGCACAATTTTTATGAACAAATTACAACATCTAAATTAATTACACATCTAAATTAATATAATTACACATCTAAACTTAATTAGGAAAATGCATCTAAACTTAGCAAAATTCATCACAATGAACATCAAAATGAACTCTAAATAAAATATAAAGACAAAATCATCATCATCCATCTACAGAGGGCGGCCGGCGACGAGGAGAATGAGCTCACTGGGGCGGCGCGAGCTCACTGCTGGGGGCGGCTATGAGGAGGCAGGGCACGGTGACGGCGACGAGGAGGCAGGGCACGGCGACAGCGACGAGGAAGCTGGGCACGGTGATGGTGACGGCGGGGCAGGGGCGCGGCGACGGGTGACGAGGAGGCGTATGGGGCAGGGCGCGCGTCGACGGCGCGTCAGGTCAGGGCAGAGGGGCACGACGAGCGGTGTCATCCGGGCAGGGCGCGGCGAGGGCGTCGGCGACGACTAGCTCAGGCAGCCTGCCAGCGTCGTGGATGGATTCGCCGCCGTCGGGGGGAGAGGAGGAGGAGAGATCGAAGTGGGGATGGGCGGTTCAGAAATTTTCCTAAGTCCCACTTATATAGCAAAGGCTTTAGTCCTGGTTCGTGGCACCAACCGGGCCCAATGCCCCCCTTTAGTCCCGGTTGGTGCCACCAACCGGGACCAAAGGTCTCTTTTCAGCAGCCCAAAGGGCAGAAAACAGAGACCTTTGGTCCCGGTTGGTGGCACCAACCGGGACTAAAGGGGGCCATTGGTCCCGGTTGGTGCCACGAACCGGTACCAATGCCTCCCTTTAGTCCCGGTTGGTGCGACCAACCGGGATCAATGGCCTTGTACTGGCGCGGTGCGGTGGGAAGTTTAGTCCCACCTCGCTAGTTGAGGAGCTCCGGCACCTGTTTATAAGCGCTGATGTGCTAGCCCATTCGAACTCCTCACTATTGCAGGCCTTCTGGCCTAAACTTGTCTCTGTTCTGCTTGTGGGCCTGCTGCGGGCCTGAATCCTGGCCCAATGGGGTTTCTAGTCGTATTCAGGCCGTGGTGGCCCAGTAGGTGGCATTTTTTTTTACATTTTTCCAGTTTTTTTGTTTTCTTTGTTGCTTTATTTTTTTTATTTTGTTTCTACTTACAACAAAATACTTACTGTTGCTATTTTTATTTATTCTATTAAAGTTTATTTTATTTTATTTTGTTTCTACTTATTTCTTTTATAAAAGTTTATTTTATTTTATTTTGTTTCTACTTATTTATTTTATTAAAGTTTATTTTATTTTATTTTATTTTGTTTCTACTTATTTATTAAAGTTTATTTTGTTTCTACTTATTTATTTTATTTTCTTTTTTGCTTTTTTTATTTATTTTATGAAAATTCTTTTTTCCTATTAATGTTTTGGACCGAAAATACTTTGATAATTTTAGTTGCATAAATTTTATATAATTTTAGTTTCAATAATACTAGAGGTTTATAAAAGCTTTTTAGTTGATTCTTTTAGTACCGGTTCTAAGGCTGGGGCCCCACGAGCACCTTTACTACTGGTTCGTGGCATGAACCGGTAATAGAGTTTTTCACTTGAACTCCAGACTTTTTGTGTGTTCAAAATGCACCATTCAAAGCCACATCATCAATTTCCAACCCTTTCTGACTTCATTTGTTATTTTTCATGCATTTAATGATTTTTGAGCTATAAGACCCTGAAATTCAAAAGCATTTCAAATGAACTCTGGAAAGGTTGAAAGTTGGCATGGTATCATCATTTCACCCACATAGCATATGCAAAAAAGTTGAGATGGTTATGGCAAAAACTAGATGCACTTCGTGTACAAAATGGACAGTCTCTTTCAAAGTATCAGGGTTTCATATGGAAACTCATCTGTTACAAAGGGATTTCATTTTTGAACTTATTTGAACTCCAGACCTTTTGTGTGTTCAAAATGTACCATTCAAAGCCACATCATCAATTTTCAACCCTTCTTGACTTCATTTCTTATTTTTCATGCATTTACTGATTTTTTTGAGCTATAAGACCCTGAAATTCAAAAGCATTTCAAATGAACTCTGAAAGGGTTGAAAGTTGGCATGGTATCATAATTTCACCCACATAGCATGTGCAAAAAAGTTGAGAGGGTTACGGCAAAAACTTGACGCACTTCCTGTACAAAATGGACAATCTCTTTCGAAGTATCAGGGTTTCATACGGAAACTCATCTGTTACAAAGGGATTTCATTTTTTGAACTTACTTGAACTCCAGACTTTTTGTGTGTTCAAAATGCACCATTCAAAGCCACATCATCAATTTTCAATCCTTTTTGACTTCATTTGTTATTTTTCATGCATTTACTGATTTTTTGAGCTAAATGACCCTGAAATTGAAAAGCACTACAAATGAACTCTGAAAAGGTTGAAAGTTGGCATGGTATCATCATTTCACCCTGAAACAAAGTACATACATAGTTCTCATTGAACAACATATAGCTCTCTGATATGTCTCCAATGTATCTATAATTTATGAAGTATTCATGCTATTATATTATCTGTTTTGGGTGTTTATGGGCTTTACAAAACACTTATATTATTTTTGGGACTAACCTATTAACCGGAGGCCCAACCCAAATTGTTGTTTTCTTGCCTATTTCAGTGTTTCGAAGAAAAGGAATATCAAATGGAGTCCAAACGGAATGAAACCTTCGGGAGAGTTATTTTTGGAACGGAAGCAATCCAGGAGACTTGGAGTAGACGTCAGGGAAGCTTCGAGGTGGCCACGAGGCAGGGAGGCATGCCTGCCCCCTGGGCGCGCCCCCCACCCTCGTGGGCCCCTCGTGGCTCCCCTGACCGACTTCTTTCGCCTATATATATATCCATATACCCTAAAAACATCGAGGAGCACAATAGATCGGGAGTTCCGCCGCCGCAAGTCTCTGTAGTCACCAAAAACCAACCGGGACCCTATTCCGGCACCCTGCCGGAGGGGGGATCCCTCACCGGTGGCCATCTTCATCATCCCGGCGCTCTCCATGACGAGGAGGGAGTAGTTCACCCTCGGGGCTGAGGGTATGTACCAGTAGCTATGTGTTTTATCTCTCTCTCTCTCGTGTTCTTGATTTGGCACGATCTTGATGTATCGCGAGCTTTGCTATTATAGTTGGATCTTATGATGTTTCTCCCCCTCTACTCTCTTGTAATGGATAGAGTTTTCCCTTTGAAGTTATCTTATCGGATTGAGTCTTTGAGGATTTGAGAACACTTGATGTATGTCTTGCATGTGCTTATCTGTGGTGACAATGGGATATTCACGTGATCTACTTGATGTATGTTTTGGTGATCAACTTGCGGGTTCCGTAACATTGTGAACTTATGCATAGGGGTTGGGACACGTTTTCGTCTTGACTCTCCGGTAGAAACTTTGGGGCACTCTTTGAAGTTCTTTGTGTTGGTTGAATAGATGAATCTGAGATTGTGTGATGCATATCGTATAATCATACCCACGGATACTTGAGGTGACATTGGAGTATCTAGGTGACATTAGGGTTTTGGTTGATTTGTGCCTTAAGGTGTTATTCTAGTACTAACTCTATGATAGATTGAACGGAAAGGATAGCTTCGTGTTATTTTACTACGGACTCTTGAATAGATCGACCAGAAAGAATAACTTTGAGGTGGTTTCGTACCCTACCATAATCCCTTCGTTTGTTCTCCGCTATTAGTGACTCTGGAGTGACTCTTTGTTGCATGTTGAGGGATAGTTATATGATCCAATTATGTTATTATTGTTGAGAGAACTTGCACTAGTGAAAGTATGAACCCTAGGCCTTGTTTCAATGCATTGCAATACCGTTTTCGCTCACGTTTATCATTAGTTACCTTGCTGTTTTTATATTTTCAGATTACAAAAACCTATATCTACCATCCATATTGCACTTGTATCACCATCTCTTCGCCGAACTAGTGCACCTATACAATTTACCATTGTATTGGGTGTGTTGGGGACACAAGAGACTCTTTGTTATTTGGTTGCAGGGTTGCTTGAGAGAGACCATCTTCAACCTACGCCTCCCACGGATTGATAAACCTTAGGTCATCCACTTGAGGGAAATTTGCTACTGTCCTACAAACCTCTGCACTTGGAGGCCCAACAACGTCTACAAGAAGAAGGTTGTGTAGTAGACATCAAGATCTTTTCTGGCACCGTTGCCGGGGAGGTGAGTGCTTGAAGGTATATCTTTAGATCTTGCAATCGAATCTTTTAGTTTCTTGTTTTATCACTAGTTTAGCCTATAAAAGAAAACTACAAAAAAAGGAATTAAGGGTGCCTCATATGCTTCATCTTTTTAATGTCTTTCGTGAAAATGATGGGAAGGAAAATTGTGCTCAAGTACTAGAAGAATAATTACATAGAATGCTTGGCATAAAATATGTGAATGATGAGCATGATTGCAATGTTGTTAGTATGAATTCTTTGAATACCCATGATGCTAACGATATGCAAAGCCACAATCTTGGGGAAGCTATGTTTGATCAAGATGATATTTTTTGTCCCCCAAGCTTTGATGAGCAAATTTATTATGATGAAAGCATGTCTCCTATTTATGATGATTATTGTGATGACACGTATGCTATAAAGAATAAACATAACCATGAAAATTATCATCATGATTTTAATTTTCAATTGGATTATGCTTCACATGATAGTTATTTTGTTGAGTTTGCTCCCACTACTATTGATGAGAATAAATTTGCTTATGTGGAGAGTAGTAAAATTTCTATGCTTGTAGATCATGAAAAGAATGCTTTATATGCTGGATATATTGTTGAATTTATTCATGATGTTACTGAAAATTATTATGAGGGAGGAATATATGCTTGTAGGAATTGCAATAATATCAAGTTTCCTCTCTCTATGTGCTTAAAGTTTTAAAGTTATGCTTGTTTTGCCTTCCTATGCTAGTTGATTATTGTTCCCATAAGTTGTTTGCTCACAAAAACCCTATGCATAGGAAGTGGGTTATACTTAAATGTGCTAGTCATATTCTTCATGATGCTCTCTTTATGTTTCAATTCTTATCTTTTATGTGAGCATCATTGAAATCATCATGCCTAGCTAGGGGCGTTAAACAATAGCGCTTGTTGGGAGGCAATCCAATTTTATTTTTGTTCCTTGCTTTTTTCCTGTTTAGTAATAAATAAATCATCTAGCCTCTGTTTATATTTGGTTTTATGTTTTAATTAGTGTTTGTGCCAAGTAAGACCTATAGGATCTTCTTCGATGACAATTATTTGATCTTGCTGGAAAAAACAGAAACTTTCTGCTCACGAAAAAAATTGTTAAAAATCACCAGAAAGTGATAAAATACTGATTCCAATTTCAGTAGATCAATAATAAAATTATATAGGTCGTCCTATTTTGGCAGATTTTTCTGAGTTCCAGAAGTTTGCGTTTGATGCAGATTACCACAGACTGTTCTGTTTTTGACAGATTCTGTTTTCTGTGTGTTGTTTGCTTATTTTGATGAATCTATGAGTAGTATCTGAGGGTATGAACCATAGAGAAGTTGGAATAAAGTATATATTACACCAATATGAATTTAGAATGAGTTCACAACAGTACCTAAGTGGTGATTTATTTTCTTATACTAATGGAGCTTACGAGTTTTCTGTTGAGTTTTGTGTTGTGAAGTTTTCAAGTTTTGGGTAAAGATTCGATGGACTATGGAATAAGGAGTGTCAAGAGCCTAAGCTTGGGGATGCCCAAGGCACCCCAAAGTAATATTCAAGGACAACCAAGAGCCTAAGCTTGGGGATGCCCCGGATGGCATCCCCTCTTTCGTCTTCGTTCATCGGTAACTTTAGTTGGAGCTATATTTTTATTCACCACATGATATGTGTTTTGCTTGGAGCGTCAATTTATTTTGTTAGGATTTGCTTGCTTTTATTTAGGACAATTTTTTGCATCTTTTATTTCAATAAAAGTGGCATTGATAGCCTTTACTATGCCTATTTTACAAGTCTTCATGTTGCTGTTTGAAAACAGAAAGTTTACCGCTGTTGCAAAAATTCCCTAGAAAAGTAAGAATATGATAAAATGTTGAAACTTTTTGCATATTGAGATCTGATAAATTTCCTACAGCGTGGCAGAATTTCATAATGTTTGGAGTTAGGGAAGTATGATGAATCTTGCATTCTTTACAGACTGTACTGTTTTGGCAGATTGCTGTTATGTTTGCATTGTTTGCATATGTTTGCTTGTTTAATGATTCTATTTGAGGATAGGAGTATTAAATATGCAGAGGTATTTAGTATGCAATGTTGAATAATAATTTTAGTGATTTGTTACAGTAGAAAATGATAAGGTTTTTGCATTGGTTTATACTAACTTATCTCATGAGTTCTTGTTGAGTTTGGTGTGGATGAAGCTTTCGAGATTTAGGAAACCGTGATATGAGAGGAATTAAGGAGACACAAAAGCTCAAGCTTGGGGATGCCCAAGGCACCCCAAGATAATATTTCAAGAAGTCTCAAGCATCTAAGCTTGGGAATGCCCCGGTAGGCATCCCACCTTTCTTCTTCAACAATTATCGGTTAGTTTCGGTTGAGCCTAAGTTTTTGCTTCTTCACATGATGAGTGCTATCCTTGAAATGTCGTTTTATTTTGTTTTGCTTGCTGTTTGAATAATATCCCAAGATCTGAAATTCTTAAATGAGAGAAAGTCTTCACATAGCTACATAATTATTTAACTACTCATTGATCTTCACTTATATCTTTTTGGAGTACTTTGTCATTTACTCGTGTGCTTCACTTACATCCTATGAGTAAATGGTTGAATGATTTGAATGTCATAAATCTGAGATTATATATGTTTCATATGCCTTTCCCATGGGGAGTAATGCCTTCACATATAATAAGTAGAGGTGGTAAATTTATTGAAGGTTAGCAAACATTGTATTGGTCACTTGAACAATTCATGAAAGAATATTGAAGGAAGAGAGATTTCGCATATAAATATACTATCTTGGACTTCTTCTATGATTGTGAGCCCCATTAATTATTTTCAAACTTGAGCAAATTAGTTGAAGTTGGACAAGGAAGACAACATAATGAGTTATGCTTGGGTATATTTGTATAGAAGTTATATTGTTATGGATCCTCTAACATGTGGTGCTTGCTATTTAGAATCCTTTGCTAGCCAAATCATCTGTACTAAGCGGGAATACTGCTTGTGCATCCAAAATCCTTGAACCAATTTCCTTCCATGAGTGTCCACCATATCTACCTATATGCGGTATTTACCTGCCGTTCCAAGTAAATTTGCATGTGCCAAACTCTAAACCTTCAAATAATAATCTGTTTTGTATGCCCGAATCGCTCATGTAGCGACTAGGGGCTGTCAGTATCTTCCATGCTAGGCGGGTTATTCTCACGATGAGTGGACTCCGCTCATCATTCACGAGAAAATGGCTGGTAACTGGGATGCCCAGTCCTATGATCAAAAGATCAAAAACAAAATCACAAATAATTTAAACAAAACTCCCCCAAGATTGTTGATAGTTGGACGGCACCCGTTGTTTCGGACAAGCCGTGGAGTGTGATTGTTGGTGGAGGGGGAGTAAAATCTTTACCTTTCCGTTTGGGAACCGCCTATAATGCATCTAGTATGGAAGATATTGGGAACTCTTGGTCGTTATGTTGACAATGAAAGCATACCTCTCAAAATTATTTTCATCTTTGTTTTAGCTTCGAGCTCTGGCACCTCTGCAAATCCCAGCTTCCCTCTGTGAAGGGCCTATCTTTTACTTTTATGCAAGAGTCAGTAATATTCCTTCTCATTCCAACCTACTTTTAGTTGGCAAGCTTCATGTGGTGGAGAAAGATCTAAGCAATATGGCCATTCAAATATATTTGATCATGAATTATTATTGTTGACAATTATCTACATGATAAATAAGTTGGGAGGCGAAACATTAAGCCCCTATCTTTCTCTGTGATCGATGGATGCTATTTGTACTAAAAATATGCTTTGAGTGGTAGCAATCATGGAAGACTATATGATAGTTGAGTATGTGGGATTTGCTAAATCAAAGCTCTTACATAGACCCTTCCTGAAAATAAGATTAATTGCAATTGTTTGATGACTTAGAACTGTTTGTTAGTTTTCAAGAAAGTTTATGATCTATACTTTAACATGTGAATAGCTTGTTACTTGATCATGAAAAGTTTTATGAGTTGAGCTACTGTTATGACATATAATGATGCTAGAAAAGGTGATTGAAATTATCATTGATCAAACTTGTGCACCTGCTAGCATTCACACTTCATAAATTATTTCTTTTATCATTTACCTACTCGAGGACGAGCAGGAATTAAGCTTGGGGATGCTGATATGTCTCCAACGTATCTATAATTTATGAAGTATTCATGCTATTATATTATCTGTTTTAGATGTTTATGGGCTTTACTAAATACTTTTATATTATTTTTGAGACTAACCTATTAACCAGAGGCCCAACCCAAATTGCTGTTTTCTTGCCTATTTTAGTGTTTCGAAGAAAAGGAATATCAAACGGAGTCCAAACGGAATGAAACCTTTGGGAGAGTTACTTTTGGAACGGAAGAAATCCAGGAGACTTGGAGTAGACGTCAGGGAAGCTTCGAGGTGGCCACGAGGCAGGGAGGCGCGCCTGCCCCCTGGGCGCGCCCCCCACCCTCATGGGCCCCTCGTGGCTCCCCTGACCGACTTCTTTTGCCTATATAGATCCATATACCCTAAAAACATCGAGGAGCACAATAGATCGGGAGTTCCGCCGCCGCAAGTCTCTGTAGTCACCAAAAACCAATCGGGACCCTGTTCCGGTACCCTTCCGGAGGGGGGATCCCTCACCGGTGGCCATCTTCATCATCCCGACGCTCTCCATGACGAGGAGGGAGTAGTTCACCCTCGGGGCTAAGGGTATGTACCAGTAGCTATGTGTTTTATCTCTCTGTCTCTCTCGTGTTCTTGATTTGGCACGATCTTGATGTATCTCGAGCTTTGCTATTATAGTTGGATCTTATGAGGTTTCTCCCCCTCTACTCTCTTCTAATGGATTGATTTTTCCCTTTGAAGTTATCTTACCGGATTGAGTCTTTAAGGATTTGAGAACACTTGATGTATGTCTTGCATGTGCTTATCTGTGGTGACAATGGGATATTCACGTGATCTACTTGATGTATGTTTTGGTGATCAACTTGCGGCTTCCGTAACATTGTGAACTTATGCATAGGGGTAGGCACGTTTTCGTCTTGACTCTCTGGTAGAAACTTTGGGGCACTCTTTGAAGTTCTTTGTGTTGGTTGAATAGATGAATCTGAGATTGTGTGATGCATATCGTATAATCATACCCACGGATACTTGAGGTGACATTGGAGTATCTAGGTGGCATTAGGGTTTTGGTTGATTTGTGTCTTAAGGTGTTATTCTAGTACGAACTCTATGATAGATCGAACAGAAAGAATAGCTTCATGTTATTTTACTACGGACTCTTGAATAGATCGATCAGAAAGGATAACTTTGAGGTGGTTTCGTACCCTACCATAATCACTTCGTTTGATTCCCTGCTATTAGTGACTTTGGAGTGACTCTTTGTTGCATGTTGAGGGATAGTTATATGATCCAATTATGTTATTATTGTTGGGAGAACTTGCACTAGTGAAAGTATGAACCCTAGGCCTTGTTTCAACGCATTGCAATACCTTTTTCGCTCACGTTTATCATTAGTTACCTTGCTGTTTTTATATTTTCAGATTACAAAAACCTATATCTACCATTCATATTGCACTTGTATCACCATCTCTTCGCCGAACTAGTGCACCTATACTATTTACCATTGTATTGGGTTTGTTGGGGACACAAGAGACTCTTTGTTATTTGGTTGCAGGGTTGCTTGAGAGAGACCATCTTCAACCTACGCCTCCCACGGATTGATAAACCTTAGGTCATCCACTTGAGGGAAATTTGCTACTATCCTATAAACCTCTGCACTTGGAGGCCCAACAAAGTCCACAAGAAGAAGGTTGTGTAGTAGACATCACTCTCCAGAGCATCTAGTTAAACCATACATTGAAGCTATGTAAAACCTTTCAATGCAACAACAAATGCGATCCTAATCACAACCAAGGTAACAATTGATCCAACGGCATAATGATACCAAGCCTCGGTATGAATGACATATTTTCTAATCTTTCTAATCTTCAACCGCATTGCATCCATCTTGATCTTGTGATTATTGATGACATCCGCAACATGCAACTCCAATATCATCTTCTCCTCCTCAATTTTTTTATTTTTTCCTTCAAGTAATTGTTTTCTTCTTCAACTAAATTTAACCTCTCGACAATAGGGTCGGTTGGAATTTCCGGTTCAACTACCTCCTACATAAATAAAATCTATGTCACATTGGTCGGCATAATTGTCATAAACAATAAATGAACCAAATAGTTATAAAAAGATAAAATATACCACATCCGAATCATAGATAGGACAAGGGCCGACAGGGGCGGATACCAAAACCATCGCACTATATAATAACAAGCAATAATAAAAGTAAGAAAATTAGACAAGTATCTATCTAAAGTACGAATTTTTTCTTTCAGAAAGAAGATAAGAACAAGAGGCTCACCACGGTGGTGTCGGCGACGAGATCGGCGCTGGAGATCGACGGCGGTGAAGACAGGGACGGGGCATGACGGACCGCTAAACCTAGACAAATCTTGGAAAAAATGGAGCCCAGAGGTCGAGCTTCGAGAGGAGAAAGCTTAACTAGTGTGGCTTGGGCATTTCATCGAACACCTCATGTGCATAGGAGGTGAGCTAGAGCACCCAAATGCCCTCCCCTCGCCGGCCAGAAAAAATAGAGCACTGTGGAGTGCTCTGCTGCGGCGATGGGGTATATATAGGCAACTCATTTGTCCCGGTTCATGGCTGGAACCGGGACAAAAGCTCCCCCTTCTGTCCTGGTTCTAGGCACGAACCGGGACCAATGTATGTAGGCTAGGAGCGAGGACCATTAGTCCCGGTTCGTGCCTAGAACCGGGACAAATGGGTCTAGACGAACCGGGACCAATGCCCACGAGGCCTCGGCCGGCCCCCTGGGCTCACGAACCAGGACCAATGCCCCCCATGGGTCCCGGTTCGTGCAAAACCGGGACTAATGGGCTGGCCAGGCCCGAACCAAGGCCCTGTTTTCTACTAGTGAGCCCTTGGATCTGAGATCGAACGATCGCATGCTAAGTTGCTGAAAATTTGCAGAATAACCCTCCAGGATAGGATATTCACCCATAGGTCTAGAATCACGCCATGCAACCGTTCGATCTCAGATCCAAGGGCTCTCGGAAGCCCATATCATGGGAGAATGGAAAGATTCGTATCACCTGTAATTTTCCCGACGCTTGACATGACATCGAAAACCATTTAATTGGGCGTCGAGTAGACATGACATCTAATTGGCCCCCCATAGTACTGTGCATGAATCATTTATCCACTAGGCAAGCCACTACCCTGCCGTTCGCACGCCCCACTCAGCATTTTTACAAAAAACCACTGGCAGTTTGCTCCTACTCGTCCCCGGACGTCCTTTAACATTACGGCGGTTCGCTCCTAGTCGTCCCGTCCTTTCACATTACGACAGCTCCACTAATCCTAACCCTCCTTCCAAATCCATGGCGTCCAAAATCTCCATGATCGGTGATGAGTACAAGGTTAGAACCATCACCGGCGATGAGTTCAACGTCATCTACACCCGTTCTTCCGCGACGGTGAAAGGATGCCTTGCTCGCTTTAGACGCATGTTCGAAAACTCAAAGGATGAGTGGGTCGCTGGGCTAGATGTTGAGTACACCACAGTCCTGCAAAGAGAGAAGACTTTAAATGAGGCAGAGAAGAAGAAGCCCACCATGATCCAGGTTTTCCTGCATGACTTATGCTTGGTCTACCACATATGCCATGCCGACATTGAGTGCCAGGATTTTTAAGAACTTCCTCAAGGACGGCCGAGTCAAATTCATTATTGTAGACTTTAGGAACGACAGGGATGTCCTGCATCGGATAGGCCTCGTTGTAGGCAACCCCTTCGACCTCCATAAGAAAGGGCTGGTGCCCTCCCGTGATCAGCCTTCAATGCTGACCCTGGCAGGAGCCATGGTTCATCCTTCGTACGGTACACTGAAGAAACCTCCGTTCAAGTTTCATCATGCGTGGGAGTGGAATGTACTAGATATAGACCACATCCACTACGCTGCAATGGATGGCTACTTTGTTTCAATATCTACAAGGGTTTGATGAAGAGCAAGAGCCAAGTGTGTGGTTCAAGCAAAGAAGTATCGCCCAAGAAGAAGAGGGACAAGGGCGAAGTCGAGCACGTGGACGAGGAGTCCGAGTAAGGTGGCAGTGTCGTTGCTCATGGTGGTTCTAATGCAGTGTCTACCGGATTAGTTGCTTAGTTTAATTTCAGGTGTGCTTAGTTTTATATGAGGGGTGTGTTGTGTTGACCCCCAGCAGAACTATGTTATGTCCCTTCTCGTTACTTTAACTCTTCAGTACTTACATATTAGTATTTCTTACAGTTCATCTTTTAGTTGGTATAGTACTACCACTCGTTTCTTCACATTATATACGTACAATATATATGGCCAACATCATATAGCCAGCAGTTTAGTTGTCAAAGAATTTCAGGGTGCTTAGTTTTATTTGAGGGGTGTGTTGTGCTGGACACCATTATTGTGACTCAAATCTCTTTGGCCATTTTATAATGACATAAATACCGATGGAGCAACATGCCAGCTCTCCCTCTATGTCACTACAGTAAAATAAAGTGTGGGGCCTACTTGATCCCAACAGCGTTCTTATTTTCCTGTAAAATTATTCGCTTGGTTAGTCCTGACAAGCGGGGCCACACTTATCATTGTGAGAATCGGCTTATTTTTGTCATATAACATGGTCAACGGGTTTGACGTGAAAATAACAATGTCTAATGGCATTTTTGAGCAAACATCTAACTTAACGATGACATTTTTGAGATATCTAATTGCATTTTTTAGCAGGCATCTCACGTATCGATGGCATTTTTGAGTTGTTGTAACTTCTAATGGCAAAACTGAGTAGTGATACACAACTAGTGGCATAAATAATAAGAACCCAAGAATTAAATAGGTATGCTAATTTCTTTAATATAATTTAGCACCCCATTTAAGCACGTACTAGCTTTTTTAATAGTACTATATGCATAATTTGGCGACGAGCGCTCTCTATATGTACCACCTTTTTTATTTAATTTCATCTTGTTAGTTTTGCTACATGGCGCAATCCATCGATACTACTACTGTACAAAAGTATACATTTTTAAAAGGATAGAGGGCGGGGCAGTCTAGCTTGGTCGGTTTCAAGAGAGGCGAGGGCCTTTGTGATTTGACGGCTCATTACAGCTGGAAGGCGGGGCCTTGTGATTTGACCGCTCGTATAAATGTGTCGACGACCTGAGGAGGAGCAAAGAACCGTGCGGTATACTCAAGTTTTCCACTGAAGTAGTATGACGGAGGAGCACGAAACACGGCAGCCCAGTGCCATATGGCGATAAAAAATGATCTAATTTGCTAGTCATCTCATTGTTAGCATTGTTCTATTCATGCCTCGCAGAGAACATGACACGTGCGGCGAGAAACCCGAAGCAAAAGAAGAAACACAGGAGCAAAAGAAGAAGGAAGATTATCACCCCCCCCCCAAAAGAAGGAAGACTCACACACAATTCTGGGGCACTGCTCTCTACTACATGAAGGTTGCTGGCCGCCGAGTCGTAACTGCTTCTTCATCGCCTCCACGACCTCCATCTCCTTGCGCGTCTCCTCCGCCATCTTCTTCATTCTGTCCATGACACAGGATTTCTCAACGCGAGTCTTCATCATCTGTTCCACGGCCGCATTACGTACCTTGACAGCAGCCGGGTGCTCGATGCGGAGCTTCGCCAACTCCTCCTTCTGTTCCATGATGAGGGCCTGCAACATCTTCATCAAGGAACTACTATTCTCATGCAGCTTCTTCCAGCCGGCATTCTCCTCCTTCAGCAGGTCGAGCTCATGGCAGAGCTTCGCCTTGTCCTCCTGAAGTTGCAGGATTTCGCCGGACGCCTTCTTCTCCGAGGCAATGCTCTTCTTCAGCAGCATCACCAAGCCGGCGGTCAACTCCCCTTGCTCATTGAGCTCAGCGGGCATGTCGTCGAGGCTCTCCTTCAGCAGCTCCACCAAGCCGTGGATGAACTCCTTCTGCTTATTGAGGTTCTTATTGAGCTGATCGGGCATGCCGTCGAGGGATAACAACTCCAGCGCCGCCAGCTCGGCATGTTCGCCTCCGCGGCTAGGGCGCTCCTCGGAGCCATCGCCTGCCCGTGAGAGATCTTTCGAGGTCTCTGCGTGGCGGTGAGCCCTCTCTTTTTTTGGCAGCCTTTGTTGCCGCTCCCTTGTTATGAGTAGTTCTCGACCCTAAGCTCTGCATACCGGGCATTGCAAGGACGGACGAAGAAGGACTTATGAGGAGGAAGGTAGAGTAATTTTCGGTTACGTAGTTCCCCTTTTTATAACCTAAGTACTAGCACTAGTACTAAAACCTGCATAGTGCAAACACGTTCAAGTTTGGTACGTACTAGTAGGTGTGAGCAGGCTTGCATTTAATTGTAGCACTAGTACTTTGGAATGTGATGGGAACAAGGTAAAGATTAATTGATGGTTTGGTTTCGAGGCCCGAAGCGGCTCCCGATGAGTTTAGTGGAACATAAATTTCAAGTACTCCCTCCATCTCAATTTACAAGGCTTGCACGTGTATCTAGGTCGTCAATGTAACTTATATAAAATAAATTGTTTAACATAAAAAATATATCATTAAAAAAGAATATTTGAAGTTTGTAATGATATATTTTTCGTAATGTATGCCTCTTATTAAGTTGGTCAAATTAACGACCTAGGTACACGTGCAAGACTTGTAAACTGAGATAGAGGGAGTACTACACTGCTCAAATGCGGTTGCACAAGTCAGTGATGTAACTGGTCGTGCATGTCAGACCAAGCCGATGCGTGTCCCTTCGGTGAGACGTGGGTCCGACCGACAGTCTGTTGGTGCGACCGGCCGTAAAGTATTACGCGATGGAGACTTCTGGTTGTGGCTTCGGTTGATTGTCACGACCAAGCATTCTAAAACTAGTGATAAATCAATTACCATCTTTTTCCAAATGACCAAGTATTTTCACAGGAATACAATACATACAGATGGAGTGATTGTCAAGGTTGCAAACCGACATGGCGTTGCAAGTTCACAGCAGCAGCAACCGACTAGGTCACTGCATCGCTGTCGGGGAAGGAGGGAAGCTCACCTCGCCTACGATGCATGCCCAGCGGCGCTGCCGCAACTGGTCCCGGGATTTGGCTTCTCCGACCGCCCATTTGAACAGTTGCACCGGCTGCTCATGCCATTGCACAGGCATGCGCGTTCTTTCCTCCATAGTCGACTCCGTGAGTATGATCTCTGCCATTAGCCCTAGCTCAAAATCAACGCGACGCTGCTAGATGCTGACATCCCTCAGCTTCTCTCCCCTGAGATCGACTTGTGCCTCCGCCTTGTGCTGCGCCAGGCGCAGCTCCTTGGAACTTCTCTCCAATCGATGCGACGCTTCCTCGATCCGAATTGCCCTTGCTGCCCACCACCTGAAACGCAGCCCTGGCATGTCCTCCGGCGCCACTGATCTGTGATTCCAGAGCAATGGATCCCCTCTAAGACACATGTGGGTTTCGCTCGAAGGCGGCAGTGCTGCGGGCCGCAGCGAGACGGCAGCCCGCGGGATCCTGGGATCTAAGGGATTATCCATGGCAGGATCCGGTGGGCGAGGCGGGGAGGCGAGCCTAGGCGCTGGGAGAGCCCTACGATGCTAAGATAAAGATAGCACTACTCCACTCCGTTCATATTTAAATACAAAGGCCACCAACAGTAGCCCTGGCAAAAATTGATCATGTTGCCTGCGTCCTGGTTTATTGGCCCCCTTTTTATGTACCATTTTTTATGACATGCATAAATATTATTTTACTTCCAAATATGGTCAAAATTGGCATAAAATACGAAGGAGACCAATGGAAGTACTAGCAACCCATGATTTAACTACTCGCATGCGCGCAGTGGAGTAGTAATGTCTTTCTTCCGCCCTCACGTCCACTCAATTTGCATGCACTGTATTAATTGACCATCAATGAAGTGAAGGACTTTACACGCATCAAATTATCACATGGGGTGGATCTTCGTACAAAAATGCGTCCCCCCGTGTACCCGCGTGTGCGTGCGAGGGAATGAGTGCGTGCGTGGCATGCGTGCACATCTTCGCTTCGTGCATGTTCCGCCAGTGTGGCTCAGAGAGGACGAGTACATTCTTCTGGAACAATGAAAGCACAAGTGCTCCCTGGGTGGTTTTCATAATTAATGTCAACATATCTCTTGTTGGACTAATGTTTCTATCTAGTATGTTTCAGATAAGTCCAACAATGGAGTGGCATGTACAAGAGGATGTGGAACCCCTTCAAAGTGATAAAGACAAATGATTGGCTCAAGCTCAAAGCTCAGGACTCTACATTTTCTATTTTAATGATCCAAGATCACATTGAGTCCATAGGAAAGCCAATACTATTAAGAGGGGATGAGGTGTTGCTTAATGGCTTGCTTGCTCAAAGTGCTTAGTGATATGCTCCAAAGCCCTCAACCACTTTCTCACATCCACATATGTCCCAAACCCAAAAGTCCAACTCGGCCCCACCGATTCTTTCTATCCGGAGCCACCAAGTTCAGTTGACATAGCCACTGCCAGAAACCCTAATCAGTTCGGTCTCACCGATGGGATCTCAGTCTCACCGAGATGGGCTTGCAAACTCTCTGTTGCCTATTGCAATATTTTTGGTCGCACCGAGATATGCAATCGGCCCCACCGAGTTTCCTTGACCAACTCTCTGTTTCACTTATTACCCAAATCGGTCCCACCGAGTTTGAGTAATCGGTTAAACCGACTTTTGGATTTACCCTAACCCTAGCACATCGGTCCCACCGAGTTGATCCAGTCGGTCCCACCGAAACACCTAACGGTCACATTATGAACCAAATCGGTCTGACCGAGTTCTCTGAATCGGTCCCACCGAGTTTGGTGATTTGTGTGTAACAGTTAGGTTTTGTGTGGAGGCTATATATACCCCTCCACCCACTCTTCATTCGTGGAGAGAGCCATCAGAACATGCCTACACTTCCAATACATATTTTCTGAGAGAGAACCACCTACACTTGTGTTGAGGTCAAGATATTCCATTCCAACCACATAAATCTTGATCTCTAGCCTTCCCCAAGTTGCTTTCCACTCAAATCTTCTTTCTACCAAATCCAATCTTATGAGAGAGAGTTGAGTGTTGGGGAGACTATCATTTGAAGCACAAGAGCAAGGAGTTCATCATCAACACATCATTTGTTACTTCTTGGAGAGTGGTGTCTCCTAGATTGGCTAGGTGTTACTTGGGAGCCTCTGACAAGATTGTGGAGTTGAACCAAGGAGTTTGTAAGGGCAAGGAGATCGCCTACTTCGTGAAAATCTACCCTAGTGAGGCAAGTCCTTCGTGGGCGACGACCATGGTGGAATAGACAAGGTTGCTTCTTCGTGGACCCTTCATGGGTGGAGCCCTCCGTGGACTCGCGCAACCATTACCCTTCGTGGGTTGAAGTCTCCATCAACGTGGATGTACGATAGCACCACCTATTGGAACCATGGATAAAAAATCTCTGTGTCTCCAAATTGCGTTTGCACACTCCAATCCCTTCTCTTTACATTCTTGCAACTTGCATGCTTTACTTTCCGTTGCTCATATACTCTTGTATGCTTGCATGCTTGCTTGATATGTATTGTGAATGTTTAAACTTGTGCTAAAACTCCACATCAACTTAGGAGAAATTAAAAACTGCAACTTTTCTTGATTAAAGTCTATTCACCCCCCTCTAGACACCTCTTCTCGATCCTTTCAAACAAGCACCACGCCACTGTGATCAATCCACACAAGGAGGTCGCGACAACACCTCCACATGTGCCACGTGGCTTCATGAACTGTAAGAGAGACATTGTGTAATGTGCCATTGGAATTCTAATTTACATGTTTTGCACATACTCGAAGTACTAGTAAGGTACATGTGCATGGCACACATCAGATTTGGCAACCAAATTATGAATAAATACCACACTATAGCATGTAAGCTCCGAGTCATATATGCCTGATGTAGACCTTCGTTTAATTCTTATAGTTCATCTCATTCAAAATAAATTAGTTTTTATAAAAAAGCTAGGGCCTCTTTGATTCGTAGGATTTCCAGAACGCAGGAATAGGAAACGCGGGAAAGGAGATGTTGGAATCTTTAGCAATATCATCTCCGAAGCTATTAGAATTCATAAAGATAACCATAGCAATGATCATTTATCTAATGAACTACCCTCTCTAGGAGTTGATCAATCACAAGATGATGTTGAACATGGATACTATGATGAGGATGATGATAGTGACTATGATCTTGATGATGCAATGAGACACTTTGGTCTTATGGCCAATCTTCACGGCTACATGGCTGGAGGAAAGGAATGGGTCCTTGATAGTGGATGTACTGATCATATGACCGGAGATAAAGATATGTTCCGTGAGCTTGCTGAAAACAACGGCCCTAAAAAATATGTCACTTTTGGTGATAACTCAAAGGGTAAGGTGGTTGGCCTAGGTAAGGTGGCCATCTCACATGATAGCTCCATACAAAATGTCATGCTCGTTGAATCTCTTGGGTACAATTTACTTTCAGTATCTAGACTTGCTGATTTCGGTTTCAATGTCCTATTTACGGAGGTAGATTGCCAAGTGTTTCGTAGAGACAATCGTAAAATGGTCTTTACCGGTATACGTAGAGGTGATCTTTACATTGTTGATTTCACTAAAAAGGCTCAACCTAGAACTTTCTTAATTGCTAAATCTTCTAAAGGCTGGTTGTGGCATAGAAGACTAGGTCATGTGGGCATGCGAAATCTTGATAAGCTTATTAAAGGTGATCGTATCCTTGGAATAAAATATGTCATATTTGACAAGGATAGACTTTGTTGTGCTTGTCAGGCAGGGAAACAAGTTGGAGGAAGTCATCGCGCGAAGAACATCATGACCACGAGAAGACCACTCGAGCTACTTCACATGGATCTCTTTGGTCCAAATGCCTACAAGAGTCTCGGTGGTAACTCATTTGGTCTAGTCATAGTTGATGACTTTTCAAGATTTACGTGGGTGTTCTTTCTTGATGACAAATCGCAGGTCCAAAAGATCTTCAAAAACTTCTCTAGAAAGGCCCAAAATCAATTTGACGTGAAGATCAAGAAGGTTCGGAGCAACAACGGAACGGAGTTCAAGAACGCAAATGTGGATACCTTTCTTGACGAAGAGGGGATTTCACACGAGTTCTCGGCTATGTACACACCTCAACAAAATGGAGTTGTTGAGAGGAAGAACCGGACTCTCATTGAGATGGCAAGAATGATGCTTGATGAGTACAAGACCCCAAAACACTTTTGGGCAGAAGCGGTTGAGACAGCTTGTCATGCAACAAATCGCTTGTATCTTCACAAGCTACTCGGCAAGACGGCATACGAGCTCCTCACCGGTAACAAACCCCAAGTTGGATACTTTTGAGTATTTGGCTCAAAGTGCTACATTCTTGAAAAGCATCGTCGTTCTAAATTTGCTCCTAAATCTCATGAAGGTTTCCTACTTGGTTATGGCTCAAACTCTCACACTTACCGTGTCTACAACAATTTCACCCGAAAGGTTAAAGAGACGGTAGATGTGAAGTTTGATGAATCTAACGGCTCGCAAGTAGAGCAATTGCCAATTGATGTAGGAGACAAAGACCCTTCGGAAGCAATCCAAGACTTGTCTATTGGCAAGATTCGTCCAACGGAGGTGAAGGAGAGTACCTCGTCCGTCCAAGTGGAAGCTTCTACCTCACGACAAGGTGAACCAAGAATTGATACGGAAGCATCCACAAGTGGGGCACACCAAGACGAAGAAAACGAGGAAATACACCAAGATGGACATCAACAACCTCCTTCTCCACCAGGACAAGAGAATGACAACGTCAACAATGAAGAAGGCCAAGAAGAAGATCAAGATGAAGAGGATCTTCCACCCCGAGCCAAGCCAAAGCTCCCACGAGTTCGAGCAAGAATTGCCAAAGACCATCCCATCGAGCAAATCTACAATGATATCCAAACCGGGAGAATCACTCGCTCTAAAACTCGTTTGGCTAACTTTTGTGAACATTACTCATTCATCTCTAGCATTGAACCTATGAAGGTTGAAGAAGCATTGGAAGATCCGGATTGGATTAACGCTATGCATGAAGAGCTACACAACTTTGAGAGAAACCAAGTATGGACATTGGTCGAGAAGCCCGACAACAACCACAACATCATTGGTACCAAATGGGTGTTTCGCAACAAGCAAGATGAAGATGGTCAAGTCATCCACAACAAAGCATGCCTAGTCGCCCAAGGCTACACTCAAGTCAAAGGTATGGACTATGGTGAGACATATGCTCCCATTCGCATCTTACTTGCTTATGCTAATCACCATGATATCACCTTGTACCAAATGGACATTAAAAGTGCTTTTCTAAATGGTGAAATTGGGGAGGAAGTTAAAGTTAAGCAACCTCCTGGATTTGTCAATCCTAAGAAACCTAATCATGTTTACAAACTTCACAAAGCCCTTTATGGTCTTAAACAAGCCCCTAGAGCATGGTATAAATGTTTGACCAAGTTTCTTATTGAAAAAGGCTTTGAAATTGGAAAAATTGATTCTAGTCTTTTTACTAAAAGGGTTAATGGAGAACTATTTGTGTGCCAAATTTATGTTGATGATATTATACTTGGTTCAACTAACCCTCATTTTAGTGAGAAGTTTGGAAAGCTAATGTCGGAGAAGTTTGAGATGTCTATGATGAGTGAACTCAAATTCTTTCTTGGTTTGCAAATCAAGCAAACTAAGGAAGGTACCTTTGTCTCTCAAACAAAGTACACCAAGGACTTATTCAAGAAGTCCAATATGCAAGAATGCAAAGGTATGTCTACACCCATGCCTACTAGTGGACCTCTTGATTTGACCAAAGATGGTGAACCGGTTGATCAAAAAGTTTACCGCTCTATGATTAGTTCATTGTTATATCTATGTGCCTCTCGTCCTGATATTATGCTAAGTGTGTGCATGTGTGCACGATATCAAGCGGCCCCTAAAGAGTGTCATCTTAAGGCTGTGAAAAGGATAGTGAGATACTTAATACACACACCAGATTTTGGCATTTGGTATCCTAAGAGGTCTTCTTTCGATCTTGTTGGTTACTCCGATTCGGACTATGCCAGAGATAAGGTTGATAGAAAGTCCACTTCGGGTACTTGTCAATTTCTTGGTAGATCTCTTGTGTCTTGGTCCTCCAAGAAACAAAACTCGGTATCCTTATCCACCGCCGAAGCGGAATACATTGCTGCTGGATCATGTTGTGCTCAATTAATTTGGATGACCCAAACTCTTAAAGATTATGGGATATATGTGAAACATGTTCCATTGCTTTGTGACAATGAAAGTGCTATTAATATTGCTCATAATCCCATGCAACATTCTCGAACTAAGCATATTGAAGTTTGTCATCATTTCATTCGAGATCATGTTGCCAAAGGGGACATTGATCTTAAGCAAGTTCGCACTGATAAGCAATTAGCGGATATATTTACCAAACTGCTTGATGAGAAAGTCTTTTGCCGTTTGAGAGGTGAATTGAACATCATTGATGCTTCAAACTTGGATTAGGAACTCCATTTGGATACATGCAAGGCATGAGCCTTTGACTAATACTTGATATTTCTTTCATGATGCTATCTATATGTCTTGGATATTTTTTGCACCCTTGCATGCTATCAAACCCTTGTAGGTACTTGGATGAATCTAAATCCATGAGATTGCAACTCACTCACATCTTGAGCAATCTCTACATCATCAAGTCTCTACACAATGGTGGTTGAAGACAAGGAAGCACAAAACTCTTCAAACATATCCTTTGACAAATTCTACATTAAGATTTGTGATTGTCATTTTGGATACACAAGTGCTCTTCCTTGCAAAGCTAACCCATGTAGGAAGATGAACTCAAATTCCAAGTGGTGCTCCCAACTCTTGATGATCAACATCAACCTTGAGCATCCCACACAAGTTGAACTACGTGATCAAGATCAACACCACCACCCAAGGTATGTTATTCCATCTTAGAGAAGCTTTACTCCAAGACGTGGGTCAAAGCAACTCAACAAGATGTGAATACATCAAGATGCTTAAACGAAAAATGGTAACCCCATTTTAAGCTTAAATGACGAGTATGATCAAAGATCAAGTGACCTCACTTGACTCTCATGTCAATATACTCTAACATAGGTGACTTTGTCACCGCCCAATTCTAGATGAAGTTCTCTTGTGTTTCCTCTTGCATTTGTCTCATGCATATGTGTTTTCCCCTTTCAAAAAAAAACTTCACCTAGATCTTTTCATTTCTTCTTGTTCTGCATTTTCTGCATCCAATTCTTTGCAAATCTTTCAGCAAATTCCTTGCAAATCCTTGTGAGATCTTAAGTGCCTAGTGAGCTGAGGTGACAAGTGTCTTCTCTGTGATGGACTTGGTCACACCAGTTTGTTTCTTTCGGTCCAACCGAATTCTCTCGGTGCCACCGAAGCACACAACTCGGTGCTACCGATTTCACTACAGGAAGACAACTTGCCACTTATTCCTGCAGTCTTTTTACTCCAGCTCCACTCAATGACTCTTGTTCTCTACCAGCATCATATTCGACTTGCTACTTTCCTTTGTGACTCAAGGACCAAAATCTTCTGCAATAAACAAAATCCAGAAGACCCCTTCTTGGAAATTGATGTCAAAGGGGGAGAGAGAGATCACATCAAAGCTCAGAGAGATCACATCAAAGCTCTATGCTTAATCATTTCTATAGGGGGAGAGGACACTCAGGGGGAGTGTGTGTAAGAAACCTCAGATGCTTGGTGTTCAAGAGGAGAGAAATTACATGTCTTTAAGAGGGGAAAGACATGTTCATATTTGATCATATTTGATTGCTTGCATTAACTCTGTTGTCTTTTCTTTTGCTCTGATTTTCCGTTCCCTATCTTCTCCCAATATCCCATGCAAGATTCAGGGGGAACAAGACATCTAAGCGAAGGAAATCCTCGAATTCTTTGCACATCTTTACCTTTGGGGACATATCTATATCCAATAGAGTACTCAGTACTTACTCTCTACATGTCATCCCAATCTTGGTACTCTAGTGGTTTCTTCTGTTTGCTCAGGCTACTAGATGTATTTGTGTTATCTAACCTTGTTTACTCAGGTTCATTCCTTCCAAAGCCAACTCAAAGACCACAAGGTAAGTATATGCATCTCAGTCATGTACATGAGGATCTCTTGCTGTTGTACATACTATTTGCAAGAAGGACTCATGAGCATGAAGGTACATTTTCTATATTTACATCATTCACTCTGATGCATATAGCCAAGATACATGTAACACATGGCTTAATATGTCATGCTTATGCATTCACATGCTCCTATGTTTCATATTTATATGATTGCATACATATAGGGGGAGCCTTTGCATGTTACCTATCTTTCCAAAGCTTTACTTGTTGTTCTCTATATCTTTATCTAAAGCTTTGATGTATGTTCTCTATATATTTTCCGTAATGTATGCCTCTTATTAAGTTGGTCAAATTAACGACCTAGGTACACGTGTAAGACTTGTAAACTGAGATAGAGGGAGTACTACACTGCTCAAATGCGGTTGCACAAGTCAGTGATGTAACTGGTCGTGCATGTCAGACCAAGCCAATGCATGTCCCTTCGGTGAGACGCGGGTCCGACCGACAGTCTGTTGGTGCGACCGACCGTAAAGTATTACACGATGGAGACTTCTGGTTGTGGCTTCGGTTGATTGTCACGACCAAGCATTCTAAAACTAGTGATAAATCAATTACCATCTTTTTTCCAAATGACCAAGTATTTTCACAGGAATACAATACATATAGATGGAGTGATTGTCAAGGTTGCAAACCGACAGGGCGTTGCAAGTTCACAACAGCAGCAACCGACTAGGTCATTGCATCGCTGGCGGGGAAGGAGGGAAGCTCACCTCGCCTACGATGCATGCCTAGCGTTGCTGCCGCAACTGGTCCCGGGATTTGGCTTCTCCTACCGCCCATTTGAACAGTTGCACCGGCTGCTCATGCCATTGCACAGGCATGCGTGTTCTTTCCTCCGCAGTCGACTCCGTGAATATGATCTCTGCCATTAGCCCTAGCTCAAAATCAACGCGACGCTGCTAGATGCTGACATCCCTCAGCTTCTCTCCCCTGAGATCAACTTGTGCCTCCGCCTTGTGCTGCGCCAGGCGCAACTCCTTGGAACTTCTCTCCAATCGATGCGACGCTTCCTCGATCCGAAGTGCCCTTGCTGCCCACCACCTGAAACGCAGCCCTGGCATGTCCTCCGGCGCCACTGATCTGTGATTCCAGAGTAATGGATCCCCTCTAAAACACATGTGGGTTTCGCTCATAGGCGGCAGTGCTGCGGGCCGCAGCGAGACGGCAGCCCGCGGGATCCTGGGATCCAAGGGATTATCCATGGCGGGATCCGGTGGGTGAGGTGGGGAGGTGAGCCTAGGCGCTGGGAGAACCCTACGAGGCTAAGATAAAGATAGTAATACTCCACTCCATTCATATTTAAATACAAAGGCCACCAACAGTAGCCCTGGCAAAAATTGATCATGTTGCCTGCGTCCTGGTTTATTGGCCCCCTTTTTTGTGCCATTTTTATGACATGCATAAATATTATTTTAATTACAAATATGGTCAAAAATTGGCATAAAATACGAAGGAGACCAATGGAAGTACTAGCAACCCATGATTTAACTACTCGCATGTGCGCAGTGGAGTAGTAATGTCTTTCTTCCGCGCTCACGTCCACTCAATTTGCATGCACTGTATTAATTGACCGTCAATGAAGTGAAGGACTTTACAAGCATCAAATTATCACATGGGGTGGATCTTCGTACAAAAACGCGTCCCCCCGTGTACCCGCGTGTGCGTGCGAGGGAATGAGTGTGTGCGTGGCGTGCGTGCACATCTTCGCTTCGTGCATGTACCGCCAGTGTGGCTCAGAGAGGACGAGTACATTCTTCTGGAACAATGAAAGCACAGGTGCTCCCTGGGTGGTTTTTGTAATTAATGTCAACATATCTCTTGTTGGACTAATGTTTCTATCTAGTATGTTTCAGATAAGTTCAACAATGGAGTGGCATGGACAAGAGGATGTGGAACCCCTTCAAAGTGATAAAGACAAATGATTGGCTCAAGCTCAAAGCTCAGGACTCTACATTTTCTATTTTAGTGATCCAAGATCACATTGAGTCCATAGGAAAGCCAATACTATTAAGAGGGGATTAGGTGTTGCTTAATGGCTTGCTTGCTTGCTCAAAGTGCTTAGTGATATGCTCCAAAGCCCTCAACCACTTTCTCACATCCACATATGTCCCAAACCCAAAAGTCCAACTCGGCCCCACCGATTCTTTCTGTCTGGAGCCACCAAGTTCAGTTGACATAGCCACTGCCAGAAACCCTAATCAGTTCGATCTCACCGATGGGATCTCGCTCTCACCGAGATGGTCTTGCAAACTCTCTATTGCCTATTGCAATATTTTCGGTCGCACCGAGATATGCAATCGGCCCCACTGAGTTTCCCTGACCAACTCTCTGTTTCACTTATTACCCAAATCGGTCCCACCTAGTTTGAGTAATCGGTCAAACCAAGTTTTGGATTTACCCTAACCCTAGCACATCGGTCCCACCG